>NC_134365.1:156055439-156358469 GCF_035582795.1 Mycteria americana | reverse complement strand
TCACAGGGATGAATAATTTTATTTATATGATGTTAATATAGACCGAAGATAATTAACTCTCTTTTATAACGATTGTGATCCTTCTTCTTTTTTATATAACAGCATTTAGATTTTAAATAGTATTTAGGTTTTCAAGACTTTTTAGAACCCTTAAGAACTCAAATAAAACCTGTTCAAACACAGTGAAAATAAATTAGAAACTAACAATGATAATAGACCAAACTCTCACTTTAAAAGGCAGTAGAAAAAATCATTTTTATTTTTTATGTTTGAAATATTTGTTTCAAAACAGATTTAACAACTTTTAAATTGCCACTAGCATAAATTAAGAAAGAAACCCTCAAACACGATTGTTTCATTTCACAATAAAATATCTGTAGAAACAGATTCACAGCTGGTGTTGGGTAACCATATTCTGTGGCATTACATTTGTAATAATTGACTGCCAGATAGAATGTCCAAATAAATATCAGCTAAATAAAACATCTATATTTTTTACTTCATTGCATTTCAGTTATGAAGAATGGCATGTTTTTTCTCACAATGACTTTGCTGCAGAAGGAAACTCAGT
Source organism: Mycteria americana (assembly GCF_035582795.1). NCBI lineage: Eukaryota > Metazoa > Chordata > Aves > Ciconiiformes > Ciconiidae > Mycteria > Mycteria americana. The sequence continues at coordinate 156,357,898 of NC_134365.1, read as the reverse complement.
ACCTCTTGACTTTTACCACATAAAATCTGCATCTTTCCAAACTAGTTATAAAGTAATTCTGGAGGAGGATGTTGTCAGCAGTGGCCTAGTGTTAAAGGCATCCAGTCTGTGGGAAGACTCTATTTTCTTTTGCTTTCCATGAAAAAGAATCAAAACTAGTGGTCAAACATGCTTTTACCAGCTCAATGTATAGACATCAAAATGTCTTCTCTGATAATGTAACTTTCATAGATAATCTTGAAAACACAGTTGTCCAGGCCACATTGAATGAAATGCTCATAAGTGAGTGTTTTGTCATCAAAGGGGGCTGTGAAATTTCTCCTAGTTTCAGAATCCATTATTTCTGTTCCTTTTAAAAACAGTTAAGTCATTATTAACAAATTAAAAAGATTTTTTCACTGATACAGTCAAAGTTGGATCTGCTGCTGGGAAGATAAGGCTGATAATACTGCCAGGGGCTAGCTCACGGAGTCTAAGTGCTGGGAACCAAAAGTGGAATTAGGAGACAGGCACGGAGTCAAAAGAAATGGTGATTTAAGAGACTGAATTCTTCTCCCATCCAAATCATAAATTCTGTCTCAATCACTTTTGCTTGGGATCTCACACCAATGCATTTTTGTAGTGGAATCTGAACAAGTGTCTAGTACTCAGGGCAATCTGTATTCTTAAAATATCAAGTATAAAGTATCATTACAGGCACCTCACATACACTGTTAGGTGTATCAGGTGTATGTATATTACGTTAGAGTGTCATGCATGCCCTATATTACTAATAAACATACTAACTAGTATCATGTATATGTATATTATACTATAGGTCTAACCAAATAAATATGCCTGCTGTGTGCACATGTGGAATTTAAACAAAGAGTGATGATGCAGAGGAACTGCAAAACCCATAAATTCTGAAGAAATCAGAAGACCAGCATCTTGAAACCCCAAAGAACAGAGCCCTGAAAATAATTTTCTCAAAGTTGAAAGAGACATATAGGCCAGAAGTCACTTCCAGACTGGAGGGAGATTAAAGTTAAAAGCAAGAGAAGGTGGAAAGAAACTTGAGGAGTGAGACTCTTAGGATGGAGAATAAAGTAACAGCACAGAAGTTTGGGGGTAACATTCAAGGAAAGCTGATAAGGGAGATTAGGAGATAACTCTTACAAGCTAAACCTACAGCAGAGAAATCTCCGGATTTTCAGAGGATTTGATGATGGTAGATAAAAACATAGAAAGCAGACAATAAGCCACAAGGATCTCTCACAGTGGTGCTCTGCTACTCCGGGCTCATACACATACAACCGTGAAAGAGGCCAATCAACGTTAATATGAGGGAATGTCATTATACATACCATGGCTAGAAAGAACAAAATGTTGGACCAAAGTAGGCCATTTATACTTGTAATCAATCAGAGCTGAGGAAACTGTCACCTCAAACCTTGCTAGCCACGTCTAAACTGAGCTTGAATTCAAAGCCAAGTTTAAATCTCAGGAAAGGACATTCACACAGGGGAGACATACATGACTTCTATTGAGATATCGTTTTCCACCTGACTGCCTTCCCCCAGTCAAGCCTCTTTTGTAACGAACTTCCTTGGGATTTCAGATGTGTCTTCTCTGAATAACATTAGCAGCTCCAGATCTCTGCCGAGCGCGCTAACGAAGGTGGCCCTGCTGCCCCTTGCCAACCCAACAGCCAGCTCCTTTGAGACCACCGAAGTGGGACCTCTCATTGTCAGAATGCTTTTCCATTCTCTGAACATTTCCTAAATTTATTCTATTTAACTTATTGTGGCTGTGATCACTGAGAACACGGAGAAATGAGTCAAGATGAGTATTTTCTTTATAGTGGTAGGAATATTATGCAGTAATTTTCTCTTGTGGGTCAGGAGAGTGCAAGTTTTACTCAAAGAGTTCTTTCTGCAACCAAGCCAGTGACGACCACAAAATCTAAATGAGCATCTCTTCTGCATTTCACCTTTTTTTTATATGTTTAAAGTAACTGTTTCTTTCAGCTTTGAGCAAGCTCGCTGGGGTTCCCGCTTGCCCATGATCACCTGCTTAAATCTCTGGCACAGTTCTAGGAGGATGAAAAAGTAACTGGTTCCCACTTCTATCTTTCAGTTTCCCTTGTCCAGCCACTGTGACACTTTTTCTCTAAAGATCCCGAAGACAAAGATTATTCTGAAAAAAGGGTATTCATCTTGAAACAGGAATGTAGGTCTGTATAACAAGGAAGAAAGTAACAAGAGAAGGCTGGCATATAATTTTTTCCCCTTTTGAGTATCTAGTAGCACATATATTTTTTGTACCCTTTGTTTCCTTCCCTGAATCCTTCTTGGAAATGAGCTTCCACCCCAGTATTTATGGTTAGATACAGCTGCCTTTACAGATGATAACAATGCCCTGCATGCAGTTATCCAGAGAACAGTATGAGGGCTCCTTCCCAGGGACCAAGTGCTCTTCATCTTTGGGCTTCCAGCTCTTGTACAGCATCGGTTTTGAACCTAGATGTCCTCAGACACTTTGGAAGGGCTGAGCTGGTACTTCTCATATAATCACATCCCTTCTCACAGGGCTGGACAATATGCATTGGGTAGCTTGCTGCTTCAATTTCCATGCAGCTTTCTTCCAGCTGTTTCTGAAGATAGTTGAAGTCCTCATAGAAACACACTTTGACATCAATGCTGGAGTAATTTATAGTGTCCTATGCCAATGCAGAATACAGCAGATGAACAGCCTTCTCAAGTCATAAATGATCTCGTATGTAATAGAATATATGCACTAGAACTGGTTAATTGGTACATTTTCATACTTTAGTTGAGAGGACAAAAAAGTATTTTTTTAATGCAAAATTGTTCATATTGCCACATTTAACTAATTGAGCCTGTACTCTAGTACCACTGTCTATGTCGTGAAAAGGCATTCAACTTATTACTGATTTTCTTTTTACTATTCTTTACTTAGTAACACCCACTTTTTTTTTTTGGGGGGGGGGGAGGCTGGCAGCAAGAAAGGCCACTTGTCCTGTGGGAGCGTGTTAATGACTCCTAGAAATGTGTGCTCTTATTGGGGAAAAAGTGCTTTACCTATAGTTAATCCTACAGAAATGCGGGGTGAGGTCCCAAGACTGCAATACTTATTTTACATAAAACATCAGGTTGCTCTTTAAATAGCAGTCCCAGAAGCGCAAGGCATTTTATTATCCATTAAGTTACTTAGCATCCACTATATTTTTTAAAAAGTTATTTTCCCCAGAGGAGTTCCTAATATATGGTATTCCAGCACAGAGGAAAAAGAGCAAAGTATCTACAGCAAATAATCTTCTGCTAAATTCAATCCTTATAATTTAGGAATTGTAGTAGATAGCAGTAGGAGTGCTGAGAGATCCATATGATACGTCTCTAAATTTAGGATCTGTCCTGGTCCTATGTACAGGCAACATGGCAGAGCTTCTTTGTCTTTCTTATAAGAAGAGGAAATACTTAGATGTAGTCAACTCTAGATGTAGGCATATATGTGAGGGGGCCAAGTGGATAGGTACTCCTGGAGAACAGGAGAAGGCAGACCGGAGGCACTGTACGTGTTTTAGCTGTGCAGAATCTCTGTGGAGAAACCTAAACTAGAAGCTTACTACAAATAAAGGGGTTTGGCACCAGATTATGGACCTTAAACTGAAATGGACATCCTTCTGCTTTCTCCTGAAAAAAGAGGTGGGTGGAGGAGGGGTTACTCACATCTCCTCAGGTGTCTGCCAGAAGAAGTTACTTTCTTTAGATGCCATATTTAGCTGAAATGAATCTTCTGCTCTGACTTGCCGGGCTCTCTGCATAGGCACCCAGGTCAGGTTTCTCAAAAGGGGAGAATACAGTTTCACAAGGTTTGTTCTAAGGCAAAGGTGAGCTCAAAGTCCTTATATTTTCTGTGATGAGGCAAACAATCCAACATGAAGAACAAAATGTGAGGGGCAATGAATTCTGGAAACGAAGAAAATCAGTTATGGATTGTAATGGAGATATACAGAAGGAAGCCTGAGCTTTACAAAATGAATTAAGGTTATGGCCTGGAAGTTAATACCATCAGTGACAGCATCTAGAGAAACTTTTTTTTTTTTTCAGTTTCCTGAATTACTATTATCATTTTCTTAACTCTGTTGGCTTTCAACCGCCCAGCTCACCAGTATGCCTAGATTTGCTTTAGGCATTACAGGTGATAATGTATTACAGCAGATACACAGATACTGTGTTTGAAGGCACCCTCCAAATTACATGAAGTGCAGAGATAAAGTTGCATACCACCACAATATGGATTAATTTTCTGGGTTTTGTTGTTGTTGTTGTTGTTAAAAACATTCTTTCTTCAGCAAAATTTCCAAATATGTAAAAAAAGGGGTTCTGCTTGACTGTCCTGTTGTGAGTAATAATGCATGTGTCTTTTTATTCAAACCTAGGTCAGATTTAGTTGTGCAGTGCACTAAGGTGAAGTTCTCTGAGAACAGGCGTAATATTGGAGGGAGATTCTGTGATCACTGTAACTGCTGTGCGGTAGGCACAGAGCTTCTCTGGAGACTGTTCAGGACATGAGGGAGAGAAGGGATGTATAGAAAGGTATTAACGAAGGTTCATGGTAGCTGAAGGATGCAGCTGGCTTTGCCACTCAGACTGATGATCTCCTTTTAAGCTTTCCTATGCCCCTGTCCCTCTCAAACTGGCTGATGCACAAAGGACAGCATCTCTCTCCCTTTAGACTGCTACAAAGTCTAGCAAGAGATGTCTTAAAAATCCCTCCAAAGACGGTGGAGACAGGTTTTGGTCAGTTAGCTAGCTACTTATTTCAGCTCTCCGGAAAAATGTGGCAGGAGTCAGAAGAAGCAAGACTCCACCTCTAAATGAGAAAAGAAACTTTTGGGAGAAGGAATGATCGAAATGTTGGTCTGCCTACCCATGTAATGGTGGCTAAAACTCAGAGATTTGTAAACCGTCCCCAAAGATCATGTCTGTAAACCTCAGATGATGAGACTGGAAAGCAGGGATGTGAGAGCACTGTTACTGCTCAGTCAGCAGATTTCAGCCTACCCTCATTTTAAATCTGTTCTTTCTAAGCTTTGTGGACTGCAGCATCACTCTCTTATCAAGTCACTAATCCATAATGAGAATATTAGTCTGTTTGCCCCAATAGGAATGATCATATTAAAAAAAAAAAAAAAGAAAACAAAGCACTGCAGCAACCATCCTAAATGCTCTCAGCGAAGCGGAGCTGCCATGCCTACCATGACATGGAAGCTTTTGTCCTCCTGATTTTTTTAAATACTTTGAGGTTGAAATGACTCGATTCAGCAGAGTCCGTTTCCTTTCAGGTTCATTTCTTTATGATGCTACAAGAGGAGTAACTTTCAGCTTCCAGCCACCCACAGAAGGTGCAGTGTAGTGCATCTGGTTTATGTGCTTTGTGTACACAGCGGCTGCTGATTACATGTTATTCACCAACATACTAAGTACAAAGGCGGATAGTTGCCATGTTTGATAGGTTAATTTTCAAGGGGTTTTGTTAGCAAACAAATCTTAGAAATAAAGCAGAAAAATGCCCAAGTTTGGTTCCAGCCTCTCCCCCTCTCCCGGGGAGAAGCTGCTCGCCTCTTCAGCAAGAATTCAAATGAATTGAAAATTCCTTTAGAACTGACAGCCCAAGTGTAAGAATGATAAACGGCTTTGGCCTTGATAATTTTTATTAAGCACTAAATGTCACATTTAACCTGCATTACTGAAAGCAATTACCCATGTATCAACAGTCAAGCAGTGCAGAGCTAGACGCCTGAAGCAGCAGCATTATGCTCCATCTGGGAATAAGGATTTTCAATTAGAAGGCAAATAGCTGGAGAGGGGATCAAGTCCTCCAGTGGCTCCCAAAGGAGGTCTATGAGAAGCAAAGTCTTCATATCCAAGTAATCGCAGGCAATGTCAACAGAGCATTCCAAACCATCTGCTGCCAGAGTAGCGTTTACTTTATCAAATCTCAATATTTACAGAACACTGATCAGCTCGTGGGACCAGGATGGCTCACTGCCAGGGTGTTCTGGGAAATTCATTTTAAGGTGTGTTTCAGTAGGCTAATTAATTTACAAGCACCTGTTTCATCACTGGGAGCTGTTAGCACACCAGATGAGCTGCAGCAGGGGAAGGGGACTTTTCATCCCAGCTAAATTGATTTCAATTGATTTTCATTTACTGATGGCACAGTTGTAGTTTAATATGAGCATGGCCTAAAGTCTTTTTGTTTATTAATGTATAAGCCAGTTTAGATAGTTTATTGTTTACAAATATACTTTGGCTCTAGGAGATCTATGGAATTTTTTTAGTTAAATACAGCACACACCTTCCTACAGCAAGGTATATCGTAAACATCCTATTCATTTTGGTTAATTGGGTCTTTTTCAATTCTATGTTGTTTAAAAGGGAAAAAAAATACAGCTTTTTCTGTTAAAAGATGGGCCTAATTCTGTTGGTGTGTCATTCAGAAAGTCTCTGTGAAGGAAACGCCATGCTGTAAACCTCTCTGTACCCAGCACCAGGAATCGTGCCACCTAACCTCAAACTGCCCTCTCATGCTAGGCATTGAGGTTCCTAACTTCTGTGTCTCAGTTTCCTCCATCAACAGAGGGACTATAATAACTTCTTACACTACTTCTTCACATCAGGGAGCCATTTCAGGATTAATTAGTTCACGTTTGATTGTCATTTTGCAAATGGAAAGTTCAGGATATTTCTAGTTAAGATGTGACAAGTGGCACAGAGGAGCGATTTGCAAAGCCAAATTAATAATTTTTGTTTCATAAGTACTGTGTTTGGAATTAGGGCTTTTTCCTTGGCTAGCTGCAGAGCTTCCACAATCTATGTGTGCTCCCCCAGAAATGGCCAAGAGCTACGTTACGTAGAAGAACAGTCTTCTTCAAAGCAACCTGGACGTTTGAACATAGAATATTTTCACAACAAACTGCTCAGATCTGAGCGACAGACCAAGAATGCATTGCAAAAATTATTTTGCTAAAATTTTAGAGTGATAGGTTTGAGAAAATAAGTCAGAGAGTAACTTGAGAAGAACTTGTGTTAACACAACAGGATAAGATGTAAGAGTCTTCGGAAGTCCTGGGACCCTTAGACTGCCTGTGAGGCTTTCGGCAGATCTTTGTGTCCTTCGGTTCTCACTCTGTAAAATGAGGATAATGTTAGCCGCCCCACCCGCCTTGTTTACCATCTTTAAACTGGGCATGGGGTGACTGTGTTTGGTCATGTGCTATTACAGCAGTTTTCACCTTGCTGTTCCAGTGTTGGTTGGTTCCTCTTGACACTGCAGTAATAGAAAGAGGGAATAATGATAATTTTATTATAGTAATGTCAAGATAACCTAACCCGTATTGACTTCCTCTTGACACTCCTGTAGTACAATTATTGTCCTTTTGAATTACTGGTCTAGATCTTCTTTACGCTATGGATGTATGGTACCTATATGAGATGGAGGGAAGATCTCTCAAAGAAGGCAATTTAAATTAGCAGGAGAAAGCATAAATAGTTTAGGCAGCTGGAAGCTCAGCTTAAATAGATTTAGACTAGAGATAAAGAATGTGTTTTTTTTTAAATTGTGATAATTATCTACTAGTGAAAGGTTTATGGGGGTTTAGTAGATTGTCTTTAGATCAAAACTGGGTATCTCACATGTCTGCTTGGGCTCAACAATGAAGGCCCTGATGAAGAAATCCTGTGGCCTGCTGTGTGCTGAAGATAGAACAAGTATACTGGTTTTCAATTTGCTTTTAACTTCAGGTCCGTAGTTCCCTGGTAGATTTTGGGCTACTTCTTTAGGGAACAACAAAAATTATTTTAAAAAAAATTAATCTCATATTATGTTATATAACAGCCTACATGTGTGACGGAGTTTGAGTCAGTCTCTGCTAAAGGAGTTTTGAAAGTCCATGAATGGGAAAAAAGTTTGGAACCACTCATCCAGTGAATTAATGGTGATTTTCTTGCTTTAAAATTTATTCGACAGTTTTGTGTTTCATCCCTTGGAAAGAGGGAGAAAGAGCTTGGGTCTTCTTTGTGCCCTTCTCGTTAGAGTGTGCTCCGAGGGGTGTCCTGGGTTAGCAGTGCCCCTGGAGCGTCCGTGGCGTTCCACAGGACGGTCTTGTCCTTGGCACATGCATAGGCACATTCCTGCTGTGTTAGGGGTTGCACCGAGGACCGTACAGGATGCTTGTGATACAGCAGAGTCTTGTTTGCCACTGACTAATTGCAGGTTTGTCACAGCTATTTAGAATATGTACCCAAAGGATGAAAGTATTCCTCCCTACGAATATGTAATACTGCTGCAGTAGAATATTCGTTTTTATTTAGGACTATGTGACGATATCATGTGGTCATGAAAGTTTTCTTTCATTGTAAAATGTTTTTGTTTGTTTTAAATTTACCCCTTCCGTGGTCTTGGTCTGACATACTCCCTGTCTTTGGGTTCAGTTTGGCAGGAGAGAGCTTATTTCCAGCCTTTGCATTTGTTATCCATTGGCTGGAGGGGTTTTTCTAAAAGAATGATTTAAGCATGAATCTTTATAAGTTAGCTTGTTTATATATTGATGGTGGGGGAAAATAAAGGATTGGAAATACTTGCAGAAGGAGGAAGAACTTTCTATGAGTATCTACAAATTTCAAGCTTATGATTATCCCAAAGCCATGATCTCATCCAGTTTCTAATGTTAAAAGCAGTGTGTCAGCATTTATTTGTGTGTTTCCTATCTTTATGTGTAGAGAAATGGGTAAAGAAAGGATTTTGCTAAGTTGTTTTTTTGGGGGGGGTTATGGTGTGGGGTTTTTTTGTGACACACGTCATTGCTTTTCTCATCTCAGAAGCTGTTTGACCACGGTAATACCTGTGTCTGAAGAGTCTCCTTCGTATGGAAAATGAAGAAAATTTAATAACGTCACAAGGCTCGGAGAGGGGTCTTTAGTTTGCTCAGTATCTGAGATAAGGGTAGTTGAGCATGAGCATAAATTTGTTGCTTATAGTGTGTTCACAAAATGCTTGGATTTGTGCAAAACAGAAAATGTGGCATTTCCTGCTTCAAGGAACTACCTTAGTCTAATTCAATTTTTAAAAATGTGTCCACATTGTATTTCTGATTTTCAGAGGACACATTCGTCAAAAATGTCAACATTTCAAGGAGGAGAAAGTAACTATTTAAAAATGAGAAAGCTGTAGCTTTTCAAAACAGCTGGGATTTGCTTTGACTTCTCAAATCTGAAAAAATACCTTTGAAGAAGGAATGACTAACAGAACACATTATGAACATATTAAAAAGCTGCTCCGCAGTCCTAAATATATGGCAGTGTTAAATATAAAGTCACTGGTTTTTATACTTAAAAGCATCTTTTTCTTTCCAAATTCTTCCAAATTCAGTGAAAAAGAATTATTTATTTCATAATATGATTTTTTCTTCTGTATTGCAGTCACTACAGTGCTGGTTATTTATGTTTGAAAGAAATTTCAGTAGAGGTGTAGATCAGGTAAATTGAGATAGAGCAAATTCTGGCGTTTTAGGAATATTTTGGTATATCTCAGGGCTTCGGAGCAAGATGAAACTGGTTTCACCTAGGAAGGGAGTTGTATCAGCCATTTAACACGCACATAAATAGCAAGAGAGTAAAATCCTGGACTCTCTGACATCAGTGGCAAAACTTTCACTGGATCTAAGATTTTACCCAGTAAGTTTTGAGAAAATATGTCAAATTTTATGCTGCAGTAATTGTCTTGAAGTAATTGTCTTTAGTGTCTTACAGAGGGTGCAGTGAATAACATGCTGAGCCATCCTGGGCTGATAAAAATGACAGCAGTTCACAGAATGGTGGGGGGATAGGAAGACACTGTTAGTACCCCCTTAGAAGTCATGCAACTACATAGCAGAAAATAGACTGGAAATGCCATTTATTCCCTGAAATGCCTGATAGTACCCTGCCACTGCAGTCATGGGTCTGTGCCAGGTATTTTTTGACAAACATACTAACCTGATGATTCCTCTGCACTGTTAGTTGTGGCGTTTTATTGCTAGTTGTTTGCATGCACTGGGGCAGATGCTTTATTTGCTAATAAAACCCAGTAAATCTTTAAAATGTTGCAATTTGAGCACAGGCCATTAGCAGCTGCAGGAACAAAATTGTGTTATAGTGGTGGAGGTTTGTTCCTTGTAATGCAGAAAATACATACCTATTCACTAAGTCCCGGACTTAGTGTGACCATTGACTTGTTCCAGAGAAACCCCCAAAAAGCTTTAATTGCTACGTAGAGGTCTGGCTCCATTCTCCCCTGTGGCCTAGAGGTGAAAGGATCTATATTTAACTTTTAACAGGGTCCGTAATCTGTTCACTGCCCATCCCCATCGTTTGCTTTCTCGTTCTACTTCAGCACCCTGTCACAGCCTGGCTTCCACAATGCTCTCACAAGGGTGATTCAGCATACTGTAATTTTATTGCTGGTAGTTCTGTTTTCTTTAATGGGATTTGTTTTACTTTACAATATTACTTTAAGCTCTGATCTGTTGTAGGATAAAGATGTTATTATGACAGTGTTAGCTTCTCTGTAAATTACAGTGCCTTGAGGATTGCATTTTGAGACTTCATGTAAACACTTTACAGAGCTAATAACATACATACCATATGTAAAGCTTGAAAAATATTTAAATAGGGCACATTTGAAGGAATAAAACAATCAAAAGGCTTTTTGGGGGATAATGAAGATTACACTGAATTGTTTAAACTCAATGTACAGCTTTTAAAACATAACCCATATACCATCATCCATTTTCCCTTTTCTTCCTGCTTAGCTACAATTTATTTGAACTGTTGGAATATGTTTTCAGCAGAATTCCTTTACAGTAATTGATGAGATCTCTGGGATAATGTCTTTGGAACAACAACCTTTCATTTAATGTAACAATCATTAGTCATTTTTGTTAACAGTCTTGACTAGAAGAAAAACAGTTGTTACAAAAATGAAAACAAGCAAGCTAGCTAGCTGCTTAGACAGAAATGCACCATTTTCTGTGATGGCAGTAATGTTGCTTGGATGTTTTGGTTGACTCCAGGTGGGGTTTTTTAATCCCTTTGCAAGCAAAATAGCTGCAAGACTGCAGTTGGTGGTTGGAGTCACAGAGGAACTGCAGCCATCAAGGGCGACTACTAATATAATATTTTCAGTATAAGACTTTCTGTGGAGCCTGAAACACAAGCCCAACCTTTGATCAAAATGGAGTATTTATTATTTCATTTTTCTTATAATATTTTTTCCATAATATAGTTGGAACACTGCTCCTTTCCTTTCCTTTCCTTTCCTTTCCTTTCCTTTCCCTTCCTTTCCTTTCCTTTCCTTTCCTTTCCTTTCCTTTCCTTTCCTTTCCTTTCCTTTCCTTTCCTTTCCTTTCCTTTCCTTTCCTTTCCTTTCCTTTCCTTTCCTTTCCTTTCCTTTCCTTTCCTTTCCTTTCCTTTCCTTTCCTTTCCTTTCCTTTCCTTTCCTTTCCTTTCCTTTCCTTTCCTTTCCTTTCCTTTCCTTTCCTTTCCTTTCCTTTCCTTTCCTTTCCTTCCCTTCCCTTCCCTTCCCTTCCCTTCCCTTCCCTTCCCTTCCCTTCCCTTCCCTTCCCTTCCCTTCCCTTCCCTTCCCTTCCCTTCCCTTCCCTTCCCTTCCCTTCCCTTCCCTTCCCCTTCCCTCTAAAACAAATATTCTCTTTCCTTTGTGAGTAAAACAAGTTTTTTTTTTTCCAGTTTTGTGTACTGTGCAGCTCTATTAACCTATCACCTGGCTTACTTAAAGAAGGTCACATAGCAAGTCCATGTCATTTTAGTTATTGTCAGCTGTCTTAGGAAATGATTGGCAGATGTAATGGCATACAAGACAAAAACATGGTAGTCCTGCTGCTTCATTTTCTTCATAGTTCTGGTTCTGGTGGTGGTATTGTCCACCAGAAGTGGAGTGTTGTTGTTGGGTTTGTTGGTTGGGTTTTTTTCTTTGGGGGGGGGGGGGTTCATTGACGAATTTCGTATTTTCCTTCCAATTTCTATGGGTTTTAAATAAAGCCCCACTTCTCCAGTTAATCTGTAGAGCAAGCATTACTTGCATTTCTTCAATAAAAATTCTGCTCCGGGGTTATACATGCAACAGTGCTGGGGTCATGACTCTCAGTGAGCGGACCTCACCTAAATAACCTGAAGTTAATGTTCCTGAGGAATTAATTCTGACGTGAATGGTGTTCCTCATTTGAGTAAATGCCGCTCCCTCCAGGTGCCAGCACCGGCAGGTCCTGGCACTGCAGCTCTGAGGAAAGCCACCCAGGGGTCACTGACAAATCATTTCCGCATGGTTTTGGTGACCCTGTCTGAGCACTCTCAGTTAAATGCACCTCCTCACATCTACCTCCTCCTCCTCTTTGTTCCCAAGTCTATTTCTTGCTGTCAAGGAATCTGAAGACTTGGAACTAGGGCCTGAATCATCAGAAAATGGCACGTACTGCGTTACTGTCCTTCTCCAGCGTGAGGCTGAATGACTCTGTGGTTTCCTATATAAAAAGTGTCTTTTGTGAGATTGCCTCTTTGTTTAAACAAAAAGAGGGAGAGGGAGAGAATGAAATATACTATGGAATACTCAAGCAGATGCTTGGCATTATATTAACACATGTATTATGGCGTATCATGTAATGGTACACTGTGGGGAATAGTAATGAATAGTTTGGAGCACAATAATGTGCATTGTTGATGTTTGTTAAAATAAAGATATTCAATTTATAATAAAAGGGATTAAAAGCTTAATTCATGACTATGTTAATATTTGTCTGCAAGTACACAGATAAATGGTAACGTACCTTATCACATTAAACACCTGCACGTACAAGTTCCTCTGCTGAGATCTCCATGGGATTGTATGTTTTACAGAGCTTAAACTTTCATTTCCCAAAATAATGATATCATTCATTTACAGATATAGATAGGCTCTTCTTACTCAAACTCTATCCTGAAATGAGAATTGTTACTTCAACTACAAAAATGTGGGATTAATTACCACAGTGATTGCCTGCTGCATCATCTGATGGTATTTGTATATAGATTTTATATATTTTGCAACAATCTGATTGCCTGACAGAAGTGAATTAAGACTTTCTAAAATACACCGCTGTTAAAGGTAAATGATACCTCCAACACGGATGTGATGAGGCAGGCGGTGGTGGCAAACAGATCTCATCTCAACACAGATCTCCCAGTGTCTTCCCCGTATTTCCCACATGCCATCCTCTATGAACAACAGAAAAGAATGTGCATTTGTGAAGAAAATGCATAATTAAGGAGAGTGATTGATGTCTGAACTATTTCATTGTTTAGCTCTGCTGTGCAAGTGTTTACAGGCATACCGGATGCCTGTGCAGTCTCAGTGCATGTATTTGGAAGCATCCAAAGAACAAAATGTCAGCAGAAGCACCCACCATATTCCCCTCCATGAAAAACATCTTCCAAAATAAAATGGCAATAATTCAGACACTCTTTGCTTGCCAGCTTTGCTAAAAGTAGGATCAGAAAAGGAAAACAGTGCTGTGAAAGCCAGGCTAAAAGTGGCACAGAACTGTCCTGAGCAAAGTCACCAAACTGGGCACTTGGAAGGATTTGGCTGCATGAAGACAGTTCAAAGAAATCCTGTGGACTCCAAACAGGGACATCTTTCCGGAGTGGGGAAAATAATTCTGGAAAACAGAAGAGGTAGCCAGAGATCAAACACAGCTGGGTATTTCCAGCTAAATGCTATGTGAAAGTCTGAGAGAGAACTCATTTCAAAATGGTATTGCAGGACAATTTTCTTTTTAAATAGAAGGTTTCCTCTTATTCTTTAGATGAAACCAGTACATCATGTAAGCACCAAACACAATTGTAACTGCTTATGAAACAAACACTTTATTCAAAGCTTTGGTGTGAAAGACGTTTTCCAGGAGCTCCCAGGTTTACAGCTGTATCACATAGGCAAAATGTCCTGTGTAACGCATGCTCAGCAAACCTGTTTAAAACGCTTGACTTTTCTATCTTGTCCTCTGCTCAAGCAGGTCTCACGGACAACACACGGTTTCTAATCCTCTCTTCAGTGTCTTATGTTGGTTCTACAGAAGCACGTCCTCCCTCCCTCTTCTTCCCCACGCACACTTCTTTGAACTTGTCCTGCCAGGCAGACTATTTAACACATTTTCTTTTGACTAACAGTTGAATAGCAAAGTACAGTTTATTAATCGACTGTCCCTTTTAGTACCTCATTTGCTTTTTATTCTGCACCTATATTCTCAAAGAAAAGGAAGATTTTGTGTTTTGAAGTTTATTTTTATCACGCAGTTTGATTGTTTGGTGCTGCAGCATGATGGAGAGATTATGACCCTCTTGGCTTTGTCAGATGCAGTTGTCTAGTACATGGCTACAGTCAGAGTTTTAGTCTATGTTGTGCAGTGAAAATTAAGCCTATCTGAGTGCCTGTGTGGGTGTGTATGCAGCTTGTGTGAAGGAATGACCACCTTATGAAACAGGAGAACCAGGGAGTCTATCATTTGAACATCGTCCTGTACCTTCTGAAGTAGCTGCTCATTAAACATTTCTGAGGAACACGTTGGATGTGCGTAAATGCATGCATTGGGAGACATTCTGCATACCAGAGGGTATGTGAGACACCCACCTTGGGCTGGCAGATGCCAGCTGGGCTTGGTGGGAGGCTGTGCCTGTCTGGAACAGCAGCAGGAGGCTAGGAGCGAGAAATGCGAGGGTTTAGAGTTCTGCCAGTTGCCTGTGTTCCAGCAACTGCTCTCACCCTTGGTATCCACCCATTAAACAGAGGAATTAGAGAGTAATTTAATTTAATTAAACCTGCATTCCTATGAGTAGTGCAACTACCAAAGCTCATTTTTCTACAGATTTGTGTCCCCTGCCTTGCCCCCGCGGGCCACAGCGGTGGTCCTCCCCATCTTCCCTCGCTCCTGACCCAGTGGTGCGTTAGTAAGGAGTCTCCCACTGCTGACACCCAGGTCTTGAACTTGTGGGAAATTTCTGTGTATCAGATTTGAAAGTTAGTTGACATTTTCCAGAGGTTCAGAAGGAACTGGAGAGGACAAGCAGTCACAGCAGCAGTACAGCCACGCAAACAGGAAAGAAAATCTACGGGCTAACCTGGTCCAACAGGTCCCCCTGTCCTGGCTAGTCATAATTCTTAATCTCTTTATTTTTAACTGTCTCACAGAACAGAACATTTTCATGTACTGTAAGAAGAAATGTTCTTGTTAGGCCTTCATTTTGTATCTTGGATACATTTCAGCAAAACATGATAAGCTTTAATTTTTTACATTCAGTCTCCAGTTCATGTTCTTCTGAACATTCATTCTTCTGGCTGTGTCTAGTTACTAGAGACCTGCTCCCGACACCATTCTCAGTGGGGCGATGCATTGGGATCCTGGGTAAACCAGAAACTTGCTAACAATAACTAAGAAGCAAGAGCCATTAATAAATCTAAATTCAGCTCTGAGTCTTGCTACTGCTAACTGTTTTTTCACAGACTTGGATCTCTTTGTAGATCCAGACTTTAAAAAGTGCCCATCGCCTGAGAACTAGTATACTGCAAAAAGACTGAAATCTGTTATTTCAGCAGCGGCTCTTTAGACGAAGAAGTGACACGACCCCCACATTTCCCTGCCTAGAGCAGCTGACACGAGGCCGACTGTGGGCTGGGAAGCTGGGGCAAGGTTTGCTCTGTGCACTTCTAGGGGAGCTACCTGCCCCAGAGCTGGCAGGCAGAGAGGCAAGGCAACACAAAAACTGGCAGGGTGCGGAGAATGCTGGATCGCCCTTATGAAAAAGAGAGGTGTATTCGGGCTTCTTCTGGCCTCCCAGGGGCTTGGCTGCTGGCAGCTCCCTCCAAGGGGTTCTCACAACCAGCAAAGCAGCAAAGAGTCACACAGTCGTGACACTGTTGTGTCCCACAGTAATTTGGGATGATAAAACAAAATTTCCTAGGCCCAACAGTGTGGCAAGACAAGATTTTCCCTAAACTATGGCCCCAAAAGTTATGAACGCTATGAAGAACCTCTTTGATCTCCTTGCTCCCACATGCATGCTCCGAGCATGCAGAAACACTATTAATACAAAAGTCTTTTGTTTAACTAGGGAAACACTAGTGAAGACATTTGATTTTAAAAACATGAGTATCTATCCCTGTTTCTTATGTATTCAGGAGATGAGACTAATAAAAATACCTTTGTTACATATTAAACACCCCTACTCATCTACAGATATGTTAAATAAGAGTTGATGATTTTCCCAATAGTTATATTTTCATAAGTAAACCTTTTTTCACACCGCTGTTCTGCAGAAATAAAACTGTGCACATTTATTTTCATTTTTATTTTCATTTCTCTTTGTCCTTTTAAAATACATATTTTACTAAATTCTAATTCAAAACCTTTGAGTAGGATGTCTCTTATTTATATGTGATAAATTGGGGGAGTGAAACTGGAGAAATTTTCAATTCATATTCTTCTATTAAAAAATTATATGTTTCTGAGTGACATCATTAAAAAAACTCTTCAAAAACTCCTTATTCACACTAGTATTTTAGATCTTTCCCTGAATGTATATTTTTAAAGATAACTACTGTATGTTTGGAGGAAGATCAGTTTCTCCCCCCCCCCCCCATTTCTGCAGAATGACTTTCTTTTTAAACACTGGGACTTTTGTTATGTTAATCAGTCAGGGAACATTTCCAATTCAATTTTACCTGAGCGCTGGTCAGCTAGAGTTTCCTTTGTTTGATGTCCCTTGAGCCTTCCCTTGTCTTTTAAACTGTAATTTAGTTGGAGCTGCTGTCAATTTACTCCGTCCATTACATTTACAGTGATATTCCAGACATTGTCTTCTATTCAGTCCTAGAGAAGTTCCTCGACCTAAACAAAATGTGCAGGGAAAAATCCTATAGAAATCAGAAGTACAAGCACAGAACTCTTGTTCGCCTATGTGCAATGCATGCATACAAATAAAATTGTTGCTACCTACCAAGATTATTGTTATTTTGTTTTTAATCTAACAGATCCTTACACTCAGGAGAGCTACCAAATGGTAATTAATTAGGATTTTCAGTGAAGTGGACATGTCCCATACAACTAGGCAGCCAGCTTGCTCTCTGCTCTGCCATGCCTTTGTAGTAATGAGATTTTAAACCCTGTTACTTTTTAACTCCACAGAACAGCCCTTAACATTAAGAGGTGGATTTTTTTATCACAATTACCAGCTGTCATGGAGTTCAACAAATAGAGCAATTTTCTTGCCCTTAGTCCATATCAGCAAGTTCCTAAGGCTTCGGTGCACCAGGTGGGAAATTGTTGCTTTGAGCAGTTGCTTGCTGTGGGACCAGAAGGGAAAAAGCACCAGAAAGAGGGTGTTAGGGCCGATTTTAACCATTGAGCTGCCTTGGCTGAGTGTGATGCCAATGTCTGTGGCAGCAGTATTGCCTACACGAGCTTCCACGTGTACCTCTGGAAGCTGTTACCCAGGACTGGAGAACTTAAAGGTAAAATATTGAAATATCATGGCCTTTCCTGTATCTCCCAAAAAGAGAACAAAAAAGAGGCGGTTAAATAACAAATGACAGAGAGTAAAACTTCCAGCCCATGGTAGTGGTCTTGGCAGTGCCAGCTGGCCGTGCTGTGCTACTTCTCTTTACCATGAAAGCCAGCGAAGAAGTTTCTGTTCATTACAGTGGAAGCAAGATCTTGGCCTGTGATACTAAAGTTGTTCCCAAGTGCTAAATCTCATCTGAGAAATGAGGCATTCACTTCACATTGTAGTTGCCTTAGTTGCCACAGGAATGGTATACATGTCTATGTATGGGGAAATGTAGCAGAAGCCCACCTGAATTATGCTTTCACTGCTGATAGACGTTTCATGGCATGAGAAGGTTTGTGGACCCCTGGTATAATGTCAGACAGCTTCTGGCATGTGTCTTCTGATTCATTCTCCTTTTGCGTGGAGCCAGGACAGAGATATCTTTAGCCCCTTGTTGGTGCCTTCACCAGATCTCAGTAAATCTATGGATCTAGAAAGGGAAGCAAAGGGAGTAAGGACTTTGGGAACCTTGAGAGAAATGGAAACAGGTGGAACTGTGGCATACGCATCCCTCTGTGGCTCTACAGGCATTACAAAGAAGCAGAATTGTCTTTTCTACAAAGCTCCCCAGCCCGGCCGGGCTAGCTCTTGGAGCACCCTGCTGTGCTAGCGTTGGGTTCCCAGGCCTTGAGTGGGGGGCAGGTGCTGTACTGGCAGCTGGACAGTTTGGGGCAGAGTCCTGAGAGTCCTGAGGCCTGGGGTACATGCTGTGGCAGGGGCCAAACCCCACTGCTCCTCTGGCAGAGGGCTCTGGGAAGCTCTGCAATGGCATCACCTAGGGGTTTCTGTCCTTCTGAGTCCAGTCCATTTGGGGGATGATCGATCCATCCCCAAAAGGCTACAGGTGTGGACGTAGAGGAGTCAGCAAGAAGAGGAGTCTTCCATTTCAAAAAAAGCAGTCTGGCCTGATCCTGCAATGCGTGGCCAGCTGCAATTCCTCCAATGTTGAATTTGGTTCTAAAGATATAGTAGACTTGGCTCCTTCATCTCCAGAACAGGCTGGAGGTTGCATTTATCTGCATAAGCTCCAGAATAAAAAGAGCTGAGGCAGGTTCAGAAATGGCTCAATGTTTCAGGATATTCTATTCAGAATCTCTGCTTTTCCCAGTTGTTTTTGTACTTACATCTATAGCCAGCTTTTCCCCTTGAGGACAGGCTTTGGGGATGGCTCTAGGAGAGCCAAATAATGAAGCTGTCAATTTATTCATTTGCCACTAGTGTGAAGCTTAAAAATAGGAAGTGATCAATAGCTAATGACAGAACGCATGGAGGAGCAGGAGCTGCCTGCCCTCTGCCAACAGGCTTGACAAGGTTACTGTTCTGGCAGCACGCAGACACTTGTACGGCCCTAACCTTCCTCAGCATTGCTTGTTGTAATTATCATGGGTCTTCCCCAGCATTTACCTTCCATCACTCACTCAGCACAAACAATTCTCAGATTGTTTTTCCATTATAAATTGTATTTGGTACCCAGACTTTAAAAGGGCTGAGTTATGGATTTCTTTTTCTGCCCTGTTGGGTTGGTTTTGTTTTTCCTTTTAATTGTGACGGGAGATGGTCTGTGTGCTTGGTTTAATTGCATTCAGTCTCACCGACTGATACACTGATGTTCTGTACACACTGCATATTTGAGCCACGTGTATGGATTTGCATTTCATTCTATGTAAAATCAATGAACCTTGTTTTAAAAGCCACTACAAAAGGAGAGATCGGTTTCTGTAGACTGTGATTCTCTACGTAGGACAGCTAATGTATCCCAATGCAAAAGCTGAGCAGTGGGTCTCAGGGATACCCTTCAGCCGAGATGAACTGGGAGGTTCCCAGCACCCACAGCCCTTGCTGCAGGGAGTCTGCAAACTCAGGCAACTCATCCACTCCTCGGGATGACTGGGCCAGCTTCTGCAACCAGGAGAGCCAAAAACATAACCAGGCTTAACCTTGGTTAATGGGAATTTTGTGATTGACTCCGGCTGAGCCAGGGTTTAGCAGTTATTTTTAAGGGAAGCTCAGATCCTGATGGTGTCTGATACTTACTGTTTGAGTCTGGCTTTGGTTATTGCCTGTGCTTAATGCATCCTTGAAAATTGCTTATTTGCTGATGGCTGCGTTAAACAATAGAGGCTAGTTAACTTACAGGGAACAGTTACTTATGTGTGGAAAGTAATTGGTTCCACACCGAAGAAATGATTTATTTCTATTCCACCATTTATCTGGGCTGTAAAGTATAGTAATTATTTTATTCCCTTACAGCATAGGTTGTGATATAAATACGTGTTGGGTATATGTGGTTTTTAATGAAACGATTTAAATGTGTTTTGCCTGTTGCTTACAAAAACATCAAAAGTTTTTTTTTTTATCTTTCAAAGCTGGCAGTACCAGCAAAATTTATGTAGCAAGGAAAAGACTGCTACAAAATGCCTAATTATAACAAGAATTACATTTTAACCAGCTTATGGTTATATCTTAAATAATATTGATTTTTAAGCTAGGTGAACTGAGAAATTTTATGAATGCTGCTTGTGTACCAAACTTCAAATAAGGGGAAAGGACATGCCACAAAGGCCTTAAGTGTTGTTTACTATGTAGCATGGCTGTAAAGAAAGTTGTGCGAATTATGGGTTATATTGATTGGGTGACCTATTAAAAAAAATCAGGGGAAAGAGGTCAGGTTTTAGGTTAGTACAGAAGGAAAATCTGTTAGACTTTCTGGAGGAAGAAGAAAGTTATGTCTGGTGAAACAAAAGTTTTAGTGCACATTGCTGATTTTGGCAGGATGTCTTTTTTTTCCCTTTTAAAAACAATTCCAGTTAGATTTCAGAATGCCGATTGTTTTAAAAAAAAAAATCTGTTGAGGTTAATTTTCCCTCCATTGTTACGTTTGAAGTTGTTTGCTGAATTTGACCCAAACTGATGACAAGGACTCTGTTTCAGCAATGACACCTGCTAAGCTCTCTTTGTAACTCACTCGAGGAGCTTCTGCCATGCCTCTGTCCCAGAGATCCCTGGTCACCCACCGGGATCATAAGCTGGGCAGAGGCAGCTACGGCATTTCCAGAGACGCAGGGGACAGGCTGTGATATAGGACGGTGCTCAAGCCACTCCTGGTAAATGCTACACTTGCCAGGCACTGATGGCTGCTCAAGGAGACTAATCACTGACTTTGCCCTCGTGTTCCCCTTGTCCTAGTCTACAGCTGCTCCTTTATCCTGCCAACAGTCCTTTCTTTATCATTTGTATAATTAACATATTTTAATCAGGGTTATTTCTCTTCTTCTAGCCTTGCTGAGGTGATGTTTTCCCAATATTGCTTTTTCTAGCATTCCTTCTAGCCTTCATCTCAGTACTCCTGTCATTGCCAGCAACGAAGCAAAGATGGATTTAACTGCAGTGATGTGCCTAGGTGCATCCCAGAATCCTGGTCCCTTAAGCATATCGAGATAGTCTGGATAGTATATGAATATACTGGACAGCCTGCCCTCTGCCTATGTGCCAGACTTGTATTTGGTGGAGCCCACAGTGTTGGGAGAGACGGGAAAATTTGTATTTATCAAGCAATGGATCATAGCATAAAACAGTGCTGAGATGCATTTATGCCCATAAACTCTTGCATCCCTCAATTCATATTTAAGGACAGCCATCCAGACTCGTTCAGGACATCCTTGGATGTGTTATTACAGTCGTTTTGGTGTCAAACATTTGGTTTTCAAAAAATGAAAACATTCTGGAGATCATCTGTTTCTTATTGTGAGTACACGGGACATTTTAGTCCCACTGTGACTGAATTAAAACAAGAGACCTTCCTGTATGATTTTTTGTCACTTGACAAGAGTCTGGAAAACCTGACACCATTCAGAAAATAAAGAAGTTCCTGTTCAACAGACTAACCAAAACATACAAAACAGCTGAATTTCTACCTAGTGCACATCTAAATGTATTCTCCATCAGAAAATAGCAATTATTGAATACATCATGTACAATGACATCAGGGAGCAAAATGTTCCTCATGCTGCCCAATGGACCATGCTGGAACACCTGTTTCATATCATGAAACCATTTATAATTACTACCAAAGAAGTGAGAGCTGAAATAGCATCATTAAATCTAATTCTGCCACTCATGTCTGTGTTGAAAATAATCCCTAAGGGGGAGGAGGGAGAAATAAAACATATTAAAAACACATTCACTCATTTTCCAGTGTGTTAAATCTTTGAGCCATAGAAACAAGCAAATATTGATATTACACGTAGTCTTAGAGCTGATAGTTACTTCCATGACTCTACACTGACAGAAAATCATTAAATACCCTTTTTTCTCCCTGGAAGATGATGAGACGGTACTTTCGAACAACCTCACATTGTTCTATTACCTGCCTTGGGCTCTACCCCTTGTAAAAAGCACATCTTGTGCTTTTTTAATTGTTCTATGTCAGTATGTAGTTTTAAAGCAGTAAGCCTCTTTTGTGCTCTTTTATACTCTTTTGTGCTCTAGGGTACTCAAACAGCCCGTATTGTAAATATCCACCTTTGCCTATAACTAGATCGGGTTTGTGCCTCAGGCTTTCACGGGACAGCATGGCCAAGGGAAGCCACGTACTCGAGAAATCCATGCTTTGCTATTGCATTTCATGAAATTTTGGCTTGAGTGCAAACACCACTGGAAATTCAATATTAGGGGGAAAAAAAAAAAAAGTGGCATAAGTGGCTCTGGGGCAACTGTAGGTAGCAATGAAGCAGGGGCAGATGTGCAGCCCTGTGGAGCCATCTGGTACCTCTGCCCACATTAAAATAGCAAGGTATGGTCTGCGATGCTTTGTTTGAACACAAGGCCTGGTACAACTGCACTGCATGTACAGACGTTATTTTTGCTTAGGGTCCATCATCTTCTTATCTCTAATTCAGAAGGAACTAACTTCCCACTGACTGCAAAATATACTTCAAAGTACCTACCCTGATTATTTGAAGCTGTCCATGGGAATTGCTTAGAGTGGGCTATTCCTCCAGCCATTATCCCAAGACATCCTACTCTCAATACATTTTCAGTGGGCAGAAGGAGGATGCTTAAGCACGGGCCACATTTTCATGAGTTGGGACTATGGCACTTCTCTCCCAAACAGTAACAAACATCTCACCACTTCTGTCACTGACTGGCAAACTTACTGCTTTCAATGGGTTTTGATCCTATTATTTCTGTGAAGAAGGGAACGTACAGATTATGATATTTCTGTTCCTATACGTTAAAGAAGTGCTGAAATACTGTAACAGTAAAACTGTACTTCGTACCTTGACAGGTACCAGTTTCGTGAAATAACAGATTGGAAGAAGGAGATGATGCACAGCTATAAAAGGGGTGAATTCGATATGACCGGAAGAGGGGAGTCAGCAGAAAGTTTCCAAATGGGTGATGGCATCACGGCTGCAGGCTAAACCCACCGTTCTAGCAAACGCTAGGAAGGCTAGGAAAGAGAGATTATTAAAGCTCAGTGAGAGACTTGGAAGAGAGCTCTAGAGTGGTGTCCATGACTGAGTTTTTTAATCTAAAATGACAGGGGAAACAGAAAACAAGTGGGTGAATCCAAAATGAAGACCTTCCGCGTGGCAGAAAGGCTAGTGATAACTATGGACAGAGATGAGACTTGAGAGGATTTTGAGTGATAGTTTTGGAGTTGTTTATTTTGTGCAATATTTACTGTTTTATGAGTTTCTGGTTCATCTTTGTGTGGTTTTCAGTGGTAGAAACCGTGTTCTGATGCTGTGCTGACTGTAGCCTACATGCTGAGGTAACTAGGACTGTTTGCTGATAACCCCAATTTACCTCCTAAACTCTTCACTGAATCCTAAAAGGACTAATTGAAACTCTTTCCAATTAAGCTGTTTAACTGAGCAACAGTTACTATCACCAATAACAAAGGTTATGTATGCAACTGCTAGCTGTTTTCTTGCTAGGGCAGGTGGTCACCAGTTTTCTTTCCCTTAGAGCCAGTCCTGCTATGGTGAAACAGAAGGGGAAAAAGTGACGAGTCTTACTACCACCAAGGAAAGCACATTAAGAGCTAAATTTTCTCTTGTCACTGTCCTTCTGTAGTCTTCTATAGCTCCACTGCTGGTTTGGCTAGCTTGTGGCAGTGCACAGTCCCATTACCATCAGAGCAGGACAGGGACAGGCACAGACAGCCACATGCTGCTGTACGTGAACCAATTCCAGCTTGAAAGTGGTGCAGACATTTTAGTAGCTTTGCCTGGACCAGCATGGCTATGCTGCCTCTGGACTGGTGTGTGATCTTGTCTTGCTGGCACAGAGGAGTCGCATTTTAGTTTTGCTCGGGAGCGTGCATTTGAAACCATCACCCTTTTGACTCCATGTAACGCACTGTGGTTCCCATCGCAGAGCAGTCTCCTAGCATGTGACTTTGATTCCTTTTGGATGAAATTAAACTGGAATATGCGTTCTGGGAGGTCACCTCATGCACTCCAACCACTAACAGGCATGTTGCCTCTGGGAACAGAGCAGAGCCAGTTTGAAATGGAACCACCTGAAGAGTGCAGACTTCAGGTCCCCTGCACCAGCTGCATCCCCTTACAAATCTTCACTCACTGGGCCGCTACTCGCTAAATAATCACAGCTTATATGATCAGCAGGGCAAGGGGCAACACATGGGTTAGTTCTGTAAAGGTGTCTCTCTCACGGTTTATTTAATAAAGTACTACCTTGGCTACACCAACACTGTTGCAGTTCAGCTGCCTATTGTGTTTTTTATAGCTGTATTTGGTACACAATAGATGAGCGTTTTATGGTTATATGCATGTGTGTGTATATGTGTGTGTATATGTGTACAAACACACATGAACCTACCGTTGGGATGTTTTATAACATAGGGTAATCTACTAGATTTTTAATCAGAGCATCCCTTTGTCATAATGCAAAACTAATTGTGTTGTGTGCTGGAGGTCAAAGTTGTTATAATAAAACATCCATCCTGGAGCTTTTTAGAGGAACCTGTTTAAACAGGTTAAAGTGGGTAATTATCACAACCCTAATTTACAACTACTTGGCAATAAAAGTTGCTTTTCAATGAACCATTTATTCATGATCTGCTGCTTCACACTGCAGGATTCTTCTTGACTAGGTTAGAAAATGTAATTAATAAATGATAGGATTATTTATGGTTCACGGTGCCAGATTGGGAAATACAATGATATACAGAATGAGCTAAAAATTATTCTTACAAGCAGCATCTTGGTTTTTAATCCATGGATTGGATTGTCACATTACTTGATATGGTGTGGTGAACTCCTGATGGTATTCATAGGACATTATTTTGTTTGTCATCCTAGCTCCTCTGTGTGCCAATAAAAATGGACATGCTCCTTTGAGAACAGAGTTAATGAACATTGACATGTTAATCTTTCTCTAGTTGAGGTAGGGTGGCATTTGTGTTTGTGCTTAGTTTGACTATATTAGTGATTATCTCAAGCCCCCTTGGAAGATGGTTATATTTCATAAACATAAAGTGATCCTCTTCGAGAATTTATCCTAGTAATACTAGTTAAGGAAACATGCCTGCTAAACACAGACAGGCTTTCTCAATTTCAAGCTATAAAAAATATGCTAAAATAGGATGATGTCAGCTCTAACATATTTATTCATGGGCAAAGTGCCTGGTCATGTGTGACTGAAGCTGAAATTTTGCTATGACCTTTAAAACCTGTAGGATGCAGGACTAAGAGGAAAAGCATCCTGAGTGATAACATTTTATATTATCATTGTTATTAATTATTGCTTGGATGAGAAGTTTTCACAAGGAGAAAAAAATTTTATACACTGATTTCTACACAGTCCTATAGAAAACCAGCAAAAAATCTAAATCTGAGGCACACTGGCTGTCTGCCATGCTTTCTACTGATAACACACTGGAGCTAATAAATGAAAATCTAGTCTTTAGCACTAAGTCGAAACGTACTGTGGACCAATTCAGTTTCCAGTTTATTCTCAGCTCAGATCCCTTTTAAAATGCTTTCCTACAGTGATTAGGACTTCCAACAGTGATTCTAAAATTTATCTGTGCATGTAGTTGATACTTCCAGAAGTGACCTACTAAGAGAATTAAAACATGCCTTTAAGTTTTGGTGATTCTTTGAATCCCATGGCTTTAGAATTTCAAATGGCGAATAACATTGCACATGAGAATAATGGATGAAACCCAAGGGATTTACAGCATCACAGAAGGGCTGAGGTTGGAGGGCACCTCTGGAGGTCATCCAGTCCAACCCCCCTGCTCAGGCAGGGTCAGCTACAACAGGTTGCCCAGGACCACATCCAGATGGATTTTGAATATCTCCAAAGATGGATTTTGAATATCTCAACCTCTCTGGGCAACCTCTTCCAGTGCAAATTTAATATAGATTTAATTGTTGTAACAACATGTACTTTTAAGTATGAGTAAACTTATGCTTTTCTGTATGTACATTTGCATACAGATGCATAGGTAAAATAATACTGGGATTTGATTTTTGTTCTTGGACTGAGATTAATTTATTGCAGCACTACTGGGTTATAGTTCTAAACACTAATTTAGGCTCAGGTACTGTTTCTCTGTTGGAAGCAATGGTGCCTGCATTCAGTCCTGTTTCCTCTGATTTTGTTTTAGATTAAACATACAATTTGAAATGCAAAATGGGTGCTTGAATTTATGCACAAATATATAGTAGAAAATATCAAAAAGGTTCTAAAGGTTTCAAAAATGAAGGTGAAATAACGAAACTTGATGAAATGGGGAAAATATCTTGCTTTTTTTCTTTAAGCCCTGAAAATTTTGCAAAATGGAAACACAGGATACTTTGTTCAGTTTCCTCACGAGGTTATTCCTCTTTATCTACTGTCTTTTCTATGTAGCAAACATACAGACGAATGGGTAAAAAGGCTCTAACTTTTGCAAATACCGCTCCTGGAGTCTGCAGGCTATTTGAACTTTTTCATGGCATGTTCTCCTTTGTCCCAAGATTCTTGCATTTTTTGTAATCTGGGAGGATATCCGCTTCTGCTTCTGTGATACAGGATGTTACATGGAGAACCAGCTGTTTTTCAGTCTTCTCCAATGTCTGCAAGGAAGGAGTCTGTCTGACTCCAGGCATGGCTCAGGAGGGAAAAAGTGTTAGTATGTTCCCCAGCCCACATACCTTTATACTGCCTTTTTCTGTGTGTGTATGAACGAGCATCTTTGGGATGTATAAATCCATCTCATTCAAAGCCCCAGGCACTGCAAGTGATAAAAAGCCTGTTTATTATATTGCCCTAAACCTATGGCACCCCTGCTGGTCTGCAGCTTCTATAGCAAGTCGTCTTCTTTATGAGAGGAATGTACACGTTAAAAGATTCTTGCTGTGGAAAACAAAAAGCTTCCCCCTCTAAAACATCAAAAGGGAATATTTGGCCAACCTGTGAAGAGACATACTAGACCGCTAGCCTTTTTATCACTTTGCTGTTAGTATTTCCTAAGGTTTCTTTCCTTGCAAAATTGTAGTATTTTCAACATTAGCCAAAACTCTCTCACATGCAGCTGTTTGAGCTTCTTTGCTGTTTTTGTAATGCTTCAAGCATTCATAGTTATGAAGAAAACTTACATTTTCTTTCTTGCTTGTACCTGTTTTTCTTTTGGTCTTTCTTTTGCATTGACCCAGTTTATGAGAAATGGAGAACTAATCCAAAAGCCTTTGAATTAGCTCTTCTGGATACATACATAGTTCTCATTTTCCATGCTAGAAAGAACTAGAAAGACTACTGTTCTTCTAAACCTGTCTTCCCAGATTGCAAAGAGGAGCGATAAGGAAGATACCAAAGAAGAAAGTTGTGATTCTTTTTTCCTTGTAACTATTTGGGGTAGGAGAAGCCCGTATATTCCAAAAACCAGAGACAGCATATGAGGGAAAGTGTCTCCTCTACTTTTCCAAACAAAATGAGATTAAGTGTTTGTCTTTCTTCAGATATCTTCTATTTCTTCCCACATTTCATAAAGAGGAGGTGAAGATCCTATAGAAAGTGTGAAGATGTTTGTTATATTTTGCATAGGAATTGCCAAATCAATATTCCTGACCTGAGCTTTTTTTGAACGACATTCAGCCAATATCTGGTCTGTGAAGAACAGTGGTATTTTTCCTGTTTGGTTAAATGTATGGTTCAATTCAACTTTTGGGGGTTTGTTTTTTGGGGGTTTTTTTTGCTATTTCTTGGTGATTGACAGTGAGTCAAAAACCTTAGACATTCAACAATTTCTGCCTCAATATTATGTTCTCTTCTTATGTGTCCATTTCCTCCAAGGTTTTAAATCATTCTGCTTCATTCACCCATAAAGTAAAATCCCTTTATGTGCAGTTACAGGAGGTCCCTTGCCATCTTTACCTTCCTTCCAGCATTTCTACATAAACACCTGAGGAACTTTTTTCTTTGTGACCTTATTTCTGTCAGGATATTTTTCTTTTTTAGCTCCATTTTCTTACTTCTAATTTAGTTTGCCTCAGCTCAGCTTGCCTAGTCCCCTGTGTGGCTGCATGGGGAAGAGGTAGTCTAATGCTATTTTTAGTGGTGGACGAATGGTCTTCTATTTTTAATCAGACAGTTTTCATGTTCCATTTCAGGAGTGGAGTAATGCATCCTCTCATAAATACATGAATTCCTCCTTCCTCGTCCCTGTACACACACACCTGCATAAGTGTCAATTTAGGCAAGTCACGTGGCCTAAAATTTCAAAAGATGTCAGATGATTTAAACCAGCCTATTCTTTGGAAATTGCAGGGCAGTCGTCCTTCGTTAGATCAGTGAAGTGATCAAAATCACTAGTCACCTCTGAAAATTAGGCCAAAAGATGCCACTTTTGAAGCAGAAGGGCGAACGGGAGTGCCTTGCTCCAGCCCGGGCTCTGGGAGACGCTGAAGCTGTTGGGCTCAGGTTGTTATTTCCACAGTTGCGCGTGTGTTTATACAATAAGGGGCAGTTTGGGGCAAAGCAGATGAAGGAGTGCAAGCACACCTGCCTCCTGTAGAGGAGGTGGTTGGAAAGGCACTTTAAACCACTCCCAAACACCTGCATGCCCAAACACCTGCTGCGTTACCCTGAAAGTTGCAACGTGTGCGTTAGTGACACCCACTTTGCCTCCTATGGCTGCACTGCAGACAGGAGTAGCATTGCTTACAAGGTGGTGCAAACTTGAGGCATTCATGAGACAGCTCATGATATGATTTTCAGTCTTCCTGGATGATTAAGCCTTTATTTCTCCTGTCCTCAGTAACCTAGCTCTTCTCTGCTTTCCTTTCCTTGACATTATGCAGTTCAGCTTCTTTTGATCTTGAATATAGTCATTTCTCAAGCTATTGTATCAGCTGCGAGTCTTTTATTCTTCCTAGAAGTATGTTGTGGCACATCATCTGCAGAGGGCTCTATCTCTAGAGATACTCTGTAAACCCATTTTGCTATGCATATGCACAATCCCTGCCTGAGAGCAACGTGCCATCTCTTAGCTGCATGGCAAGGGAGATAATAGGACTTTGCTTCACAACCTGCGTGGGTGACAGAAGTTCAGCGCAATGAATTGGCTGTGCCTCTTGTGAGCAATCTGACCATCCCAAATAGACTTGCAGTACCATGACACCATATATTGTCTCTGCCTCTCCCTCTCTTTCTCACCTAATCATCCGTAGAATGAGGACACACAATAGGGTGTTTGTGTATCATTGGGGATCAGCAACCAAGTCACCTGTGAATTATACAGGTCAACAGAAATGGAGGTTAAGAGTTGGTCCATGTGCATTCTTCCTGTGTCATCAGAGATTACAGGCAAAACAAACATAGGGATACACCACAGGCATTTATTAAATGTTATTAGAATTGCTTTATCGTGGGGAGAATGAGAAGAGGAGGGATTATACCTCTGAATGCAAAGCTTATTTCCTATGATCCCAAGTCATCAGAGGGGCCATTTTAATTGACATAAACCAACTTCTTTCAGTATAAACATGCCACAGGATAAAACTGTCAGGTCCTGGAACTTTGTAGGCATAGGGAATGTTGGGTATCAGTGGAAAAATGAGAATTTCTCCTTAGTAATGCTCCTAAAGCTTTTGAGTGGACTTCTGCAGTGCGCTAATATGGACACTGATTCTCTTCTGCCCTTCCCTGAAATTTATCCTTTCCTTGTCATTTTCCCCTGCATTTTCTTCTACTTTTCTGGGTAGACCATTAATTTGTAATCTCTGTTCCCCAATTCCAGTCAGCAGGATCCCTGCTTCCAGGACTCTGTTTACAGGTTGCAAGTATGTTTGCACATCCGTTTCCCACCAGCCACTTCCCTAGGTGCTGCCCATAGTCTGTTTTCTAGAATACTTTCTTTGTTTCTAGGAGACTTCTTCCACTTCATGGTTAAGTTTCCAGCAAGGCATCAGCTATTTTATCATGGGTGGGAACTGAGGAAACACAAGGTTACGGCTTAGCTCAAAGTTTTCTGATTTTGTTCAGCATATAAAATAAGGCAGAAAGTATAGTTCTGGGAAGAAAAGAAATTATGAGTGTTAATATGTCAAAATGACCTGAGAAATGGCTTATGGGCTTGGAAACATCTTTTTTTTTTCCCAACTGTGTCAGTTAGGCTAATAAATGATATTACCTTGCCCTACAAACCCTGCCATTTGAAGCGTTTATAGATGAGTGAAAGGAGAGTTAGAAACAAGTAAGAAGCACCAAAGATATTATGAAGTAATAAAGGCATCGTGGCTGTAACTGCAACCTGCTGAGACAGATAATTAGTTTGAATGCTGGCAAGATATAAAGCAGCTTTGAAAAAAAGTGGTGATGAGGATACAGGTGATGAAGGCAGGGAAAAAATGAATGTGATCATCCAAACACAACCACTAAGGCTGGAGAAGAGCGAGAATGGAAAAATGCTATTGGATATTTGAAATTGGGGAGGGGAATACTTGGAGTTAACAAATACAGCAAAATATCAATAACAGAAGAAAGTATTCAATTATGTAACTTTGCCATCTACACCCTAATCAAAACAGAGAGCATCTTGGACCTGCTTCTCACAACATCAAATTCTGCTTTGTTAAGAAAATAAGTGAGGCGGTGTGATAGGTTGGTTTTTTATTTTATTTTCTAATTTCTGTGATATGCTGAAGAAATTACCCATTGTATCCTGAAGCAAATATGCTATTACACATTTTCACTTCATCGTATTGTATATGATTTCCCTATTTACAGTGTACTATGTTTGTTTTCAATGTGCTTGAGCATTTTCAGTACAGTTTTCGGGTGTGAAGAGAATAGACTCCATATAAGGAGCTGGTCTGCCCTTAGCCTTTTAGCTTGAATCTACCATTCTAGATCTGCAAAGATTCTGGAATCCACTTTCTTTATTAAAAGAAAGAAATAAACCAACCAAATTCTCACTTAAATTCTGACACAGACAGACATTGTTCCATCGCAGGAACCGTTTACTGAAAGTATCTCAGGGAAGTTTGTTGAAGCCATCATACAGGGGTTTGCAAACTTACCTTTTATTTAGCTCAAAAATCTCTCATTTAAATTTCTACCCAAACAAGGAAGAATCAGTCTAACTAGTTTGGAATTAATTCTATTATGGCCTTTAACTCTCTTCCCTCTGCCCACATCCTTTCAAACCAATTTTTAGACTCTCTTAATACAAACATATTGAGAGATTTGTCATAAATACTGTACTGATTATTATTACTATGAACAATCTGTTCATTGCATTACTGGTATTAGAAATGGAAAGACCAATTAGACCTGTTAAATCATCTTTTTGTCAGTAAGTTGATTGGGAATTACTGAAGCGTAACAATTCTAAGTGGCTTTTCATGTGAATGCCAAGCTAAAATGGATATTCAGAGATGCATTAAGCATTTTTACCTGGCACTGCATTCTTCATTTAAAGATCTACATGTTAATTTGCAGAAGTGCAACATAAACATGGCTCAGGCTTCTGTGCATCCTCTTTCCAATGTTTGTACACATGTAAGTGTTGAATAGTAAAATTGTAGGCCAAATGTTGTGAGTAAGGACTAAGAGTACATTTAACATGGATTACTTGGACATAATACTTAAAAGAGTGATACATCTGGCAAGTATTGCAAGACTGACGCAAGGATTTAACTACAACAGTCACAGGCAAAAATTGTTAGTTGAGACTAATATCTGAATGCACTTAACAGAGGGAATTTTTTAAAAGATCAAGGCAGCATTTCTTATGCTGAAGCTTTACTTCAGGAAACGGCTTATCCAAGCAGACAGGAGTTCAGAAAATGGCAGTCAGTGAAAGATAACCATGCGAATTACCCACGGGATGGTGCTAGAGATGAACAGCAAACAGGATATCTAGAAAAGAGTATGTTTCTTTTATTTTGTGACATAATCTAGTCAATAGGTAGTTTATACAGTTAGAAATTCTTCGGTGAAGAAATATACAGAGATGGCTGAAAAATTCTGACAAAATACTTCTTTCTTTGGAATTTGCTGTTCTTGTGAGATCAAGTCGCTCCTTTGAGATGGCTGGAAACAGAGGGCAGGTTCCTGGAAAGACTGCGATCACAGAGCCCTGCCACGTCCCCAGCTTGAGCTTCCTAGATGTGAGGCTGGGAGACGACTTGCTAGAAGGTCTGTCCCACGGCTTGTGGTATTGGTTTACTTTCATTAAGAATCACTGAAATGTGTAATCTTATTCTGAATCAAAACCAAACCACATTTCCCTAATGAAATCTGTCAGTCAATTGGAGTTATGTATTCCTGTGCAATTCTGCATTTGTGGTTCTTTTAAAAATGAAATTATACTGAAACGTAAGTCCACGTGCATAGCTTCCCTCGGTAACCCACTGATCATACTTCTCTGTGCCAGCCTGGGTCAGGTAATACGGTGGTATCAGACACACTGGCAGCAGCGGAAGCCCAGTTTAGCAACACATTTACTTGCTACTTTAAGAAAGTTCAGAGACAATTTGCCATTGTCACTAGTGTGCTTTTCTTCTCTCTCTGGGGCATAAAATGCATTCCCTTGATCCTTGACTTATTCAGAGGTGATTTGCCGAAAATGATCTTTCCCTCCATCTGAGAAGAGCCAGTCCCCTTGTTCCAGTAAAGATGAATAAAAAGAACATCATGTATTAAGCGAAGCGACTGAACCAGGAGTTACAGAAATAAATGAACCTCCTTCTCTTGTACCCCTTAGGCATCTGGCTGTTTCCTATGTAGGCATACAGAACATCTCAAAGGAAAACAAGTTTATATACCGACCACTTAGCTATCACTAAGACTTTCTGCAGGTTTCAGGAAGGAATACTATTTAGGAAAACACATTCTTCTCTTGGCATCATGCCTGGACAAAAGCCCTAGGGACCACTTAGGCTTCCAGGGCACCCTGAGTGCTGAAAACCTCAATCTCCGTGAGGGCAACAAGGAAGTTGGGATGTCGGGTCTGGGAGCCTTACAGGGAATACCTTGCCAGGAGGTCCAGGGACCCCTGGGGTTGGGCTATGTTAAGTTAATCACCTTAGCTGATTTGGGCAGCCTCTGACAGTGAGAAGGAGGGAAGCCTGGAGTTTACCCCAGACCTAAGGTTCTAGACCTAAGAACATTAAAGGTTCTAGGTTTAACCCTAAGATAAAATGAAGACATTACATTACTCACAAGTATTAATTGGAAGCTACCTCAGTGAAGTGTAAGTGAAAGGCATAGCTAATTGGTAATGCCTACACCCAAGAGGAAAGGATGTTTACTAATTGCCAAGGCAAAAACATCTCATCCATCTCTTGTCTGCAGTTGAACGCAGACAAGTATGAGTCACTGGGAACACAGTCTAGTGCTTGCGCCTGGCAAGAGCCTGCGAGCCTTTGTGCTCCCTGCGCTGGCATTCCCAGAGTATCTGCTCCTCCTTGCATATCCTGGGAGTGAAACCGGGAGGGCAGGAGACTTTCTAGCAAGCGGTGCCAGAGCTGACTGCCATCTGGGGCTGGGTTTGGTAAAGGAAGGGGTAGACAGCTTGGGGCAGCAACCAACTCAGCCTCGTCAGTTAAATCTGCCTGCAGCCCTCAGCTGGAGACCTCCAGCTCCCCATATAGCTATGAGCATATCTGCATTCCAGTCTGCTGGTGTTTTCTGGTTTTGTTTGTGGTTGTTTTTTGGGGTTTTTTCCCTGACCAGAACATGTCCATAAACAAATTTCCTTTACTTTTTTAATACTTTCATTTAGCCAGACAAAATAAAAAAAGTTTTAAGTGAAAAATCCTTGACAAAGTCTTAGTACTTTTCATACATCTGTGAAGACTGCACAAAGAGATTTTTAGACTTATTTACATGTATGTATATAACACAGAGCTATCATGACATGAAATGCCATTTTCTGAGGTGGCAAAATCAGTCTGGCCAAGCAGCTCTTATAGAAATCTGTGATTCAGCTAAGTTTCCGAGATACACTGCATAGATATTTGTGAAGCAGATGTTTGTAAGGTACCCCTAAGGTCTGCTCATGAACAGAGAAGATCTCAGATGTTGTAGGAGAGTTGTCTCGGTGAAATTTTAGAGCAGCTGCTTTGCAGTAATATAGGGAAAGAAAACAAATTCAGCCTTAATCTTAGCAGTTATAGATCTGTGCATGAAAGCATTTTATGTTTCTTCATAAGCTACGCAGATCAGAATTTAGGATGTGAGCCCATCTGCAAACTTTAGGAGAGAGAGAAGAATTCCCAAACACAACAAATAAGGGCAGCTAAAATGTGCTGTAAGTTAAAACTTTGTATTTCACCTAGAACTGAATTCCACTCTTACACTAAGAGCATGAAATATTTATTTGGATTCAGGCCAACAGTTCCATGTCTTTAGTGTAAATAAGACATCTCTATGGCAAGTTGGAAGTCATATGGCTCTACACGAAATAGCAGCAGCATTAATTAAGCATATACTTTTCTAACCCCTTGGGCTTCTGTGTCTATTAATCACATGTCAAAACGGTTCCTATTTTGTTGGGGATTCATCAGAGCAGTGCTGTTCCCCACTTTTACTTTGGCTGTAAAGACAAATATTTAAAAGGTGTTAGCGGAGCTGAAAAGGAGCACAAGAAGTCACTGAATAGGATGATAATTTATTACCCTTTATCAGGCCTAGTTTTTTGTCTCATCAGGTAAAACCACGCTGAGTTTAAGTCATTCCTGGCATGTTCAAAATGTAGATGCTGAACTGATTACTTGCTGTGACTCACCTGACTTTGGTGTGACTTCTGCTCACATGCAAGTTTGCAAGTGTAGGTGTGGAACTGAACATACATTTAAAATAGATGTAGAGCTGAAATACTGATCCTCACTGGGTACAAGGTTGTTTTGCCTAGTCATTTACAAGCCTAATGGCAGTGTTACTTTAATTAAAACAGTTTAATTACTGTTGCTTCCCAGCTTGGATTTTTTTTCATGAATATTTGCGACATTTGTTTCTCTGAACATATTTAAAATCACAGTATTGTAATGAATTGCCTACCATTTTTAAACAGGTTCTTTTACAATGGTGAATTAAAAAAAATCATTATTATTTCACCTCTTGAAAATCCTGGGTCTCTTCACTTACCATTTATCTGTGATTCTTAGACCTCTCAGCAGCAAATATATTATTTGGACTCAGATTTTGTATGCAGTAGGTTAGCATAAAAGCACTATGGTATGTTCGGCCATCTTGGCATTGTCATTTGAGGCTTTTTTTAATTAAAAGTCTGCCTTGGAGTATGTCAAGTGCTCCTGTATTTTTGCCATTCTTCTTATCTCTATGGCAACAAAAATATTTCAACATTTACATGGGCATCATATTCTTTGCTAATGTACTATCTGAACTGTTTGTATGCTGAGAAGGGGAACAGCAGAGATTGGCTTCTGCTGGCTGGGATGCAGGAGTTGTCAAGACAACCAAGAGGCCTAAGGATGTCCTTACTAGTAGCATTAAATTGAAGCTTTAAATTAATTCACCCTCATGTGTTTTTGTAGCTTATGCTGTTAATTGAAATAATAGGAATGACCTTCCCTGTACATTCAGAGCACCTGTCCTATTAAAATTGCATGTGCTATTTACTTAAGTACACTCATCTATCAGACAAATCTAGCGTGAAATAGGGGAAAATGGAAGACACTTATATTGTACTGCTATGTATTGACTTGTAGTAATAGGAGAAGCAGCTTTTCTTGTGTCAAGCTTGAGATAGTTGTGATGAACATTTTATTCTGAAACTTCATTTATTTCTGCTTCCCACTCAAGAACCTTAAGTCTGCATAACTCCAGACACTACAATTTATTTTACACTGGAGAATCTAATTGAAATGAATAGTTAAAAAATTTTTGTGGATGTAATGTATTTGAAGAAGCTGAGTATCATGTGTTTGTGTACGTGAGAGACTGTCTTTTCCTTCTCAGCAGAAAAAAACCCCAAACAGTAGGAAACTGTTACTTTTTTGTTCAAATCATAATCTTGCACTGACTTAATTTGTGAAGTTACTTTTAATGTCTTTTTTAAAGTAATTTTATACAGGAGCTGATTGAACTTTTTGTGCCTGATCTTTTAGATTCACACAGCCAAGTGCATAGCCACATGGGAGGGAAAAGATTGTATGATTATATGTACATTTGTTTTCCTTCTCAAAAGAAAACACAATCTGCAACCAGCTGTTTTGCTGAAATTCATGAGTTTCATTTTGATGCTCATGTATGTCAAATATTCAATCATTTTTAAACTGGGCAATGATGGGCAAGCATGCACAAGTTCTTAAAGGATTGAAAAGATTTCATCCTTCTCTGCAACAAGTTTAAAACACAAGTTTCCACCCTGTATCCTCCTGGAACACTTTTCATCTCATAAAGAGGGAAACGCACTTCTAGTTGCCATTGCTGTTATGCTCTTAGGTAGATCATAAAGCTATAGAAAATTTGGGAATATTTGATTTTCCCAGTACTATATGCATTGATGCACAAACCCCTGTAACTATACTGATGTACACCAGCTGAGAGGCTGACCAGTAAGCTAATGAACCCTTGAAGCATGTTTGTTGGGCAAAAAAACTATTAATCTTTCTTCACAGGTTAGGAAACAGAGAGGAATGATTTATGTGTTACTTCAGGATTGCTAAGAGTGCTGACATTAAAACGGGGATCTGATCTCCCTGTATTTAAGAACACAGGCGAAGTTTCCTGGGGACTCCTTGCTGCAATGACTAGAGCATGTCTCTGAGGAACGACGACTCGCCTGGCACAGTCGTACTTCACCGCATGCAGAAACTTGAATGTAAGCCACTAACAGAATGGTACCGAAATCGGTCAAAACAAATGCACTATGTAAACACCAGTACCACAGCATGAACTGGAAATGCTGTAAATTTGTTTCTGTCTTTGTGGAGGGATGGATTATTGGGAGAGGGCAGGAGGCAGGCAGGCACCCTCTCTTATTCCCCTGGCTGCTGTTAATCTCTCCAAGACTGGTACCGTCTCTGTGACATGTGGCAGGGATGCAGCGGTCTCCACATCAACACTGTGGCTGCAACCAGTTTACTGTGTGCATGTTAATGCTTGCTCCCACTGGTATTTGAAACATCTGCGAGTGCTCAGCACATCTGAAAATCAGACCATTTAATTCTAGGTACTTTAAATATAGATTAAGGGTCTTAAATTTAGGTATGCAGGTTTGAATGTTTTGGATCAAACCTCTCCATCAGCCTGCAATCAACAGTGTTATATAGAGATGATATTGCAGAACAAGATACAATCAGGTCATAATTCATAATTCTTATTTTGCAAAAATAAGCCCATAACATAATATATCAATATTAAGCTCACTTTAAACTACAGTTCTTAGAGTGTAGCTGCATACAACACAGTTTACTAAACTTAAACTGGCAAATCCACGGCTAATGGCAACGGGTCTACATCTAAAAGAAAAGTATTACTCTGCTACATACAGATTGAAAATACCCATTTGTCCCAAACACAGCTTCTGGCTACGCACTTAAATACTGTTGGTAACACCAAAGCCATCTTACTTTGCCAAGATGTACAACTGAAGGCATAGGGCCCCAGACCAGAACAGCTTGCCACTGTTTCCCTGCTTTCAGCACCCCTGGATATTTTACTGACACTCAGGCTTTGACAGTCTCTCTCTCGGTGTTTTTGCAAGGAGCTAGAAGGCTGCTCCCTTGTTGCTACATCATATACCTGTGCTGAACAGGAATGATGCCGAAATAAGATTGTGGAGGATAGTTTGGTCAAATCAAAATCACTCACCCACTTTCTGGACAACCTAGAAAAGGAGCAGGGCTCCACTCCACCTGTCTTAGGTGCGTGCATAGGATACCAATACCAAGGGCTGCAGGGATCAGCATGAATAACTTGAACCCGTGATGTCACTTTTGCTCTCTTTGGAAATTTAAAGGGATCTTAAACTAGGATTAAAGCAGGCTTTAAAATTGATAGAAAGGAGGGGCTATGTTACAGTGGCATTGAGACAAGTACAAATTGGACCATTATCACTTTCCTTCTCTGAAAGAAAATTATAGAGGAACAAAGGTAGAACAATCTCCGTAGTATCTCTAGGGTTGGCGTCAGACTGGTGAGAGTCCCAGAATTTGTAGGAGCCCATACTTTTAGAGATGGATGCCATCCCACATCCTTCTCAATCTCTGGTTCAGGAGACAGAGACTGATAGCAGGAGAGTCTCACTTGAGGAGGTCCCTAACCACAGCCTTCTTAAGGGTAAAGAACTGATTTCCATGAGAAATTATCTCCGTGTCTCTTCTAGGGGCATGAGACTTTCCAGCCATTGCAGTAGTATAGCTGAGACTGACAGGGGCCAAAAGTCAAGCACAGAAGAGAAAATGGTTTGTCATAGTAGGTCAGGCATTTCAGGTGGCATTTGAATGATAGGATCTGCGAAGTCACAGGGAAGTTCCTTACAGCAAGAAGAAAAATCCACTGGGCTGAATCAAACTCCTCGAAGGCTCTGGGACATCGGCGTTCATTTTTCTGTCGTAGACCTATATCCAGATTTCCTGCGGGCAGAACTTGCATATGCAACAGTCAGCACATGCAAATCAGTACGGAATATAAATCTATACATATGGCTCTAAACTAGCACAACCTGACAGTGTCTCAGTCATCTGTTAAAATCAAATGCAGTACTATTTTCATAATTTAGCCTTAAACATGCTATGTCCTTAAGGAGCTCTCTTGCACCTCCTGTAACTTCTTAACCACGAGTCTTGAACTGTTGGTACAGTCCCAGCTCCAGAAAAACAGCTTACAGACCATTACATGATTCCCAAGTATTTATACCTAAATCTCATAATCAGTATATATAATCTCCCTTTTTCTTCCTTTCTTCCCTCCCTGTAGTTTTTCTCCCTCTTTTTAGGGCCTGGATATGGCATGGCAGAGTTCTCTTATTAAAGCAGCTTGCCAATGTTTTCCCTGTCTTCAGCACCGTGGGATATTTCATTGACACTCAGAATATCTCCTTCGATATTCTCTCTCTGTCTCTCTTGACATTTTTGCAAGGAGGGAGAAAGAGGCTGGGGGAAGGTGCATATAATGCTTCCACTGCTGAGCAGTATGAATTATATCTGCTGGAGTAATAGTGTGAAGTGGCAGGGATCCGTTTTGATGAATCTCATGCTGATTTGTAGCCCCAATTCTAGCTGTAGGTAACACTGAACACCTGTTTGGAGTACTAGAGAGACGGAATAAAGCTCTGTACAGTAAATATGCTGTGTACTGTAGCTGTTTGTTTATTGTCACATGGTAATTAATTTGCAATTATATTTCGAAACATACCGGAACAGAAGTGCGTTATAATTCCTACCACCCAGAAAGAGGCTCAGCAGTGACAATTGTTAGACTCCGAGCTGGCTGATTCTCTCTTTTCTCATCACTGATTGCTTTTTTCTTTTGTCTCAGCACAAAACAGAAGGTTACAAAAGAGACTTCTGTAAAGATTCGTGCCTGGATACTAATGGGTCTGCGCTACTCTAGAACAGTATGTCTTAAAAACACACACGCACGTACATGAAAGTGGTGGTGTGAAGTTCTGTATGATTTTATCTCTGACATCCCTTGCCGTACCACATCATTCATAGTGTTCCACCACAGAAAGAAAGTTTGTGAGCACCATTCTTCAGCTCCCACTGGAGAAATCCTTGTCTTTTCATCCAAACACCTCCTTTGCTTCTGTTTAGCCCATTCAGAAATGTCTGCTAAAAGATTTCTTTTTGTTGTTCTTCATTCTACCTGCCTCTGACTGGTGATATCTCCTA
Organism: Mycteria americana; assembly: GCF_035582795.1. Lineage (NCBI taxonomy): Eukaryota > Metazoa > Chordata > Aves > Ciconiiformes > Ciconiidae > Mycteria > Mycteria americana. The sequence goes on along the minus strand of NC_134365.1, from coordinate 156,317,877 downwards.
TAAAGACCAAGCTCCTGCCCTCAGTCTTTAAAATCCTCATAAAACCAGTGTTGTTTTTAAATGACTCTTACGTCTTATTGCACCACTTTGTAATGACCTTAGCTCTCTATTAGTTACTCCTTTCAGCAACCTCTCCATACTTTCTTCCAATCTATCTCATGTACCTGGAAGTCTGGCTTTTCAAAAGTAGACCCCAAAGTTGGGTTTCTGCTAGCACACTTCAAATGAACAGAGGAGCCAGAAGCTCCCGTTTGCTTCCAGTGCCATAGTAGTACAGCAAGACAACAGATGTTGCTATCTTAGATACTGCAGCAAGTGTTTTCAATGTATTTTTACAGCTTGTTGTTTGGTTCCTCTGATAGTTTTTAGAAATAGCTTCTGGCTAGATTCACAGCAAGCTGATTGTTTCTTCCTTGCCTTTTCCTAAGAGTGATCTGTTCTCAGATCCATGCTTGATACCAATACATCCAGAACCCTAGGATCTGTCTTTATTTCTTTCCTCCCATGTTTTTTGATTAGGCTTGTAATTTTTATCTTTCTTTTCTTTCACCTTTTTATTAGTATTTCCAGTCTTGATGAGTTAGTCTCAAAATACTTTAAAGAGATGAATGTATTGCTAAATTCAAAATCTGAATTTGAAAGTAGATCCTTATTATTTCTCTAAAGCTTAAAGCTTACATGCACGATCCCATTATTCTGTTTCTGTTGTGACTGTCCCATGGTTGCACAAAAATAAGTGTTTTCCACTGTGCACATTGAGGTTTACTTTGAAGCTGAGAATATGGATCTTAAACTGGTAGAGACTGACTTGTTTTATACAAATTTATGATCAACTGCAAATATGTGGAGTATATAAACAAAAATCCTTTGACAGTAAAATAAGAAATAAATCAATATGCCTCAAAGAGAGTGCTAACTTAATTAGCAATTATGTCAAGTAAGGAAGAAAAAGAGAAAAATACTGGCTTCCTCTGAAAATCTTCCCAAATACGACATTTCTTTGACATTTTCACATGTGCTGAAAAGTTACTCCAGAGGAATTCATTTCCATTGCTCTCACTTGGTGTCCAACAGTGACTCATATAAATATTTTATTAGGCAAACCTGCAGGTTTCTGAAGATTATATGTCTTATCAAGTTGACCCTTATAATTATGTTGTCTTCTGTAACTGTGGGATCTCTTTTAATTTTGCAGTCTTTTTGTAAATATTGAACCATAAAAAAATATACAATCACAAGCAAAAGCTGACTGCGAGTAAGAAAAGGTGTAAACAGGTCTCTTCTGCTTGCTCAGGAAGATTCCCATTCTGCTTGTTGCTGCAGAGATGATGCCTTAATTATAAGTTAGTAACTGGTCACAGTGCAGTGTGTCCTTAACTTGTTAAAAATCTGTTTTCCCAGACTGTTTTCCTTTGTTTGTGTCTCTCTTAAAGTAATCACTGTGGATGCTGTTTTTTTCTCTTCTTTCCTGGAACATGGGATTTAATGGGGAAATGTTTCAATTGCTCAGTTTTATGCACAGTGAGCTCAATGAGGGTTTGCAGTTCTGTCAAACTGAGATGGAGGTTGTATGTAGAGAAGAAAACGTTTGTGAGCTTTTGTTTCATACAGGAATCTTTTACACAGGTTTTTTTGCAGAGATTAGCTTTCATTTACATAATTCTGTGGCCTTCTGCTGCAATTATGAAACCATTGCCTCTGTTATTCTCTGCCTCTTCTTTTTGCAATTATTTACTTGGGGAAGACTTTGACTGTTCTTTTCTGGGCAGCAGTAGAAACCATGCAGACCTCCTAAGAAAGAAGAGGCTGGAAGGCCCTGTGCAGACATATGCATGCCTTTGTACCATCAATTTGATGCTCTAATGTGTCCCAGTGCATCAGTTCATAAAAAAGGAGATGAGCTAAAATATTGGCCCAGCTACTTAATGAAGATGGGGGGTTTGGCCCACATTCATCCCATTTAAATTTAGTACTTAGCTGACACACCTTATTGGGGGCAATGTTCCTTCTTAGGCAGTGGAGATAAATGTGCAGTTCCAGAAAGTGATTCAGATCTTAAATGAACTGAATCATCCTCTTAAAGCATTTTTTTCTTTCCATAGACTATAGGAACAACTACAACCCTAATTAAGACACCTTGACTCGATGTCTACATTTAGTGGGATAGACCTCTACCCATCTATCAGCGCGTGTTGTGTTGTGGCTGCCATGTTGTGGTGGGTCTTGTGCCAGGCAATGCAGGAGAAAGCAGAGTATTTCCAGAGTGCTGCCTTTTCTGCTCCTGCAGGCTGTCTCCTGTTTGCTCAGAGTTCTCTGGCAAGGCAGGATCTACCATTCCAGAAATAGCCACTAGGATAGAGGGCATCTATTTCTAAGTCATTTCTTCCTTGCTTTTAAATATAAAACCAGGGGGAAGTCTAATTACATGACAGAGAAGATATTCCAGGCCTTAAAATTAGTGATATGAGCTACAAAATTACTATAACTTCCCCTTTTTATTTAAGACTTATATAAGAATTTTGAGAAGATGTTTATAAGAATTATGATTGATGAAACAACAATGGGTAAAAGATTAAGAAGTCTTGCATGGAAGGTAATGAAATAGAGGGTCAAAAGAAGGGGATGATGCTGCTGTACCTCTAGGTCTCTCTAGAGAAGAACTGAGATGCCTTTTGGATTCCTGCTTGGATGACCTGCAAATAGTAAAGAGATGTGTGGCAGTAGAAACGGCTCCAGTTTCTAGGCAGACTTGGAAAGACTTGCACAAATGTGTGATGGTCATGCACCGACAGAGAATCCCACTGGCTTGTGTGAACTCCATGGGTGAACTATCTTCATAAACACTTGGGGCTTCTCACTTTTCCTCACGACCAACTCACATGGGTTGTGCAGTGCAATACATCCAGTGCAATAAAAAGTGGTGGCCTGCTGGGTTTCCTCTGTTAGCAGCTCAGCATCTTCACTGTCTGATATAACTACTCAGTTGGTCTCTTCATTATACTCTAGTGCTTAGGTACTCCAAAATCCTCGGCATTTGGGAACCCCTGTTTTTCTTTTGTCCCTTCTAATACTTCTAGATATCCTGTAATCCACAAAAGGAACTAAAATGCTAGATGAATGAGAGTGCTTTTATGCTGCTTTTTTTTTTTCCCCAGCTCAAAATATCTGAAATACTGTGAATTCTGTGTGACCACCAAATTGTTCTTGCAGTATGAAACAGGGTGCATGCTTTCTATGTCTTGGGATATGAGGGGGTGTGAGTGAGCTAAAATAATGTTGGGGGATAGAACAGACTGATAGGAGCCAAATCTAGTGCAGTTTCTTTGGCAGTAGTTGCTAGAGTAAATTATCCCCAGAACACGTTCAGATTTGTCTTGGAGAAAATTTACTAAAATCATTAAAAAAAAAAAAAAGGCTATGGTGAGAGCTAACAGTTGAGCAGTGAAGAAAACTAGGGTTCTGGTTTTGAGCTGGCTCTTTGGTCTTTTATTTAATTGTAAGCATCCCTAAGGAGCTGTGTACTAGCTGGAATTTCTTATTTACTCCCATCCAGCAGCTTTTCTATTTTGACCTTGTGCAATTGCATATGATTCCCTCCGCACAGCCCCTCTACAATTAAATCTCTTTGCTGGAGACCAGGGTTTCCAAATGTCGGTGCAGGCAAGCGCAGTACTGCCAGGAGAGCCAAAGGCAGCCTGAGAAGCCAAGAGTTCCCCTGCAACTCTATGGTGTGGCCAAGAGTCGGGAGATACTGACACTATTGCCAGTAACGGCACCTCTGTACTTTTATATTCAAACAAGATCTGTTCACTTCAATACAGATTATATGAGCTACTATAATTTAACTTCTACAGAGCTTTGACTGCTAGTGGCAAGGTGTGAGGTGATAAAATGGTATTTCTTATATTTAGTGTTCCGAGAAGTATACGTTATACACTTGAAACTGATTTAAAAAACAACAAATACTGAAGTGGTGCATTTCAATAAAGACCTCTAAAAGTTCTTGAAAAGCGACAGCTGCCTGCCTGCGTACAATGCAGTGAAAGGTGTAGGAGCAGGGAGTGTGCATTGCATGTCTCACAAGAAGAACTCCTAGGAAATGGAGGGAGTAAGGCAGAAATGAAGGATAAAGACGCAGACAGTGGCTGCTACCTTATGGGTTCAATTTGCTGCTCTCCCTGCAATCCTCAAACTGCAATAGCATCAGAGAAAGAGCTGCTTTGAGGCTCCTTTTGAAAGACTGTGACTCTCTTAACTTCCTAAGCATCCTCACTGCATAACTCATTGCACAGGCTAGGAGGACTTGGCTAATAAGCGTTATAATTTGTGTTGATGGAAAACGGTTTAGTAGCATGAGTGTGGTAAATCTTGACAGTACTAATTGAAATCTGTGGTGTTTTTTTCCAAATATTGTAAAGCTCTCTCACTTTCTAGAAGACCCCATGAAGTTGTGTGCATAAGAACTGACAAGCTGTTTCTGCGATAGCAGTGGCTGTGATTACAGCAGGCTTTGTAGTTACCTGAGGTTACAGAAAAGTGTACTTTTTTTTACTTGGATAGCAGTTTCTTGTAATATCCTGTACCACACAATGCAGAAAAAACCCTACCAAAATTCATAATCTTATAGAGCAAACTAAATCTATACTGTCAAAAAATGACCTACGCAAATGCTATATTTTCACTGTTCTCATTTTGTATACTGAAGAAGATGGGGATCATGTAGGCTGTATCCTAATGCTGCCCATGTTGCAGTGAAAGGAAGCCCACTTTAGATAAACACTGAATCCAATTTCAGTCAGCCCTATATCTCTCGATTGCAATTTATTTTTCTTTAAATATGCAGAATGAGACTCAGGGCTTTTCATTTCTTAAGAGAGCACTATGACACATTTATATAATGCTTAATTTCAGAAGCAAGGAAATTAGACAAATGGATGTATTGAGTCCAGAATTTAGATCAGGGTTCAGCTTCTGAGCTTAATGCGGTATATTAGCCTTTTAAATGATGTTCCTTTTTTGATGTAGTCTCTACGACCATTACACTCCCTTCCCATTGATGTTCTTCATCGTTTATCTGTTACAAGTTCTCACTTAGCTGTGGGAGAGGGTGAAGCTAATCAGATTGATGTTGATGATAATAAAACATATCCATAGCAACTTTTTTCTGTGTGTCTAAGAAAAGGTAGATTGATAACTTAACTCCCTTTCCTCATGGGAAAACTCCCAAAAGGTAAATGTTAGTTGCAGGAGTCCATAGTGTGGTGAAGACAGGAAGATAGGAAGAAACTATAGCCCCATGTTACCAACCCTCCACTGAGGTGTGGTAAGGACTATTAGAGAGTATTCTGTGACGTTGAACAATGTTCATATGGTTACACAGAGCTAAAATTTGTCTATGCTGCAGCATGCAAGAAGAGGGTTTTTTGCAAATTCTCCCCCAACACCTAAAAATGGCCTTTTTCTCCCAGATTTTTTTGTGTGTACAGAACCATTTCATTTTGATAGTTGCCAAACCTGAATTTTATGAGACTTAAAAACTTCAAAAGTTAAATGTTTGACTTCAAGTTCAGCACAATACTTTCTTCAGGCTGACTTTTTTTTCTTTTTCTCTTCCTTTAATTAAGCATAACTGAAGTGAGCTATGAGTGATAACTATGCCATTATTCTTTTTCCATGCTGACATTTTCTGACTGTACATGAATGGCTTTCTACCAACTCTCCTGTGCCTTTACAAAGAGTTTAGAACAGCTCTTGGTCGCAATGCACGGCAGTTTTATCCACAGAGGTCTCAGGAAAGTCCATAAGCAGGTAATTAACTTCAAACAGAGGAGCAGACCCTCAGAGGAGAGCAGACATCCACATCATCTAGTTTGGGTCCCTAATTAAGGTAGGATACAGAATTGTTGCTTTTAGGAACCTAAGTTCCCTTAGATGCTAGAAGAGGCGGGAGTCTTCAGCGGGTAATCAGAGCAGCTGCACTGACTGCTTAAAGTGAAACTATGTGTGTGTCTCCGGGAAGAAAGCAGGTCCATAGGCTGAAAGATGAATAAAAGTTTACATGTGTTGCTGACACAAGGGCACATAGCTTAGTATCCTGCAGCATCAAACAGAGCTTTGTGGTCAGGAAGATATACAGCAGCCTTTGCTAGAGGTATTTTGTCCTTGCAATGTATTGCAGTAATTAAATCTAGATACAGTAAAATATTTTCTTTCTGCAGTCTTTTGCGAGTTGAAAAATACAGAGTTTATAAAAGCTCATTTGGTGTACAAAAAAAATCTATCTATTCCTCCAAGAAATTTCTGTTTCTTCATCATCTGTACTTTCACAAGAGTTTCTTGTATTGGCTAATGTTTACAAAGTGCTTTGAAGATGAAAGCATTAAGTGCCTGGTGTTATTACTACTATTATACAGTATACTGTAGGTATGCAGAATGGAAGTATTCATAGAAAGTAGTTATTTCACATACTCACACTGAAATAACTTGGGCCATGTTTATCCCTGGTGTAGATTCAATGATGCCAGTAGAAATCTATCAGGATTGAACCTAGTCCTTTTTGTTTTTATTTGTAACACAATTTGTAACAAATCAGGTTAAGGTCACACTAGGACCTATTTCCGTAAAAACATGTTTGTCTGCAAAACCACTGAAACAGCCTGAGAGTCAGTTTTCAATGTCATCCATATCCCCCCAAGTGCTTTCATCATTCAAAAGCTTACCATTAAAGAAAACCTCCTTTATTTTCTATTTGTTGCATTGGAGGAAATGTTTGAAAGCTGTCATCTCCCATGGAAAGGCACTACAACATTGACTTTCAAAGAGCATAAGTCATTTTTAAAAATGGGCCTTAGACTTGTAAGTTACTCAACTGCTCTTGAAGATTGTGTCCTTTCCAGTAATATGAAATAGCTGTGCACCTTTGGATATCATAATGAAAGCTTTATACATCACTACCCGGTAGTTTACTTGAAGGGTGAATAAAATGATGAAATAAGAGACTAGGGAAAGCAAGAAGGAAGGCTGGAGGAGCAGAAAAAAAATGTATTTTTATATAAATTTCACCACTTGACATAGAATCATAGAATAATTTAAGTTGGAAGTCATCTGGTTCAACCCTCCCATGCAGAGCAGGGCAGACAGAATACAGTGCATTCCTTTTTAAACAAAAATTATATTCTAAAGCTCTAGGAAGATTAATTGTGCAAAACCAGCTAGCTTTCTTGCCCTCAACTCCAACAGCCCATCCCGCCCTCCCAGGGCCTGAGAAATGAAGCAGGTAAAATATCTTGCTTGTGGTTGTGCAGAACACTTGTGGGTACTTTGTACTGGGAGAGGATTCTGTGCGGCAGGATCCTGCCTGCACCTCACTTATACATTAGAAGTTTGTCTTTTCTAGTAAGACCATAACCAAAATCCCACCTGAGTGTGAGGCAGACACAGTGCTCAGAATGAGTCAAACCTTTAAAAATCTTCTGAGCTTTTAGGAAGGGTAGGGAATTAATTCATCACTTAATGACACTAGCAATTCCAGCTACTCGTAAGCCAAAGATAAGGGAAACTCAGCATCCATTTCCCTGTGCTACATCTTGTTTAACAAAGCCTTCCAAGCACAATAACAACTAGCCTAAAAAAAACTAGTTCTGGACTTCTTAAGTTGTACTTTTCTTAGCTGGAAGTGCTTAAAAATGGGTACCAGCCTCATCTATAGTGTGCTGCATAGTAGTACTTACATTTGTTCTACAGGCCTGAAACTTTCTCCCATTTACTACAGCAAGACTACAGCAAAGCTACCATGAGGTTTCCCAGATTTCAGGCAAAATTATGTTTTGCCACCTTGAGGATGATACTCCACTTTTCCCTGAGCAGGAGCAGCCATCCCTACATCCCTAAGACTACAGCATAGGCCATCCAGTGCTGGTGGTACTAAAGAGATAAACACACCCACTGACTGCCAGAATTAACACAGAGCTGAAGTTACTCTCTGGCAGCATGCCAGAGAAATGAAAATAATGGTATTCATTTAAAACAAAACCTTTAAAAGTGCTTAGACTCAAAGAAGAATTAGAATCTTGGACACAAATGACCTGGAGGCATCTAAACTCTGGAGTTTCCAGAGTGTTTGCTAAAGCAGTAAATTGTATGTAGAATGTTTGCAAAATTTGGAGGTGAAGAGGTTAAAGGGAGTTATGCAATCTAATTATGAAAAGAATTGGCCCATTTAAAACAATAGCTTTACAGTTACTGAATTCATGGTAATTAAATCACAGGGTTGCTTCCTTAGGCTTTAAGGATTGGCAATGGAGTTCTTGTAATCCTCTCCTGATCTTCTCAGGGCATCAGGACTGTGGTTTATTGACATGTAATTAGATCAGGATGTCACTACATCAATGTCAGTGTAAACATCACTAAGTAAGTAGCTGATCCTTACAAGATCAGCAACCTAATCTCCTCTGGGATGCCAACAGGCTTTGTTAACACTTAGGCTTAGGATTGTATCTGTTCTTTTAATGCCAGACTCCCAACAACTGTGGAAGCTTTGACATCCCAAGTCAACCAGCATCTGAAGTTAAACTAGTTGTATTGATGTTCTGGCAATTGCAATATCTTATCTGCTAATAGATTTTATTGATTAGAAAACAAACAAATAATGAAATCTTGCTGGCAACATTTTTCGCAGGGCAGGAGGGGACAGGGTTGGACTTCCTTGCTTATGTTTTTAAGCTGACTGTGAGTCAGCTACTGCATAGGTGACTGAAATTACTAGCTTTTAATGACACTTGTATAGTAGCTGATTTCTTACAGACCTTATTCACGGCTTTAAAAATCTGCAATTGCACTTGAAAGAAATCTTATAAAATAACATGTTAAAAGATTAATCATAAATCGTATTTTAAATTGCCAGCAATACAATCAAAGGAATTTGTTTCACGAGGTGGAGGTTTGAAATAAAGATTCCATTTCTAAAAACATTTTTAATGTAGAAAAATATCTATAAATTTATTTTATTTTGAGGGAGCAGAAAAGATATCTTAATTGGGATCCCTTCAGGTCATCTGATTTGTCCACAAACTGTAAATCTAGTTCTACAGACAAAAGATTGCCAGCCTTTCTTAGGCTGAGGACCTCTAACACTTTTCAGTGGGCCCATGTACAGTTAATGCCTATGGTAATAGTCTGGCTTTTCTGAGTTAGCTTTCAGACGCACTTCAGAAATACAGTGTAGACCACTGGGCTTCACGAGCACAGTTTGAAAAGCACAGGTTGTTTTTCTTTGAACAAAACTTCCATTGACTCTAATGGAAATTAAGAAGTCAGGTTTTTCTAAAAGGTTACAATGTAGCTGTGAAGCAAAGCAATAAAGATGTTAAGGTCTAAACCCCTGCCTATACTGAATTGTGAACAAAACTCCTGTTAGCTTCCACGGGTATATTGTCAGGCATACGGGACTATTTTCTTGGTGGGGATGTGTCACGCCAAACATTGTAATTGTGTGAAATTCACAACCCTAAATATGTGTAGGTGTTTAAACACAATTATATAAAATGAGGAAGAGAATAAGCATCTAAAGAGCAGCAGTTAACAAAAAATCAGTGTGCTGAACTGGTACCTATTTCAGGTAGCCGATAGGAAATATGATCTGGTTTTAGGTGTTTACCAGGAAGGTTAACAAACAGATACTTCCAAAGCTTTAGGAATATTTAAGGCTTATAAATAACCCAGAAAGATATCAGCAGTATTTGGAACCTAAACAAATTTTAGCACTTGCCTCTGGATTTATTTGTAACATCTGAGCACCCGGTGGTAGTTTGTGAGCAATGAATATGAGTGGGCCCTGTTATGTCATTTCTCTAAGCTAGTGCACACCTTTAAAAAAGAGAAAAAAGAAAAGGAAAAAACCCAAACCTTGCAAGCTTTTGTGCTGGGATGTATGACCCTGTGGGGAACTGAAGCCTGAGAATCACCAGTCTACTGCTATTATGCCTGCAGGGTTGAAGCTGGCCAGCTGCTCTTTGTGTCCTTTGTGCTCAAGGGCTTGGACTGGTAGTTTTTCATGGGTTTGTTTACTCTGACCTGCATACATATCAGGAAAACTTAGAACAAGGAAGTTACCTAACAGAAATCCAGAAGATGTGCGTGGTAGAACGCTCATTGATGAATCGAGTCAAAATGACTTGAGAATTTCATGCATAAGACTATTTTTAAACTCTGTTCCCTGGGGGCTAAAAGGTTTGATAGATTAAATACATATATATATTTCCCACTCTTGAAACCAGACATCTGAATTAAAATTGATATAAATTTGTTTTAAGCCAACAAAGCTGTTAAGTGTTTAAAAGCTGCTATCACTGGAAATCAGGAAAAAAAAGCCTGAATACAAAGTTAGAAGTAATTGCCTTTTCCTGCCTTTGGTCTCAGTCGGATTAAATCTTTCTCACAAGCTGGGATGTGGGGAAGTTGTGAATGGTCTTGAAGGAAGGTGAAAAGTTGATAATCCATAACACCTACAAGGATATACTGTAATGTAGAAAGCTGGGGCCTTCTCTAGCTGCCTAAAAGAGGAGTCCCGGGGTAATTTATTCACGCTTGCTTTCTGCACCTGAATGATTGCCTTATAAACACAGCAGTAATCATGTTAAAAACAGATTCATAGACAAGGGAAACCCGTTTCAGACATGCAAAGAACATGTCTGTCAAGCATGACTTTTAAATTTTCTCCAGGTTTAGAAATTATTTCTTGACATGAGACAAATACAGTGTTTAACCTCTGCTTAAGTGCATGTTTAAAAAACTGTTTCCTTTTGCAGGTAACACTCAAGTTTAATGGGGTCTTTCAGAGACAGAGCTTATTGTCTTGGAGGTTAGGCAGAGGTTTGGGTCATTTGGTGGAACAAAGCGAAGGTTTTCATGGTTTCCACAGCTGCTAATCCTTTAAACATTACTTCAGGAAAAAAAAGTTCATTAAAAAATGTCCACTTTTTCTGCTTTAGAAATGAACACAATACTGCAAACATATCAGTCCCTCTTCTATTTGTCTAAGTAAACCAGCTTATGTGAATAAGGGAAACTGAACAAGATCTCTTCCAAAAACACTCCACCAGTCAAAGCTGGAAAGGTCAAATTGTTTCAAAATGACTGATGATTAGTTTATAGTTCCTTTAATACACAGGTTCCATAACAATGGAATTAATCTTTAGAGGAGATACATTAGAAGGTAGTTTACTCCCAAGGGAGACGTGCTGGGGTTTTGTACTAATAGTTATGATGAGCACTCATCAGGACAGACAGCAAAACCCCAGGACGTCTCATTGTTTAATCAGTTCGGGTAATATCAAGTTGATTAATCAGCTGCGCTTCCTTCTGACAGAAGCTGTTCACGTTTGCAGCAGCGGTAGCGCTCCTCACTCTGTGCATCGCGGATCGCAATGAACTCTCGGGAGCTCCGGTCACCGACACTGGGCAGAAAGAGCGGTGCTTCATTAAGCATTTCCTATCTTTTCTGTCTTTTGGAGGTTTGGGGGATTTTTTTCTTGGTTTTTTAGTTTTGTTTTGTTTTCGGGTGTGTTTCTTTTGAATGGGAGAATGCTTTGAGGTGAAATCCTAGAATTCTGCATTTTGTCTGTGTGTTGTGACTAATGCTAGTGTCTCGAACGTGGATTGGGTGATTTAGCGATTTTGGGCCAGCCACACCTTCCCCTTGACTTCCTCGGGGACGCGATTTCACTGTTTAAGTGAACTGTCTTAGTTTCTCTGATAAAGATACTTTTTGAACACCTCTATAGGTGTGAGGAAAAATTAAGAAGGACATGCTAGCCTTCTGCGTTTCCCAGCCACAGCACCCCCAATTCCTGCCGAGCCGACACAGGGCCATCCGGGTGCAAACCAAGCCAGGGGTCTGTGCTTCTTTCACTCATGGATGGTAATCGCAGCAGATTCCCATCTCCCATCTCCACGGTTTCCTCCTTTCTGAGGGTAATCCTTGTCAGCACCCTGAAGCACATGTTTGCACATGCCCAAATGATGCACTGTACTTAGATTTACGTGCTTTTGTATTATCACTTATTTAAGGATAGGCATATATGAATGAGAGGTAGGTGCATAGGCTGCCATGTGGTTAAGTCATTGCGAACATGAGAACCTGTTCCAAAACTGCACTTCAAGGGCTAAACTCAGTGCAAAGGAAAGGTGTTCTATGAAATTTTTTAAGCATTACAATGGTTGTGCTTCAGTCATAAGAAAAGCGTTATGCATGAGTATCATTTGAAGTCCATACAGTTCATGAATGCATAAGTTAGAGATGGAGATGGAACCTGGTGGGCTGCGACAAATTCCTATGTGATACAACCATCCATGAGTCAAATTCCTCAGCTTACTACAATGCAATGAGCCTGAAACTGTGAAGAAAATAATTCCATTTTTAATTGGCAGTGAGCTAAATTCAATAAAATAAAAGAAGATATGCTGTGGTTACATATAGCTGGAGTGTTGCAGTGGATCAAAACAATACTTTTTTTTAAAGTGAAAATTATTTAAAACTATTTTATAAATTTTGATTTATACCATTTGTTCTGAGAGCATGAAAATTCTCATTTATCCATTTTGCAAACAGGAAAGAAAATTATTAAATGACAATAACGATCAGTGAGATTCTATACAGCCATTTACTATTACTATCCAATAATGCACTCTAATGTCTAAAGTGTCCTTTGGTGACAGCTCCGAAGCAGATCACTGGTGCTTGCTAGCCTTAAAGTGCTTCCTTTTTAATATAATTTATTGTACATTTTACATGGCTATACTAGGACATCATGCTTTTTTTTTTGCTGGGTATCTGGTGAAGGGTTTAAGATGGGAGCAAATGAGCAATACAACTACTGCCATATTTTAGGCATTTGTTTTTGGGGTTCTTTGAGAGGGCGAATTTGAGAAATATGCAAACTATAAATGGAACTTTGTGTAATCTAGAAAAAAGAAGCTTACATTATTGGATGTCATCATCCTCTGTCCTCTCCATTTGCCTGTCTCTATATGTGTCTTCTTTTGTCTAATTGCACAATAATCATAAAGTGATAATGTTTGCAACTTGCAATTCTTATGAAATTGTGACTAAAAGAACAAATGCATGTGCATTAGTATGTGCTATTATCCCATTAGGGATGGGAAGAGAAACATAACTTTGAATTTCAAAGACCTTCAACATCAATGCATTAAATTGGAATCAGTCATTTAATGGACAGAGATGGGAGAAGAAAGCATATTTCTTTTTTATGTGTTCTCTTCTTTTTCTTTCTTTAAAAATTATTGAAATAGAATACTGTGAGAAAAGCCAAGTCATCAGTGACCATTTAAGAACATCTCCGGGCAAAACTCGAAAGCATCAGTTGTTGCAGAGGTGGAATTTCCACAGACTTCACATTTTGGCTCCTTGTTAAATTTCTCAGATAATTAACTAGTTTAGCTAGCTACCTCAAGTCCTGAAAAACCTGAAGACCATTCAATCCTTCTGAGAAAGACAAATTAATTTGCTTGGTGTGCTTGTTTCAACTGATCAATAAATACTGAAGCCACAGTAGGCAGAACTTAAGGGTAGATGGGGGAGTTTCACTTTTCCCAGAATTACTTTGGGCCTATTTTCTCTTGTTTTGCTCTTTTTTACCAACTGATGTTGTAGTCTGATATTTGGTTTCTACCTTCTGTCAGATTTTCATAGATGAGCCTTGAGCGTGCAGTCATTTCTGCATAGATGCAGAACCTGTGAGGGCAAGAATGTGCACTGAAACCAAGTGGGCCTTCCAGTCCCATGAGATCATCTCTTTGTCTCCAGAGTATGGATGCAATTGCAGAACTGGGACTTCAGCTTACAAAATGCTCTGAAATCCTGCAGATAAGATGCATGTAGGAAGTTCCTGTGATACAGAAGTATCTGAGGGCTACATACAGAAGGTTACATAGGGTTACACACAAATTGCATCTGTGTTGACATCCAATCTGATTCATCCTCTTCCGGTCAAAAAAGCAAAATAGGTAACATTGGACTTCAGCCTACCATTTTCCAGTTTAACCTGCCAGAGGACATTTAAACTGAGTGTTTTACTTCAGATACATCTCTAATATAATTCTACACTTCATTTGCTATTGAGAAACAAGTATTAGGCCCTGTCGTTGTATGCACATTGTATGAACTGGTGGGGAATGCCTGTGTATTATTCAGATATTCTTAAAAACCCACCTTTAGCATAACTGTTTATTTCCACCCAGAATAAAGGGAGGTCCTACACATAAAGCTTGCCCCATGGAGACATAGTATGTGTAAAGTAAGATGAATGCAAAAAAATAGTGATGATGCAGAGAGTTGTTATTTATTTCTGTTCCATAAGTAATATGCACATCCACTGCAAAGGGAAAATTCATAAAGAGAAAATGCTACCGATTGAGCTGTGCAAATCTTGAATAGCCGATTCATAACAAGTTCTCCCTGTGCTTTAGAGGGATTTGCTATAAACATTTTTACTTCCCCTCTGTGTATGAAGAGGCACGCTGATAACCCCAGAGGCATGGCACAAAGGCCATCCAGGTCAATGGATGCCTTTGCAGTGGCTTCAGTAGGCTTTCAGTTGGGCAACACTGCGAGAGCTGTGGTGCTTCCAGTGTTCAAGGGGTCAACATTTTTTCAGAAATGCATTTCCATTAAAAACTTCATTTTTGAAGAGTCATTAGTCATATGGTTTTGCTCAGATGGAGCTGTGACTTGCTATCTCTGGTCTTAATATAGATGCAATTTTAAAGTGTATTTTTAGGTAGGTTTCTGGGAACTGAGCAGACATATAGCAATACAAAAGGGAGGGAGGTAATGTACATTTGAAAACCAGCAAACGGGTATGTAAGTAGTCACTTTGTCTTAATATTTAGTAATAAAACCTATGTTCTCTAGAACCCTTTTAGGATCTTGATCTTATACATGGTTAATTCTGGTGTTTTCAAATTTTTAAACTGCAGTTTTCCATTCCTAGGCTGGACTCACATTTTTTGAGATTTATTGATTAAAATTTGAAGACTGTCCTGCTATGCTATCTGAATTATGGGAAAGAAAACATAGGTTAGAAATACAGAATATGCACTGGAAAGACTACTATGCACATCCAGTCAGCATGGGGGTGAAAATGGAAAAAGCTGCAAAAAGCTGCATATTTCTTACACCTAATAGAAGAAAATACTTCCATCACAGTGGACAGGCATGTTTCTAATTTGACTTCCCAATAATGCAAACCCAGAACAAGGACAATCAGAAATTTTGCACATAAATGATGCTTCCTAAGGAACAGTACTTTAGCAAGAGTTGGAGGCTAGAAACAAACTTCTGGGAGCATGAAATAGTCTCAGGAAAGATTTTAGGGCAGCCTGAGGAAGCCTGTCCTGCCTGAGGCTCTATACTTTCCTGGATTGGTCTTGGCACTTGGGGTGGGGGTCTGTGTCATTGGACAGTGCCAGGTTTGCTTGCTTCCACACCAGAAATCATGCTACAAATCAATATACTAAAACCAATAATGAACAAATCCCAAGCTTTTGTTTTATGATTTGACATATTTTGCACCATTGAGGGAAATGTGAGTTAAATTTTAAAATCTTCTTTGCATCCAGGACTATCTTCTTACCTTTTTTTTAAAAAAAAACTAAGCTGAGATAGTCATATAATCACTTCAGATGGGAGCTTTAAGAAAGAAGATAACACTAAGCATCACAAGACTCAGAATGAAATTATGAAAGCAGACAACATTGCAATTTACATGAGAGATCATATGTCTCTCATTGAAGGACATGTATTACACAATCTTCTATAAATACCTTTTCCTTTCCTAGCTTTTTCTGTTGCTGCTGCTGTCAGTTTTTGCTTTTTAGATATTCTCCTGCTGTACTATTCTGCCTTTGAAGGACAGGGTGGAGAATTGCCCTCACCTAAGTCACACATGGCTGGAGTGATCCCATATTTCAGACTTAGGGAAGATAAGTACCTGAAGTGCAAAACTGGGATAGCTCTTCCACCTTGCTGGAGAGGACTAAGTAACCAGTGTAATGTGGGGGGAAGAGAGACGACTCTCTCTTTTCTTTCCTTTGCTTCATCTTTTTAGTCTTCTCCTGTCCAGCTACCCACTAGACATACTGCTTTCCAGATTCACTAACAGCTAACCCTAGAAGATCGCTGGCATATCACTGTTAACCGTGACGGCCATTAGGCAGGTTAATGGCAAAAAAGCACAAGTGGGTGCACAGCTGCATCCGGACCAGCAAATGAAACATGCTGGGACAGTCCTCTGGCATTGAGGCCCAGAGCTGCAGAGCCACCCATGTCCACGGGGTTAGGTCCAAGTCAGGGTGGCCATGTGCAAACCCGCACCTGCAACTGGTGCCGGGCCCAAGCTGCTACTGGGAACGGTCCCCAGGCATGGCTGGGAGTAGACCGGGTGGAAAGCACGGGCCAGCGCCACGCCAGAAACCTGTCACACCGTCTAGCAGTGCAGAGAGCCAAGCTCCACCGCCCTTTCACCGGTACGGAGGCAGGCCACATCATCAGCCTGGCTAATTGCTTGTCAGCCCTAACTTGTCTACAGGCACATCTTCTTATTGCTTCCCTCAGATCACCTAGCAGACAGGCAGGAATGAAAAGTGATGAGAGAAGGGGCATGCATCTTCTCTGCCCCTGAAGACAGCGTGCTGCACGTCTCCTGCTCCGGCCTGGAGAGGATGCCGCCTATTTCAGCTGTCCCTCATGCCTGGATACCGGCTTTGCTTTTAAAGCATTTGCTTTATTTCATTAATTGTGCACATAATTAATATATGTGCATTGATTTGAGGAATGAATTTAATGACGAGGAAGGGGAGCTCTGCGTTCCTTTTAGGCAGAGGAACGTTTGATGGGCTGGATATGTCAGGCCAGAGAAGCGTGCATTTACCGCGGGGGGTTATTGATTCTCCTGGGGTGCTCCTGCCTGACAATGGTGTCTTTAAAAATTAAAATGCTTTGGGTTTAGGATGGGACATAAGCCAGGAAAAAAGATTCATGCAAGGCATTTTCAAAGAAGCAGAAACGTAAGGTAAGTTATTTTCTCATATAGTGCATGTACCATGTAGCGGACGCAAACCAGTTCACCTTAAACTTCTTATGCGTGTGTGCGTTTCTGCCGGAGGAGGGATGATGTCATATTATCTTAGTTTGGACAGCAAGAGGAATCCTTGCAACATAGCATAGCGAGTGAGTCAGTAACCAGGGAAGAAGACCCATAGTGTTTTGGGTGAACCTTAATCATGTCTCAGTCTGAGCATCTCGATTTCCATTTTTTCATGAACTCCCACAAAGGATAGCCCCTTTCTGTGAGCACGCTAATGCAAAGTAAAGCAAGGGACCGGTAGAGAATTTAATTGGATGGAGAAATAATTTTCTTTATAACAAATAATGATTGATTTTAGCAGACATGGTGGGAATGTGAGTGTGTGTGTGTGGCTGTGTGCATGTACAAATGCATATACATGTATGCTATCTGTATATGTACGTATATAGGTGTATGTAAATGTAAGTGCA
Source organism: Mycteria americana (assembly GCF_035582795.1). Classification (NCBI taxonomy): domain Eukaryota; kingdom Metazoa; phylum Chordata; class Aves; order Ciconiiformes; family Ciconiidae; genus Mycteria; species Mycteria americana. The sequence continues at coordinate 156,300,305 of NC_134365.1, read as the reverse complement.
TATATAGGTATAGATGTATATAGAGAGAGAGACGAGTGTACTTGTAAGTGCATATATATATATATGTCTGTGTGTGTGTGCGCGCTTCTTGGGTCATTCAAGAAAGGAACAGAAATGACATGATATGGTTTGGGTATTCAACTATATAGCTCAACTGGATAAATGTCCAAAGAATTGCTGGTAAAAATATCCTACAACCATCAATAACCATAAAATGCTAATTAACAAAGAATCTAATTTACATTAATTAAAGCTGAATAAATAATGCACCGGCACAACCCACGAGTGTTCTCACTTTTACCCTTCCGATTCTCTCCCCACCCCACCGGGGGGGAGTGAGCGAGCGGCTGGGTGGGGCTGAGCTGCCGGCTGGGGTTAAACCACAACAAGGTTGTACCAAATCCTATGGAAACAAAAAGACAGGCTTAACCAACCAGCTCTGGAGCAGATCCTAAAATGAATGTTTATGTGTCAAGAACCATAATCAGGAATGATTTAGCCAAAAACCAGAGAAACTTAATTAAAGTTAAGAAAATATGAAAGACTCCACTTAATTTTACTGAAGTAATTATGAACTATTGGCCCTTGACATATCACCATCCTAACTTCATAAATTTGCCTGAACTATAAGATTATCTTTGGATCAAGACTTTTTCTAAGATCTTTCAGGATTTGTGATGATATATTGCCTGCATTTCCCATCCAGTCTGACAATAATTGCAAAGAAAATTTCAAGCCTGAATGCTGATTTCATATCTGATATCATAAATTATACAATATTTCTGACAATAATTGTGATGCTTCATATCTACACTAACTTTGGAACTCTCCGTACTAGTGACATCATTTAGAATACTCACTCTGAAAAATGTACATTTATTCCAAGCAAATGGACCACATTTGCTATGTTATGCATGTTATTTATGCTATATATGCTATGTTATATGGTATATATGCTATGCTATGTATTCCAAGCAAATGTACCACATTTGCTATGTTATGCATGGTGTTCCACTTTACCACTCTAAATAACCTCTGGAAGTGACATCTTTACTGGAAAAGCCTTTCTCCGTGATGTACAAAACTGCATCAGTTTGTGCTTGGTATATGCAAGGGAGATTAAGCCATATTTTTTGTTTTCTTGAATAATTTTTCTGCTCGCTGGATCCTGGACTTTCAGAAACAGAGTTTTTTATTGTTCTTGTCTGGTAGAATAATGAAGGAGATGCCATGCCTTTAGGCTAGATTCTGTAAAACTGCAGAAAAAGACCTTATTTTTGCATTTTGGCGATACAAATCATAAAAAGCCTGTTTTATGGGAAATGTTACACTTGCATCTCTAGTATTTTTCAGTAATCATGGCACAAATGGACTTTAATGCTGTGTAATGATCATGACTCTGCATTTCAGTGCTTCCCAAGGGATTTTTTTTCATTTAACATTTTCTGGATTTGCAGTATTAATTTTCACTAGTATACTTGTATGACTTCTTCCCCTTAGTTACAGGTGCATATTAGACTTTTAGCTGCTGAATAGGTTTTGCTTTCTTGTGGGATGGTAGAGACAGACAAATATGCTGTAACTTTCCAAGTTGCCTTCTTTTACACCCAGGTTGAATTCAGTATTAGTCAGCAGTTAGAGTCATTAGAAGCAGTCGGCTGAGGTAGCGCTCTCACTCTGCCCCAGGAAAAAAAAGAAAAAAAACCACACCAGAAAAAAATCCTTTACTTTGTCAATAACAAGCCATACTTGGCCTTCTTGAAAAAGAAACTGCAGTTTCGAATAGCTGGAAATTGAAGTGCCATTTCAGTAAAGGCTGGTGTAAGTAGACAACTTCATTTTGTAGACCTGTCACTCAGATTGCTTCCATCAAGAGTAAACTCACTCTAATGAAACACCCGCAAACACAGCAGTATTTTAACTACAAATTTAATACAGCGAGGCTTCTCCTTTAGTCCTGAGGCAGGGGTGCCACAGCGTGCCATGTTGTTCTGGAAAAGGTCAGTCGCTCATGTCTAAGTTTCTCCCACTCAAAGTTAGGCTGAGGAGCTAATGCTAGAAACGTGCTTGTCCCAGGCTTCACGACTGCCCATGGAGAGAAAGGTTCGCCTTCAGAAGACGACTCAGATTGCTGTCAGGCGGCAGGCTTTCTTCTCTGCTGACTGTAGAGGCGGATGACTTTGGCAAGCTCCTTCCTCAGCTCTTCAACTAGGTATCTCAAGTTAGGTTGGATTTATCAGCAGGCAGCTAAACCTTTTGCACTTTAGCTGGTTCCTATAGGAATTTTGCTGTTGATGTAACCCAGCATATGCTCCTTGATGCTCCCGATACTGCTCTGAAGTCATACTGTAGAAAAGCAGCTCAAACATCTTTCCACCTCTCCTCAAGTCCTCAGCAGAGAACAGCTCAGGTCACAGAAATTTGTCTCCCTGGCTTTGCATTAAGACTATGCCCGCTGAGCTGTACAGCAACACCAGAAAGTAAAACATATTGAACTTGGCAAAGTGCCAATTATATAATATCAAGGAAAAAATTACAGCATGCTATATTAAACTGATCCTCACATCTTTAAGTAAAAATATAGTATAGGTATGCTGACTGAAGTCCATTTTATCCTATGCCTGTGAAGATCGACAGTTACACTCTTTCCTTTCTTTACTGAAATAACCCCCGATCCCAAATTGACCTATTCTGAATTCAAAGGTTTCTATACGAGCACCATAAACAGCAAGGTAAAGCAGCAGTTTTTACCCTCCTGTTCGAAAGTTTTTCATTAAATTCCCTGAAAAACAAAAATGGTCTGTGAATATGCCTTAAGCAAAGAAAAAGTGTGAAATAAATCAAGGAAAAAAAAAAGGTTTATGTGACAAAGATTTAAATGTCGTTCCTGGCAGGAACTAAGGACATATTTGAAAAGGCATACTAGGAACATCTCTTCATAGCTCAAAAGCCAACTAGATATGAGGACTACTGTATTTCATTACACAGCAATGACAGGTACCACATAACTACGACAGAGCTGCTAGGTTACAAGAATGATTGCGAAATTCCAGGGACTCTGAACCCTAGAGTAGTTATTTTTATTTTACTGTATAAATGTCCGTCCTCTGTAAATAGTTTGTATTTGGCCACGATAGAAAAAAGTTTTGGTTTTGCATCAAATTTCTATGGTTCTTATTTAGCAAAATGCTTAATTTTAAGATGCCCAAGTATCTGTGAAATAATAATAAAAATCCCATGGGTATAAAATTATTTTTCTCATTCTTACTCTCTGTTTCCTAGAAGTCACTTACAGTGTATTTTCTGTCATTGTTTTTGAGGCTGAAATGAGTATAAAGAATGACTGCATCCTAAAAAAAAAAAAAAAGGAAGCTCATTTAAAAAGTGTTCCTTACCCTATTCACTGAACACAGAATTGGGCCCTTATTGTAACATTATGCTTCTAGGGCTATAGGGTACAAATACAGCAAGCATACCAAAGCTCATTTTGCAGGCTGAGAAACGCAATGGATTTCTCATCTGAAACAGAAGCAGGTGAAATGTTTAAGTTATTTTCTATCTTTCTTTTTCTCTTGAACTGATAAAGGAAAAAGCTCACGTCAGGTATGATAGGTTTTACTGAAAAATATGTAAAATATTGTTGTATCTATAAAATAAAATATCCACAGAAATTATCTGAATTTCTGCTTGTAGCAACCCATAAATAGCTGAATGGCAGGTTGGTAATAATCCTGGCCAGACTGGCCAAAATTCTGCTGGCCCATTTCAATCTGATTTCTAGTCCTGTCTGGTTTCCTGAAAGTGTATTTAACATCTGAATGAACAGCTCCCTCACAACTCTCTACTAACTCTTTCTCCATTGTTCTCAAGGGTCACAACTAATAATAATTACTTCTGAAGAAGAAGTTTTTCCTGTGATGAGTTAAACCTAAAAACAAAACCCAAAGAGTAGTACAATCCCCTCAGGACAGCATTATTCAGTTTTAAATTGCTCCCACTAGAAGACTTAGAATTTTACACATATCCAGAATTGCTTTTATAATAAAAAATAAATGTTCTATAAGTGACAGTATCATGGGAATATCAACAGCACTGACATAAGTCTAGTCAATTCTGTGAGAGAAGCTGGCATTCCTTGAGCTCCTCTTTCTTCCTTTTTCTTTTCACGCAGCTTCCTGAGTCACCACCAGTTCTCAGCTTGGCTTTATTTTTCAACATCCATTGTTTGATAGCTGCTATTTTAATTGCATTCAGCTTCTTTAAATGTTTGTTCATTTGGAATATGAGTTCACCTCTCCTGACGTGCCGCTGCCCATATCCAGCACATTCATTGCATTTAATCTGGAGTATTCTCAAAGTCTGTACTCACTCAGACCTGTATGCTTTCAAAAGGAGATTTCCATTTTTTCTTTTGACATTTACGACCTGTTCTGTTTTTCTGTCAATATTCCACGCATCTATGAGGTGTTCCTTTGCTAATTACAAATTAAGTATGGCTATAAAGATGACATTCTTTCCTAGGAAAGGTATTGTTGCCCAAAAGACAAGGAGTACAGCTATTCCACACATTATTATTTGCTACCTATTACACAAAGTGAAGAAACAATACTGTAGAACAAAGCAAATGGGGGTGATACATTGTAGGTGAGAAACATGGGTTGTAAACAGCTAAAAAGCACCTTCTCGTGCCTTGAAGAGGCTGTGTTTTATTTATGTATATGGTATGTGTACTATCAAAACTGCAGCTCTTGATGCAACTATGGCATGTCTATTGGTACCCATTCTCTTACATTAAACTGCAGACAAAACCTGTAGAGGCTAAAATCAATACCACGGCAATCTTGTCCCAATCCCTTCTGTTGCTGTTTTTAAACAAAGAGAAATGTAAAAATGAAAGCAAACCCTTAAATGGCAAAAAGGCATAAAAACAAGCAGAGAAGGAATGAATCAGGTGCATTTGTTTATTCCCAAAGACCACCTTCTTTAGTCAGGCAAACATGAATAGAAATATTTCTTAATCTTGGGGTAAAAATTTAGCTTTTTTAAAATATCCTAGCTACGTGGGGGAAAAACACACTTAAGGCTGGTACGTGGGGGAAAGTAGTGTAAAGCATTCTCCCGGACAAAGCAGGTGGCACAGCATTTTTATGAGATATTTAAAGACTGTACTTATTGTAATAGGGAAGTTGGCTTCGAGTTATTTACACAAGCTTCCTCAGATTTAGACCTGGAAAATTAAATGCAGATTTTGTGTTTGCTACAGCTAAAGTCACAATTCTCGCCGCTTTATCTGCGGCCAGGAGTGCTGACTGTGCAGGTTCATACGTGGCAAAGGCGCGCTTGCTCAGAAACGCGCCGGGCACTTTGCTCGCTCCCTTTCTTTAATTTCTTTACTTTGCGTTGTTGAGAGGGTTAGAGCAGATTTTTGGTTCACATAAAAGTGTACAGTGTTAACTAGGTGACATATGGGTGGATGAAACATTACTGATTGTCCACTGCAGCCAGGGAGGCCGAGTTTCCATAGAGATAAGAAGGAAAAGTGCTCCATGCAACCTAATTGGTATGCATCTCCAGATCAGGTTCATTGTGCTTTTGCTAATGACAGGGTTGTCTCAGTAATAAGGATGGTGCACTGGAGAAATTTGCTGCCTTGGTATATTTTTCCCTGGCAGAAAACTACTTAGAGACTGTAGTCAGTAAGAAGAGTGACTGGCAGGCTGAAGGGGCTGCTTAGCAGCATATGGGGGAAGGCTGGCGCTCTGTGCCACATGCATATGGCTGCCATTAAACTCCAGCTTTGCGCTTTGTGTATTTCTGGTCCCATGCCAGTAAGCCCACCTGCTGCAAGAATACTTGTAAAGCACAACTCAAAAGTGATTGAAAAGCTACTAGAATAAACTGTAATAACACAGTGCTTCACAGATGGGACATAATTGCAAGCTAAAGTGTACAGCCTCTGCAGTAATGAAAACACGAGCCATTAAATTAAAATCATAAGGGAAAAAACTATAAAAGTCTGTTGAATTTTTTTTTTTTAGTTTTATTGCAAAACTTCAATTTTCTTGCCCTCATTAATCAAATACCATAAAACTACAGTGCTACTTTGTCTGAGTGAAGATTCAGGCAATTAAAATGATGAATGTAGATTAAAATGATGTAACTTTTGTTACTTACTTACTTGGATAACTTAAGCTTTGGGCAGTGTTAGGAATGGAAAGCTGACATGAATCTACCAATTTGCAGATTAAGGTACGGTTGGGACTTTGCACTTAGAATTCACTAGTAAAAAAGTTGGTTTGCAGGAGAAAAGCACCAGTATAGATTTTGCTTCCTTAATATGTTATTTTCACCCTTTAAATAATACTAATCTGATTTTTCTAAAAAAAAAAAAAAATTCAAAACCCCAGACTTTAAAACTGTGTAAACACACAAAACTACTTGAGCAATATCAAAGTAGTTTTAATTAGTGGTAGTGTGGTAATAATGAAATCGCTAATCTGACATGTAATTAGTTGTACGGTGTGTATGAGTGTTATGTGAAGCTGAATGGGCTCAGCAGGGCCCTAATACATTCTGGCCTCTCAAGGCGTTCTCTAGTGGAGAGAGGCCTGACAGAGCCATCTTTGTTCTGTTCCCTTTCTGTGGGTGGGCGATGCAAGGAGAAAGAAACATTTGTTTCACAGTAGTCACCGAAGTAAACAGGCTCTAAAAGCCTTTTTCATTTTTAATTATGCCTTTCTCCAGCGCCCGTCATAGCAAAGTCCATAGGACAGGTTTTAAGCAAGCCAAGTAATGCCTGACTGGTTAAAAATATATATAAATGTCTATTTAAGGGAATATTTATAAATCTAACCATTTAGTTCATCTTTACAAGAGGGTCTTTCCTCCCTTTAAAGGGATGAGCGCTTTCCTACATGTGCCATTTATACACAATCTATGCAGGAGTTGCATTTGATCTAGCAAAGACTTTGGCAAACACTAGAGGTGCTAATGAGCTACCCGTAAATGTTTGATCCCATCTCTTTTCTCCTCTGGAACTGGCCTCAAAAAAAAAAAAAAACAACCTCTGAAAAGATAGCATCCATTCATTAGCTGCCTGAGAACTCATAGCAATATCAGATGACTGGCATTTCTTAATATACTACCATTCAAAAGAAATTTATTTTTCTAGAAGACTTGCCAAGAGTAGGGTATATTAGCAGCCTCCACATTGTAGATTACTACCAGGCTTCCTAAAAGTGTAGTAAAGTATATCTGTACCCCAGAGAATCTGGACAATAATTCAGGTAAGTACAATATAGACAACTAAAAGAAAATAGTCAGATTTATTTGCTTTTGCAGAGCTGATTTTCTTCCTCAGTCAGGCAAGGCAACCAGGCATCTTTTCTCTGAATGAGATTGGTTTGTTCTTGAGTAAACAGAACATAGCGTGTTTTGCTCGCACTTGGTAAATTTAAAGCTTGCTTGAGTGATTAGAGTCCAATTACTGCCAAGCAGCAATATCCAGGTGCAGACAAATAAACACTGAAGGCAAAGTGCTTATAATCAGTTGCTGGTTATTATTACTACAAGTCAGGCTCTAATGCTAGTGTTTATTACACAATACAGGTATCTTCTCTGAATCAGATAATTTAATCATTACTCTCCCACTGGTGCTCCAATGCTTGTATTTTATCAATATTTTTAGTAATAAATATTCTTATTAACCTTTTATTATGGTTATAAGACCACCTAGGTCCTTTCTCTTCACTTAGGACTGTTCTTGTGATGTGGTGTCTGTACATCATGACAGAGAGCTATACCAAGTAGTGAGAAATTATTTGGAAAACCTGACAAACTGCACTGTCTCCGAGATATTTATTTATTTAATGCAAGCATCACATGAGATCATCAGGGACATTTCAATGGGGAATTTTCTATATAGGCATTGCTTTTATCTTCTTTAATGAAGCTCATCACCAATAGAATTGAGTAATGTCCAACTTTGTATTGTTACTTCTGCAAACTCCATCCATTTTTCAAGCATTGCGGGCTGGGAATCAATCGGGATATCTACACATAAAAAATCTACATTTTCAAAAATGGGGTTATGCTCCCTCCTTTTTATGCTTGTCCTCATTCATGCCAGGTTTTACGTCTATATAGGAGGGAGCAGCAGTGGCAGCCTCTGGGCTGTGAAAAGGCTACTAGGAGTTTGTGCTTTTCTGTCTCAGATTAAAGCCAGGTAAAGTGGAATGACACCAACATGGTGCATCAGTAGTGCTGGTCCCAGGTAGCTGCCACACTGCAGCTGAAAAAAAACAAAATCTGAATGATTGTGTTGTCTATTGAAGGTGTGAAGGTATTAATTAAACTTTTCACCTGACAAATGTGACCTTCTCATTTTATAGGCTTTAGTTGTTGAGCTGTTGAAAACCTACTCATGTGTTTTGAAGTCAGTGAAGCACAGGTGGGCTCAACATTTTTCAAACCTTTTCAAACACAGTTACTTTAGCGCCTCAGAAAGCTGGGTCCCGCATCTTTGCTACAAAATGCTCTGTCTGGACAGTGAAAGGCACTTACCACCAGGTGTTACACACCCGTTTTTGTTGAGATCATGCCAATCCTGGCATGGCACGCTGTTTGGTATGACTAAGGCTAACAGAATTTGGCACTTTGTAAGGTCTCCTAGCTGAAAAAAATTGTAAAAAGCAGGGTTGGTGGAAAATAACAGCTTCTTTACAATGAAATAGTGAAAAAATATGTAGGAACCAGCAAGTTCTACTATAAATAATGTGATATAAAGTCCATAAGACATTGCTCAGCTTTTGTTGAAAGAACCTGCAGGGTAATGCTTGGACCTCATAAGACGTTTAGGATGCTCTTTCTACCCTGAATGAAATGGGAACTGAGAAGATCCAGTAGCACTTCACAGGGTAGCAATCAGCAGTTACCAGACCAAGCTCATGATGTCTAATTTCTGAGAACCCAGTTAGGCCGGGAGATGTCCGAGACACAAGCCCTTGGTTATTGGCCCTTTATCCCCTTACTGACAAACAGCTTGGCTTGGGGAAGGTAATGGGATGACTCCCCACTAAAAAAATGGCTATTCCCCGTCAGCAAGGAAAAGCCATATTTCGGCTCTTCATCTATTTTTGTATGAGTTGACAGAGCTAGACAAAAAAAATTTTTCATCCTATGAAAATTTTTAAAATTAAAAAAAAAATTCCCATTCCATTCTCAACTTTAAAAAGTTGAGATTTCAGTTTTGAAAGCCCATCCAGACATTATTTTGAATTCAGTGAATTAAAAAGTTTGGCTGCAATAATTTCATGTGGTTTGACCTTCACCTTTTGGACTTGTTATCTTTTAACAGATATATATTAAAAACAAGATATAATTGTGTTATATAGTACTGTACATATGATACATATAAAATTGCGTACAGTACTAGATATTTTGCATGATGACATTTCAAGCAGGAAAGTATTTTTCTCCTTGGAAAATGTCAAAATTTTTGTCTGACAATTTCAAAATATTTTTCATACTTTTCTTGAATTGGTAAATGCTTCTGAATTTATCTTTGACAAAAACTGTTTTGACTTTGCTGGAGAATTCCCAACTACCTCTAGCAAGCATGTGGAAGGGACTCAGTGGTACAGGGGTATACAGTCTAAGCATGATAATCTGGGAGAAGAAAGAGCACTGAATGATGAATTGACTTGGCCCTAGGCTCAACAGCAAGATTTTAGCAGAGCTCAGCGTACCATTGAGGGAAGTAACCCCAAATTTAATAAAGCCCCTGAGAGTTTTGTCTCTGAAACCCAATGGGATCATGATTTTCTCGCTACTCCTGGCATCCTTGCCACAGACCCTGATAAAATAATCAAACTGTAAAGGAAGCAGATATATAATTTAAAAGAGCTTTAACCCTAAAAGAGCTTAAAAGATGGAACTACAATGAATGTATTTTAAAATTAAGAAATAAGACAGATAAAATGCGCAGTGGGATTTGGGTAATGTAAGACGTACTTGATGACCGTACATAATATGGTAAGTCAGTAGAAGGCAACCTCTATCTCTTGTGAGTCCACTGAACACACAGGTTCAAATACATCCTTCACCCAGTCAGTGTACCCCTGCCAGCTGTGTCACACTCTCTCCCTGGGTGGATGCTCCTGTCTTTGTGTTTTATTTGGAAGTTTTAAGTAGCTCCCACCTAGAAAGGTTAGGCAGCGTGGTGCTAAAGGCTGAGGAGGCATTGTGCTTTGTACTGGAACATGGCTCATGTGCTGTTTGATCCAGAGTACAGCAGTATCTCTTCTTAATGCTCATTTAAATATTTGCTAATTCTTGAACTAATCTAGCACATTTGTGCCTACCAGTTCCAACCTGCAGTTTCTGCCCAGCCTTTGTTGACTGTAGATCCATAAACAATAGTGTACTGCTAGATCATGGAGTTCAAGCTGACTCTTGAGGACTGAACTGATTCAATGTCAGCACCCATTCCTGTCCAGCTTCATCTCTGCACGTGCCTCCATGGGTCTCAATAGCAGGCTTTCAAAAATAAACTTTTAGGGCCTGAGCTTGAAAGATAAAGAGCTGGTATGAATGTTCATTGCCATAAGCAAGGACCACTGTGAAAGCAGAGGAAGGAGTTTGTTAGGATTTCATAGAGAACAAATTTTGTCAAAATTCTGCAAATTACAGAAATACACTTCGAAGCATTTAAACCGTGTCTTTTAACATATTTGCAAGTTTTCATTAATTTGGAGAATTTTTATGGTTGGAGATAGCTGTATTTTCTATTTGCATTTTTTCTGTTTGTGGTTTGCAAAAACAGTATTCATGGGAAAAATAAATAAGGAAGTAAAAATATGCTTTTTGCTTTTGACAAATGTGGGAGCTACAAATTACTGGTGGAAAATGAGTATTTCCATCTTTGTGTGAACTTGGTGAAAAGCCAACATCTTCCACACAGCTGCAGAGGTGCAGGGCCAAATTAATTCATGGTGCAATTCAATGGACTTCTATGAAATGACATCAGTAAGAGTTTAGTCCCGATGCAATAAAAAACAGTCTATAAAATGCTCATAGTGGTAAGTGGTTGATTAAGTATGGTATGAATAGAAGCTGATGTAACACCGTTTCATTGGAGTTGAAAGGGTATAAAAGCAGGTAAAGAAACCAATAAGCTTGTTTTACTTACAGCTCGTTAATTACTGGTACTACTTGTTTAACGGTGCATACTTGCTCTTCTATCCCCTCCATGTATAGTTGTCTGCATTCCCCTATTTTCTCATCTAGATAGCAAAACTAATATGATGTACTACTGCAGAATTTGCCTGAAGACTTGTATCGGCAGTCTTTTAGACTATAAAGGGCCTACCAACTCATTCCCTGGTCCATTGTGTCTCATCTTGCTTCACCGACCAGCCAGTGGGTGTTTGTAATCCTTGAGCCCAGAAGTACCACAGGTGATCAGAGATGCACCTGGAGTTACACAGAAGAGGCTGCTGTCATGCCCCACCTGGGACATATAGCAGTGTTTCCCTCTGAAGGAACACGTGGGAGAGGACACTAGCACATGTCTATGTCGGGTCTCACCTTGTTATAGGGTCTTTAAAAACTGGCTAAGCATTGTTGGATTTACCTTTAATTCTGTTCTAATTTAAGATTGCATGGTTCTTTACTATCTCTAGAGTGTAGAAGTGATAAAGAAAGTGGTTAAAATCCATCACTTCGGCTTTCCAGGCTAGGTAAGAACAAGGGGAAGAGCTCTATGGTGCACAAGTAAGGCATGATGGAACTGAGGGAAGTGGGGTTGTTTAGCCTGGAGAAGCGGAGGCTGAGGGGAGACCTTATTGCTCTCTACAACTACCTGAAAGGAGGTTGTAGAGAGGTGGGGGTCGGTCTCTTCTCCCAGGTAACAAGTGATAGGACGAGAGGAAATGGCCTCAAGTTGCGCCAGGGGAGGTTTAGATTGAATATTAGGAAAGATTTCTTCACTGAAAGGGTTGTCAAGCATTGGAACAGGCTGCCCAGGGAAGTGGTTGAGTCACCATCCCTGGAGGTATTTAAAAGACGTGTAGATGTGGTGCTTAGGGACATGGTTTAGTGGCGGACTCAGCAATATTAGGTTTACAGTTGGATTCAATGATCTTAAAGGTCTTTTCCTACCTAAATGATTCTATGACTCTATGATTCCATCAGCATGCATTTACACTTTAGCAGACCCTGTAGGGCAACCTGCAGGTGTTTATGGGAATCGATCACAGCTGGATCCCACTGAGATGCTGCGATTGCCTCTGAACAAGAGGTACATCTATTGGCCTACTAGGCATGTAGAAATTCATAAGCCACAGCGCTCCCAGGAACATTTTGAGGTGAGGCTGGTAGCAAGTGTTTCATTTATACAAAACCCACTTTTTTCTGTGTTCAGATTTTGCCTAGCCATATTATATTATCGCTTCTAAGAAAGTGGCATATAATGGCGTGCATCTTTCTTACGTAGATGCTACCCCACCAGGTTTCAGCAAGCTGGTGTGGTCCGTGCAGAATCATTGTGTTTGTTTTAGCTCAACCAGTCTATTTGGAATCAGTTAGTTTTACTCTATCTTGCGCCAAGTTTATAAGGCATCGTAAGGGCAACTGCCAAAAGCAGCCAACTGTCCTATCTCACAGTTCTCAGGATTGCCCTCTGGTCTTTTACGTTTTCTTCCATACAACATGGGATAACTGAAATCAAGACTTCCACTTCATACATACCCTTCCAAAAATACCACATTTGTTGGACTCCAGACTTTGTTCTCTTTGAGAGTTCCAGTGTTTCTAATTAGAACTGAGTTTATTACTCTAATAGCTTTTATTCATATTAGAATACCAGTAAGACATAGAAAATTAGTTTTACGGTTTTTCTTTTTCAGCATACTTGGAGACTGTGGATCCACTTTAGGCAGCACTATGGATTTAATTAAATTCCAGCATTAACTCACAAAGGCTTTTTAGACCTTTACTTTGTCCCTTGGAAGTGAGTTTACATGTGGAAAATTCATTTCACAAGTAATAATTTTTAGAGCATACCAAAAGGTATTAATAATTATGGTTATTTTATATTGGACCTTAGTGACATGGCACAGATGGCTTTGATGTTTAATCAGTAGCTGTGCTTCACAGCTTATTTTCATTAGTGATTAACCTTGACTTATTATATAACAGAAGAACATAAGACAGAGTCTGAGAGACAGTTTCCTTTGCTATAGCTGTGTTTGCTGTGAAATTGGGCCTCATTTTCAAAGAAATGTACATCCACAGCTGATCACTTCTTATGAATGATCACACATGGACTTTCATTCACTATACCGGTTCATAAATAAAAATGTGGCATTTGTGTATCCAAATTAGATGCTGCTGAGGTGTCAACCAGTGCTTATTCAAAACGTTTAATGGGAATACATTTTTATTTTAGAATAGTAAAGTCTTGTCAGTTTTTTAAAAATAGAGAGCATAGAGATTCATCCTTTTTTGAAAAAACACTAGGCATGCTAAACTGTGCAAGTTAACAAGGCCTGTGCTATATCTAGTATAGATTGATGTCTTCACAGAAAATCCTTTTGTATTGCTTTCCAGCTTTTCCCAACAAAAAAATCTAAAGAGTAAGACATCTGAGGTACTGTGCTGCTGCCTAATTACAGCAATAGACACCTGTCAATGGACTTCTTTCTCTGCAGCTGTGGGATTACCTGTGAGACAAAGAGTCAGGACAAAAATACTTAAAGAATGAAGAGCAGAAGTCAGAGAAAAAAGTGATAAAGATATATTTTTCAGACTAATATTAAATGTGATGGAAGAAAAGGCAAACATGTTCAGCAAGTATCATATGCCTTACAGTGTAAAATGTTTGTTTAACTCAGAATTCAAAGCTTTAGCCCTGAAACTGCATTTCTTTTGTTTTGAGGACTGTTATTTCTCAATATCCTTGTCCTATTCAAGATGGACTCCTGGATCACAAGGTAGAACCGTCTGATTTCAGTATCAGAAGATGTAATACCTTTTCTTCTAAAAGTTTAGTGTACTGCTCCCCTTCATCCCCCAGTAGCAGAATGATGCCATGAAAGAAATTCCTACCTGTGACCAGAGCAATCTCTACATCCAAAAATAAAAATAGAGAGACCTAGAGTAGGCTATACAGCAACTATCATTCTCAAAAACCATTACAGTAACTCAAGCTATTGACTTTTTAAGCCACCACCTAGTCTGATGTCACTCTTCTCAGTAATGTGGTTGAGAACCAGCATAAACATAATTTATTGTTGTTTGCCAGCTGTCAGTAACACCAATCAAACTTAAATCCAAGACATGGTACAGAAACCTCACATCCATCCTTATTCTTTACAGAGAAGGGCAACCATAATCTTTCACTTTCTTTGGCGACTGAATAAAAGCATCCTGGTCCCCAAGTGGCAGAAGAGATTGGACAAAAGTATCTTGTTTTCCTTGGTTTCGTAAAAGCTCAGTGGGTTGCTTTGCTCCCATATTTATTCACACCCACTGATTAACAGAAAACTCCTAATTCTCCCAGAGTGTTCAAAATCTACATAAAGATTACAAAGATACTGGAAAAACAGAGGTCAAGACAAAAGCAGTACGAATCTCTCTCCATGACCCCCTTCTGAGTTCTATCTTGTATCTTGCTTAACAAAGGCATCTTGCAGTTCTTCATTGCATAGCCAAAACTGGTACTGAGATTAAAACCAGAAAGTTACAGATGAATTCAGCGATAGCTCTCACAAGAACTTGCTTACTTTAGTATTTCCCCCACTGTTCGGAGTATCTTCCTTCAGGTTCCTAAATTGCTTCCCCATTTAGTAGGTTCTTTTGGACTTTCAGAGGCTGCTCAATGTCCTAACACCTTGACCAGCAAAACATTTCTGACCTTCCATCTGCAATTTTGCTTTCTGTGACTGAACTCATGTTTGGCCCTACTGACTTACATAGCTCTGACTTCAAGGCTTTATTGTTTCGGTTCAGTATATTTGGAATGAAACAAAATGCCTTGGAAAGAGCTTCAACTAATCAAGGAAGCAGCAGACTGCCTGCTTGACAATGCAGGTCAATTGTGAACACATCTTAGTGTTTCTTCACTTTTTCGCCCCATTGAATTCTGATCCCTAGTTCAAGGTCTCTTTCTGATTTTTACGGTTCTCCATGAGATTGATTCTACCTCTTTCTGCAATTATATTTTCCTCTTTCAGAGATGACCTTCATGACAGATCTAGTCCACTAGAATAAAAAGAACTGTAACAGGAATGGAAAGTAGCAAAAATGAGAGCTTGAACTAGATGATGTAAATATTTATCACGAAATATAAAAAAACATAGGCTTGAACGTCTTGAGAATAAAATGTAAAACTCTAATTTTTCTGATTGGCTTTCATTCAGTTTGCCATCAGCACATGTAGTCAATGTCCTTTTTTTTCTTTTTTTTCCTTCATCTTCTTTATATATTTGATCTTTTGTATGTGAGGTCATCATTTCCCAAGGTGTGACTGGAAGAGCTTCAAACAGAAAACTGAGAAGACTGGTGAATGTTCTAGCTTTAGAAGGAGTTTAGATGAGATGTGAGTAAATACTTCAATCTGTGCTCACACACTGTCTCTCTATACTCCATAATTACCTAGACAATCCATCATTTATCTCCAGAACTCACACAGGTGAGGCAGCCTTGAAAGAAGAGTATCTTTACTTGATTTGATTATGAAGCCAAACACACAATCCGGGCACAGTAACAGGATCTTACAATATAGCCATTTAATGTTTGGGCTAAATAAGATTAGATTTCAAGCCCTAGGTGCTTCAAAAATCCAAATGTTAAAGACAAGTTGCCACATCTTGCAGTGTCCCTGGTTTCCTAATGCACTAAACACTGTCATAAATATGTAATCTTTCCTGGTAAAGATGATACTTTTCCACCCAAAACCCCTCCAGCAATGGCATGTAGTGATTCTGCCATTTTATTTCAGATCTATTTTTCATTGTAAAGAGAGCGGCATTTTTTATTAGGATGCAATCTTACATCTAAAGAGACAGTCATAAGTTAAAACAAGTGAAACACACATATGGACTAACCATATGGATGACAGTACCAATTAGTAGAGATTTTGTATTTATTTTTTATATTTTGAGCACAGGGTGAGACCTGCCTTTTTCCAGCAAGTGGCAAATTTGAATGTGAAATGTCATTAGTGCTGTTTTTCACTAATACAATTTCTTTTCTGAATAACAAAAAACACATCAGTGTTATTTTTAATAAAAAACCCACCCTTTAATTTACATACATTTAGGGTGAAGTAAATGAAAATGCATTATGTTACCACTGTGCTATTGAATAATGAGCCTATAGGGTTCTAAATGGGAAGGAAAGTTGTTTTTCAAGCCCTGTACCCACTGTTCCCTTTACAAAGGCGCCATTGTGATCAGGATACATGAACTGGGTTTCTAACAGTAAAGATCCACCTTCTGGCAGAGCGACTGGGAAATAAAGCACCCCAGTAAGCTGCCACTTCAGCAGGAGAAGCTGAGCTAACGAAGGAAGGACAGGTGGAACTGGTCCCTTGGCCTTTCAGTGACATTTACAGCCTCTGTGCAAGGACATGCTCTTTTCTTTCTGTTTCTATTTTCTCCAGTTAATCAGGTGACTTGAAAAGAAGCTAGATAAGGGTATTGTTTGCACTGACAACATCCTGATGATACTGTCAGAGGAGATCACAGGAAAATGTTCCCTTTTTGAACCAATAGAGTCATTAGGGAGAGTACTCATCACTTGAGTGCATCTAGGTTAATTACCAGGGAAAATCTGGAACTGGCAGCTATAATTTTTCTGAAGAAAGTACTGCTATTTTTACTCCTGATGCTACAGAATGTCTCTTAAAGTACCTCGCAGGACCCCATTTTACAGTTCAATGGTAAAATAATTTTAGAAATGTAGCTTTCTGGCTGAAATTAGTGGGACACTATCCATGGAAATTTAATGAAAGTACAAACTGTGAGTTATGTACTGTATGAATGAAATTCATCTCTGTTTGCCAGGACTGATTACTCTCCTTCCCATAAATGAGCAAGCATATTTCTCTCTTGCAGTGTCACTTTGGAAAAGAGAGAAGTGTCAGGTTGAGATGAATGACTTATTCCTGCACAGATGTAGCAAACTGTCACATGCCTGATTCTGTTTGCTATGGTACATTATGGCATAGAGTAGCCAAAAACCCTCCAGCATGAGACAAACACAGAATGCTGTTTTTGGATCAGCATCAAAGCACATGCAGTGGATGCCTTTTTAGGAAAACAGAGACATGGTGTAGTTTTAACCCACCCAATATTCAATGAGTGCTTACAAACCCTAACAGTGTTCGTGATTTTTAAAAAGCTTCAAACAACAAAAGGAAGTTGCTTGAGTGTGCTGAATACTTATTCAACTAATAATTCTTTGAGTAATTCTGCTGTGGTGCCTGTTCTCTACGGATCTGCGAAAAAGAAGGACTGACTGCATTTTTCAGCCTAATTATCTTTTTTTCCCAAAATTATTTGAGGCCAGGAATGCTTTGTGGTGTTTGCCTATCCCTGATGTGAAAGGCATGCTATCATGTCTGTCATGTCTATCATGTCTATCATGTCTAACAGGTACTATCAAGCCAGAGCAGCCAGTGGAACTTGGAAAGTTGCTCACGTCCAGTAGCATAAACAGGATCCAAATGGAAAATAGTTATGATGGGTTCAGAGTGTGGATGGAGTTAAATGGTTAATGCAATGAATCTCATGTACTACTCTCCCCTTCCAATTCACCTTTTTGCCATGGTAAAATTGTAAAAATATTCACTGTAAAAATTCTTGAGAACTGTTTTGATTCCGTGATAGTTACTTGGGAATTTGGTTACAAATTTCCTGTTCGATGTTAGTCATTTCCTATAGAAATGTGGATTATTTGACTGCATTGTCTTCTGTAAGCAGCTCCCTCATATAAATTATGAATGCTTTGACCCATTCCACTTAAGTTTGACTGAGGAGCTGAAGTCTCCAACAGGTGAAATTCTGTCAAGTTTCTTGAAAACAACAGCCACGTTAAGGAGATATATGCTATAAAGCCAGCTAAGCCATATTATTAGACATCATGGAGTCTCCATCGGACAGATGAAGACAAATCTAGGCTTTGCAACCCACCCCCCCGGCCACAAAGCAACTTATTTTTTTAGAAAATTTTGGTTTAGACCCATTTCTAAATCCATGAGAGAATGAGGTGCCAATAACTGTTTCAGCAGGGAAAAATATTTCTGGTTTCCAAAGCAAACATTTTAGTAATTGCCCCTCATTTATTTGTATTTTCTAATTTGCTTTACATACTACAGGGAATCCTGCAATTACCCATAGAATGTACTGTCTGTACCTTCCTGATTGAACTGCCACCTCCCCTACACTTTGTTAGAGCTGCCATTCAATGCAGCTCTGATTCAGACTCAAGGGAATAGCCTTGACACAATGCACTGAAGGCAATATTTGCAGAGAAAAGGGATAATCGCTGAACAGCAGCCTAGCTCCATGTTTCCATG
The DNA here is from genome assembly GCF_035582795.1 of Mycteria americana. Taxonomy (NCBI): domain Eukaryota; kingdom Metazoa; phylum Chordata; class Aves; order Ciconiiformes; family Ciconiidae; genus Mycteria; species Mycteria americana. Next base: position 156,281,725 of record NC_134365.1, on the reverse strand, counting down.
TCCCATGACCTCTTTTCTCTCTAGCCTTGGCATTAGAACTTAGTATAAATCCCTAGGACTCTGCTGTCCCCTTTCATGATCCCTTACCCTCAGGCGCAGTTTGGAGGTACTTCTGACAGGTTAATACACTTCACGTGATGAGAGCAGTGAAATATCACAGTCTGTTTCCACTAAGGTTTCAGAGAAAGCTAAAGCGACGTCTTTATCTGCTGATATTTGCCAAGATCATCACCTCTTACTGCACACATTTTACGAAAACTGTACCCAGTAAAACAGACTTTAAAAATGAAGCTCCAGATCTCTTTTTTTCTTTTTCGCTCCATTCAGGATTATTATTCATTCCTAATGATATTTCTTTTATCTCAGGCTCTGTTAGGTTTCTTAAAATCCCAGTTTCACATCATTTTAGGAAAAATCTTTAATACAAATGTACCCTTAGACTGAACTGTCCTTACAAAATCAGTTTCCTTTGTGATGTCCAGCTGCAGGATCTTTCTTCAATTAGACACCCGTATGCAAGAAAAAAAAATTGTCAAAGCATTGATATGAAAACATAAATTGCATAAAATACTGGTGACAGAATACCGAAGTCACAACTTGACATCTACAATCTGGGGGTTTTTTTAGCATTATGCTAATAGGACTGTGTTTTATCTATGCAGTGCTATAGATTTGCATGACGCTTTATAAAGAAAATATCTGACAAGTTCCTGTTAGTGCAGTATCCTACATCAGGCATAGTATAGCACTGCACAAGGGAATGTGGATGAGAAGGAGAACACTTTAACAGGAAAAAATAATATAAACCCCCAGATCTTTACCTAAATCCTGGTACTTTCATTTAACATGCTTAAAATGTCTGGAATGCAGCTTGGCCGCATCTCTGTCTAGTGAATTTGCTATGTGTTGTCCTGATTTTCAGGAGGATGAGGAGACTTCATCTTTCAGCCTCCTCACTACCTCTACTCTTAGTGGGAGTAATGAATCAGCAGAGGTGTGCGTGCACTTTTGTATATGCCTCACTATAGAATGCCCAGCCTGGGGGAGGGAAATTGTACGTGTGCCTTCATCTGGTTACCAAAGATTCATCATTTGTAAGTGATCACTACAGGCACTTTTGCTTGACATGTCCTCCGACTTTCAGAAATTTCAGCTGATATGTATCAACAATGGCCATGTCATGGTAAGGATGCAATAAAATTGGAGGTTCATTAAGTTATTATGTTTATATCATAACTACCTATAAGTCAACTGAACATATCTTGTGTGTCAGCTCTTTGCTGGTGCTCTGCTTGTATATATATACACTAGAGATGTGTCCCTTTCCCTACGTCAAGACTGTAACTAAGATAAAGGAGTACGTGAATGCAAACTTCTCAGGTTGTTGCTTACTGTGCATTGTTCACGCTGTGAAACTATGTATTCAAATCTTACCTACTTTGGCCTTCCACACTTTGTCAAAAGATAAAAAAGGCAAGTCTAGTAAGTAGAATTTGCTGAGAAATCTGTCAGCGTATGAGAAGCTTAGGGGAGAGAGAGAAGGGAAGCATTATTATTGTCTCGATTTTTTCCTTTTAAAAAAAAAAAAAAAGAAAAGAAAAAGAGGCAGTATAGAAAAAAGAAGCAAGCAAAAAACCAGCCAAAAACAAACCCTAGAAAATTTCTGGCTAAACCTCAGAAATTCACAGTGGAAATCCTTCTGAATGCTGCAGCTGGGCTTCTTGGACAGGCAATATAGCTCCCAAGATGCACAGCAGTGTCCTCAGTCAGGGAATCACTACTGTGCTTCACAGGAAGCCCCTGGCCACGGTGCGTCAAGGACCAGCGCTTCCACAGCCCAGCCAGTGAGACCAGTCTACAGAGATGGTGCATCTTGCACGCCACAGCTTCCGTAAAACATCACACCGGTGTATTTTAATGCTAAATACCGTAAAATTATGTTATATAAATGTAAATACAAATGTAAATGTAAATATATTGTGTGTGTTTTGGCGTGGATCTTTAAAGAAATTTAGTTCAGGCTAAATGTACCTTTTCATGAAAAATTTACATTGGTCAAAAGCTGGTCACAGTTAAAAAACTTTTACTGGCCAACACCACATTCATTTTATTTCCAAAACAACTTACAAAACAAAGTACAAATTTGTTTTGACAATGCAATTTTTTGTGTGTGTGTATCCTTCAGCCTGCCAGAAATCAGCATTGCAAAGAGAGGTGAGACAGGTCAAAAAGCTTGTCATATCTAGTACCATGAATTTTCTGCTGAACAAGGAGTCAAAGAAGCCTATGGGCCATTTTTGCAACTTCTGTTCTAATGGCTGTCATGGGACTGCTGTACACAGTACAATTTGTTTATTTTACTTACTTTTAGGTATTTCAGTAAAAGTAGCAATTAAATTTCCCTATCTTTGCAGCACAGATCTCTCATTTTCATAATTCTCAGAATAATGAAAGTAATTAAAGCATTTTAATTTTTTAATTACTTCTTATGAACTTCTAGGTCCTTTTTAAGGAAGTGAAAAATACAACAAATTTGAGACAATCAATACCCTATTACCCCTGCCCCCTGCCTTAGTTTTATATGCTAATGGTGAAACAATAACATACTTCTGCACTTCAGAAAAATCTTCTGAGAATGATCCAATAAATCTCTGATACGATGTAATATTGCTCTCAACTACTCCCTCACTTTGAATTTATTTATTTATTTATGGTGTTAGGAGACACTAAAAATAAAATCTTATAAATATATAGTTAAGTCTATGTATGTGTTTTATTTTAAGATGTTTTTATAATATGACCTATTTGTGGCCTTGCTGACATTTGGCACATGAAAGCCAGACCCTACGATACTCCCTCTAATACTTTTTTCAGCTGAAGTTATTGGAAATTTTTGCCACTGAAGCCCGGTCAGAGCCCTTATAATTGGATAACTGGAAGAGGCGTACATGTCCTACATACCGGCAGGTTACCTAGGAGAGATGGTAGCAAAACATAATAATTATACGTATCAGTTACTGAGTTATGTTATTGAGAGTCATTGGTAGAAACAATATGTACAGGATATTTCTAATTATCCCTTCAGTTTGGTAGCATATTTAAAGCTCTGGCAGAAATCTGCGCTTCCCTCTCCTTTACTGTCTCTGTCAGACTCAACCTCAGCCAACACATTCTTGCTTAATACCGCTGTAATTCAGCGTATTTGGCCCATGGTATTTTTATCCCTTCTAAGGTGACTAGGGATGTTTTCTGTTTAATAGTAGCTGAGAATATATTGGTTTTAAGTTTCTTCTAAAATTTTATAACCAATTGAATTGCTACATGTTTTAAAGTTAATGAGACAATTAGCATTTTCATTGTGTCCTGCAAGTATGGGCACTTCAAAGCAAAGGTAACACTCATTATGCCTGCTTTATTGCTTGATTGTGTTGAAAAGTAGGAACTCACCTCTAACAAAGGTTAATTTGCTGTAAAGTTCATGCTTTCTCTAATATGCATCTTCTGGGTACTTCAGGTAAAACTCTTTCCCACAATAGTTTATCACGGTTGGACTCGATGATCTTAAAGGTCTTTTCCAACCTATACGATTCTGTGATTCTGTAATAAGATCCGAGAGGACTATTCTCTACACCACCACCCGTACTGTTGACTGGAGGGCAATTCCCTTTGACTCATACTGAGGTTGGCTGTATGTTGTCTTGTATTCTCTATTTCTCTTTGAGTTGTCAGAAATTATTGCATAATTGATTTTCCAGTTGCTGAAGAGACCTTGAAACAGCGTTTCTTGAGCTTTTCTATTTCGGAGTTCTCAGAAATAGCAAAGTGAAAAAGAAAATGTATAGCAGAGATTATTTTCCTAAAACCTGTTCAACAGGTGGAGCTGTATGCTGCAAAATAGAGTTCAGAAATGAAATCTGTATGATGAGATGTTTGTTGAATCATTTTCAAAGTTATAGAGAATACTATACCTGTACAAAACGCGTTTTTTTCAAGTTTTAGGAAGAATCTTTCTGTAGTTGCCCTAGATTGGGATAAGAAGTCTCAAAAAGGGTTGTTGTGATTTTCAGTGTGTTTTGTTAGTGGGCAGAAGTCCAGTAAGCTTTGCTCCAGTCTTCCTTAGAAACTTAAGAAGTAATAAATGGAGCTGGGAGATCTTGGATGTCGCACAGCTGGTCTTCAGCACTGTATTACTGGTTAAGCGTAATGCTGCATCAAATATTTATTAATCAGCACTCCTTATGACATTTCTTCTTGCTATTAGTGAAAGAAGTTTAGGTGACAGAAAACTCAAAAGACAGTTTAATGAAAGAGAGCAATAGATATAGAATGTATTATAAAGCATCCTTCTCTCCGTCTCTCTCTCCTTCATTGCCAGTTTTGACCAGTGCCCCTTTGAGGGAGAAGAGCAAGATCTCTGACTGTTCATCTGCAGGTGCCAATTCTCTTTCTCCCCTCCCCAGAAAAGAGGACTATTTGCCCAAATTTTCTGATTCCTTTAAAATACACTGAAAATACAGCTTTGGAAAATGAGTGAGCTGTATTAATATCACTCATTAATTCATATCTACTATTACTGGTACATGAGAAGGTGTTTGATTTGCTCATGTCAGAGGACGGAGTATGCATAATCTAGTACAGTCCTCAGTTTCTACCCCACTTTTACAGAAATAAAGGTATTATTTCAGTAGCAGGAGGTAACATATTATATGCACCTACTGTGACATATAAATGTACCTAGAAAGGAAAAGGGAGGAGATGATAGTCACAGCTGACATGTCAGTTATTTATTACCCGTCCTTTGACAGTGTTGTACCAGTTTCATACTACATCTCTTTACAAAAATACAAATAAGCATTATCAAGCAGTAAAATGGTGGTCAGTAGAGGAGTATTTTTTTTCACAACAGGAATAATTTTTTACCATGAGTTAGTTGCCATTCTTTAACCTTTTAGGAGTTTTTCTTCACCTCGTTAGTAATTTTTTCCCTTCATTAGTGCAGACTGTGCCAGCTTTGCTTGCCTTTCCTCAGGCTAACGGAACTTGTGAGGTTTCTTGCAAGTATATCCTACCCAGTGTGATGAAGGCACAGAACCGTGTCTTATCATTTAATCCTCTTAATAACCTATCTTTATTAGAGTAGGTACTTACCTAAGCTTCAGAACTGTATTAGTTGAACATGCCACAGTTGGAAGGCTTTACTCACACTGGGCAAGGAAAGAACGATTTAGGTATTTCAGTTGCATTAAGATGACCAGTGCTCCTCTTTTCCCATTAAGTTGGGATTTATAGACTTGCATAGTTTGGGGGTTTTATGTTCCTTTTGAGTTTTATCTTACAATGCCAAACAATATTACCTATGAGAAGGTCCTGTGTAAGAGCTGTGTAAGCATACAGAAACCAAAAGTCCAGTTGTAAATTGCCCAAGGCTCAGGCAGGCAGTGACAATGACCAGATAGCTGGACGGGGTGCTGCAGCTGAGTAACAACAGTTCTTGCATGCATGAAGGTGGTTTTTTGCGCTAGAGGGGAACAGTTTCTAGATGCTTCCTTTGAGCTTGCTAAGAAAAGTATTTCTATGGCCTGCATTAAGCTATAACAACTGCCAATGGTGAGCATTTAGCAACCAGCCCTCCTTTAAGCTGACCATAAAACAGGACCAAAACACATGTCCCTGTCCAATAGACCATTTGAGTTTTTGAATACAGGGCTTCATGAAATATTGTTTGAATAGGTGTGGAGCGCGAGACAGAAGTAGAAGACATGGCATAAACCAGGAAGGGAAATCCTAGACATAGGCCAGATGGACCTAGAGAAACACTGAGAGAAGTCTTTTTGGACTGGGAAGTCATCAAAATGGTACTGAATTTGGGAGAGAGAAAGCTGCCTTCAAATCCTCCAGCTCTCCTTACTTGGGGAGAGCGGATTTAGATCAGTCTGTGTGACAAGTAAAAGACAGCATCAAAGAAATGCTTCAATCGGTCTCATGCACTTAATTTCTGAAACTGTTATAATAAGTTGTTGCACTCGTGAGACAGCTGCCCTCAGCTCCCCCATAAGGACACCTCATGACGGTGTTGTCCAACGTTAGACAGGAGAAACTGTGTTGCCCAGCAATGAAATGAGCCATCCTCTGGTTCACAGATGTCTCTCTACTCAGTTGGGACATCTGCTAATGTGATTTCTCATGGTGAATACATGTTTACACTGGTTACTAGTGGGTAAAATAGCTGTATGGCTTTGCTAGCAAGTCACTACTGAAGTTTGGTTCACTGTTTGGCTTTGATTAAAATAAAAAGCTTCCAGGACATTATTTTAAGTTGATGAGAATGACTAAGCACACTAAGTTATAGTTAAAAGGAGATTAATCTCAACAGTAGAGAAACAGTAATATTCCTTTTCTGTCTTCTTTTTCTTTGTCAGGTTTTGCCCAATTGTTCCTTCAAAATAAATGTACTTAGAGGTGGACTTCTCTTTTGACCAATGATTTCATATAGTTACCTGGAGCAAAACGGTAGAACTTACTCAGCTGAATTTTTTCTCATTTTTCCTGGGTAATTTATAAGTAAATTACATTTGCTATCATGATGTCTGGTCTTTCCTTTCTATGATTCCAAGTTCTTTGAAATGAAATGGTCGCCTAAAAGAAGTTTAAAAAATCACAATGAAATTATAGGCTGGGTCACACAAATTGAGCGTGTGGGTTAATCCCAATTTTTAAAAAGATCATTTTTAGCCAGCTTCTCTTGGCATCTCTTAGTATAAATAGAAAAGATCCACTGAACTGTGCAACCTGAGATTGCCTTTTGCAAATTGAAGCTATACTGGCATAAAAATGAACTAGTACGAACTTCTGCAGGACTGGCAGTTATGTGAATGAAACCATAAAATCACCTGTGAATCTGACCTGAAAAAGTAAATGTTTCAGAAATGCTGTAGCAAATAATTTTGAAATTTCTGATTTTTTTTCTTTTTCTTTTTTTTTTGGCTGAAACTGTCAACTGAATGCAAGTTGCAAGTACACTTGACTTGTCAGAAACTGTTTGTTCAGAGTCGTTGTTATTTTTTGGTCATGAAAGTGATTTGCTCCTTCAAAAATGGCTAACCTTAATTTTTATCCATTGGTCTTATTAAGAATGTCATAATTATTTATTTGGAATTTGTTCCATTTCCAGGCAAGAACTTGGATTTTCATATAAGAAGTTGGACTGGGAATGAAATAAAATCTAAATGAAAGATGATTTCTCTTTTAATTTTTATTGAATCATCAGTCTGTTTTTCCAGAATTAAGAACTTTGCTTATTACTAGATTCTATTGTGGATAGTCATCACTTACACTGATAGGGTTTTTTAATTATCATTTCAGAGTGAAATGAGCATTCATTATAATACAAAATAGGAGAAAAAATCACTAAGCAACATCATAATCTTTTTTTTTTTACTGATTAGCTTAAAAGGTACACCCATCATAATAATAAAAAGTAGCATGGAGAACACAGCTGAGTTCAAACACATATGGTATTAATCTCACATAATGAGCATTGCTTCAATTGGCAGGAGAAACTACACTAAATAGATGGTAAGCTACAATTGGCTTCCTAAAAAATCATGGCCCTTGACTTTAATTTGTCCTCTGCATCAGTTTCTTATATTTAAGAATGCTTATTATTAGGTCTTCTTGCTGTGCTCTCCTCTGTTCCATGCTACTAATTGGTTGTGAGTGAGTCTGGTGTTCTCTAATACATCCTCCTCTGCTGCCGCTAAGTCTGCTGGAATTGCCACCACCCACCGTCCTCCCAGTGCTGTAACAACTGCACTTATTACACCATCTAATATTTCTTTTGTAGTATTTTTCCAGTAATCTCTCCCAATCCAAAAGATATTCTTGATAAGATTTTGGCTTTGGTACTCATCTTACCTACCTGCTATTTTTATGGTAAAATTAAAATTAGCTAAATAATTTTTTTCTGCTCTGTTTATCAGTTTTTAATTTTGTTGATGCTAGAATATAAGTTATTTCGCTGCATTCACTGATGTTGATATATCTGGACCTGAGTATTCTGTCCATTCTGCATGCATGTAGGGACATGCATGTTTGTGTATTTGTGTATTGAATAGAATCTTTCTCGTGGGTGATGAATGGATCTTTAATACATATTGGTGTTGCCAGATGCAGAGAGCTATATGCTCACCTGTCTGTTTTGCAAACTGGCCATGTTCCCAGAGGGGTTTGTCAGCTTGGGCATGGTGCCATGCTTGCACAGCTATACAAGTCGTGAGCTAGAGCTTGTTCATATCCACCCAGCTGAGAGAAGAGCAAGACAAGGCAAATTTGTACATCCAGATGTACCCCAAAATCTTCTCAAAAACATGTTTGTGGGATCCTTCCTTTCTTTCTGATTGTATCATATGCCAGGCTGACAAAATTTTCTGCTTTACCTAAGTGAATTGTAACATTTGACAGTCAACACGGGGGGGGGGGGGGGGGGGGAGTAAATTTTTGGTCTGAAAGTAGGATAAATTTCCTACATCTTTAACTTGAGCCTGTTTTTCTTGCTGGCAAATTTCAGGGAGAATCAGTGTTGTCCGCTCTGAGTTGTTGTGTCCCCTTGCTGCTTTCCCCTTCAGCTATTGCCTGCGGGACCCATTGTCTCAGGTGACTGCAAGAGACCCAATTAATGCACTGGGGAGCCGTGGCTGCCAGCTAGTACTTTGTTTCAGCTGTTTTGGGGAGCAGTTGTTATTAAAGCTAGTAGTTTTGTAAGACAGTGACCAATGGCATCACCATGGAAATTGGGAAGGGATGCCCTGTGCAGTCCCATATGTGCCACAGAACATGGGCATTTCTTCACCATAGTGTCAATGAAGTTAGGGACTGAGCTTTTAGTAAGAATTGTAAAAGTGCCATTCTAAAATTGTATGCTTCATAAGAAGATGAGGAAGAAAATGGTCAGTTTGGGCAGTTTGAAACAATTTTGAAGCATCTGAAGAGAAGGTGCTTAGAACTAATATTGCAGTATTGACTTGCATGCAGTGTTGTTCTTGTGTCACTTCCAAGTCATTTTTAGAACTGGCCAGAACTTCTCATTTGTTTTTCATGGGAAATGTTTCCTCTTGCTAGGATTTCCTTTTAGCACAGATTAGAAAAGTGCCAAAATTTCCTTCTGAAAATGTTTTTGAGATATTTAAGGCATTTCTTGAAATATTTTGCTTGGATAAGAATGAAGCATTGAATCCTTAATAAAATGAAACATTTTGATGACTTTCTATCAAAGCATATGATTAAATAATGTGTTCCCATGAAACACTTCAGTGCTTTCTGGTATATTTCTGGCAGTGTTGACCAGCTCTAGGCATTGCTTAAAAGATAACTGTACTGTAATCACTTCTGGTTCCTGAGGCTTACACGTATCCCCACCACACAGAATTAAATAAGGTATCTCCTGATGTCTGTTGAAATCTGATGTTCTGCTAGGTCTAGTGGCTGCAAAAAAAAATTTATTCTTCTAAACCGTATCATCGGACATTTAAATGATGGACAGGATATGTTCTACGTATATCTATAAAACATATTCCTTTTACAACATAACTTCTTTTTCAGTGTATAGGTTTCCTCACAGCTTTTCAATAGAATTTTTTTTTACATCCGTTAATACAGGTAGTCTATCATGGCAGAGAACATGCAAAGTATGACACCAAGAACAATTAAGACAATTTTAGTTTCTCACTGAAGGATGGTTTTTAATGCTACTGAAGGATAGTTTTTACTGAAGGATAGGATGCACTGAAGGATAGTTTTTAAGTTTTTGTGTGTTAAGTACTCCATATAGGTAGTCTATTGTGTTCTCTTAAAATAGTTCTTCTTCTCATATGTTGACATTTTCACAGTGGAACACGTTCCAGAATTTCCCTCATTTAGCTCACAAGGTTACAAGAACCTTTCAGCCACCAGCTGGAATCTCTGAAAGAAAAGTTGTTTCAATCTTCAGTTCATCTTTCACAATTTGCTCTAGAGAAAATTGTAGGAATGACTCTTAGCACCTTCGCATCCTACAGGACACGGATACAAACATGCACTTAGCATGAAGTACACTAGTAATGGTCTGCAATTCAGTAGAACTATTCACGTGCTTGGTCAGGCAAGTGCGACAGCACTTCATTGGACCAAGGCTTAGGATATTGTCACTGTAAGGTAGAGCAGCGTACAAACCCTTCCTTTCCACTGGGTCATTTATAATTGCTTGTGTACAACCTTTAAATCTTTTACTTCTGTAGATGACATTTGGTATCCTTGTTCGCAATCCAGGAGATGAATTTTTTTGTCAGATTTGTAGTTTCTTAACAATGAAAGCAACAGGAAGAAAAGGTCTTTTTCTGTTCTGAAATAATCTCTGGTATTTTCTTTTGAAATGCTGTAGCATATATGTGATAAATTACAGAAATTAGCAGTGCTGTCCTTTCTTGGTGGCTACCTCATACTGTAGCTGGCTGTGACCAACCTCTGATCAGGGAGCAGCTTGTAACAACCAAGAGCTCTGAGCTTCTGTGCTGGCCCTCTCCTTCTACTCCCACACCAAGAACACATCTCCCACTGTCTTACTCCTGCAGACTGATTGACAAGAGTATTGCCTTCTTTCTATCCATAGAAGTGGTAGAGGCCTTCTCAGATTCAAAAAGAGTCTGAATCACCAGCATTCAAGGTATTAATTCATGCACTGATGGGTTGATTGCCTCCAATGTTCACCTTCTTCCCCCTGCAGACCTTACATTGTGGATATGCTGTGAGGTCACCTAAGAGCAGACACTGACAATAACGTTGTTCAGGCCACTCACAGTTATGCACTGAATTTAACTGGCCAGGTTAGCAGCTTGATCATCCTGGTGTCATTACGTAGTCCCTGCAGAAAGACTGAGACTGACCCATGTCAGTTTGCCATCACCATGGGTATCACTCTATGCATAGGCAAGCTAAGGAAACTAGCCAGCTACCTTACCCCTTTAAAGCTCGGGTAAGTGTCTAAACCTGGCTGCTGCAAAAAACTCACATCCTCATTAATACTTAATTAGTCTGTGAATATTTCTCAGAGGTGCTTCCGGCTCTCAGCGGATTCAACCAGTACTGGTTACATACAGGTCATATTTTCTAAATTTCTTTGCAAGCAGGATGGCTGTAAATTTTCTGTTGCTGTGGAAATTCAAATTCTGAGATATTGTGAAAATTTAAATTCGATGAGGATGGATTCAGCTACCCAGCATGGACCTCTAATGTTATGTATTTCGGGTGCCTTAGCTTGGCCTAGAAATTTGCGGTAGGCTGTAAGATGTAACTTGTCTCCCGCAGGTGATCTGTGCCCTTGTGGAATGGCATTTGGAGGCTAAGGTGGATCTCACAGGAGGTCTACGTTTGTCAGCCATATCTCATCTCCACTGACTCCAGGAGGAGAAGCTCTGGTTGTAATTCCATGTTGTAATATGCCCATGGCAGCGCGGGACACTCTGGGACTAGAAGCGCTCAAGCCTGCATATTGTTTTGCTTTGTGCTCTCCTCCACACCCATTTTGGAGCTGGCAAATGACAAGTTCAGCCTGATGCTTCATGAAGGTAGAGGGGATACGGTGAAGGCTGCTGCGTGCGTACCTTAGTATGTGGAGCATATTCAGTGGGAGTTGACGCAAACTACATCACTAACAAAAAACGCCAATACAACAGCAGTTAAATGAATATTGCTACTGTCTGTTAATGAATGCTAAAAAAATTGTTGTAGAACTGTCGGTAGCATTTTTTAATTTTTATTTGCAGTAGGAGTAGTTTGAAGGAGACATCACTGTTTTACACCCACAGTCACAGAGTGAGACCATGAGTAAATAACTTTGGACTGATTCACTTGTACACTTAACCTGTTACAATAAAAGTTTAGGGTTGGGGGGGGGTGTCTGTATTTATTTGGAAATATTCAAAATATGCTACCCTGCAGGGTCTTGGATTTGCTACAATTAATGTCCATTTATATTGCTTCTCCATCATGCTCAAAATTTACCTCTGGAAAGTACGAGGTATCATGGAAAGTAGTCAGACTGGGGTTTTTTTCAGCGAATGGAAGAGTCTTTTAAACCTGTGATCTCATGCCTTTGAATTAGCATGCAGAGCTACACAAGCCCTGTGGTGGAGGCAGCGGAAGAAGCCAGCATTGGGAAAGAGCAGAAGCTGGCGAGGGAGAGGGCTAGCTGCAGGAGGGGGGGTACACAAAACAAGAGAGCAGAAAGCAGCTTCCAAAAGGGAGGGAAAGGGGAAAGGGAAGGGCATCAGCAACAGTGGAAGGGTGAAGGTGAAGAGGGGAGAACAGCTGCTTTTCCCCCTCATATCCTGACTGAGTTTTTCTCTGAAATGCCCATGTTTTTTGAGCATATTGATTCTGTGACCCTCTTTAGCTCTTTGAACTCTCTATTGGAAAGAATCAAACTCAATCCAAATCTGTTTCTGGGATCTGTATTATTTTGCATTCCCTTGAGGTCTGAAGGAAGCAGAAAAGACAAATGGTGTGATAATCACAGATCACACAAGAAAAAACCCCAAATAGGGGTGAAACAGCCTGGGAGAGAGGTCTGATTTTCAGGGACTGCCAATGTGATGGCCAAATTTCTTCACGTGTAATTTAAGATGTTTTTCTGAGCTCTGCAGTGGTGATGATAAAAATGCACTTCTTTGGGATATGGAATGGATTGATTTGTTTCAGTTATTGTTTTCAGCACATCTTTCATAGCACCAGAAAAATCTTTTTCATTCTAAAAAAAACCATACAAAGGTAGAGTCTAAAACTGAAAAGGTGTTGAAAAGACAAGAACATGTACAAAAACCTCCAAACATATACAGTGCCATTAACAAATTTTAGATCTTTAACTTTTCCCAGACAAGGTACTTTTCCCATGCAGTTTCTTGAAAATTTGTTTTGGCACCTTTAGGTGATGACTTCTGAAGATACTCTCACAACTTACTACTTTGCTCTTGTTTGCCTGTAGCACAGGTGGTGCAATTTGTATGGGTGAAGGGTTTTTGCCACCTGAACTCTGAGTCCTTAGATCCCACAGCTCTATTCTAGTATCAGTCTGTGCAAAACAGCTACTTGGGAATGCCACCTGAGCTTGGGTACCTCAGTACTGCTGTGAACTGTAACTGATCCAGAGAGGACTGAACTCCTATGGAACTAAAATACATTAGCACAGCAAAACTATTTAAATGCAAGCACAGTGTAAATAACATAATGTTTCTTGGAGAGAGGGACAGTCGAAGGAAACTATACTAACTTGGAAAGGGAAATGAATGTTGGTTTAATTGGCTATTTAATGATTATCTGTTTTCTTCTTCTTCTTTTTCTTCTTCTTCCCTTTTTTAATCCAAACAGAAAGGTTAATCTAACTATACATTTAAGGCTTTTAAAGGCTCCATTACAAGACTTATTATGCTAAAAGAAACATACCTGGCATGCTGCAGTTTTCTAAATGTATCAGCGATGCATGTAATGATTCACTTAAACCATCATGGTCAGAATTCTTTTACATTATTTCTATGTAAATTGGATGCTTCACAATTACTATAATATGTGTGAAATTCCACTTATTATTTCTTTTAACATGGAAACTTTTATCACTTAACTTCAACTCACTGGACAGAATATTTGAACCATTTGCAGTCATTAGAGCATTTTTGTTTGGTCAAAACCCTTGTGGGATTATACTTTGGAAAAATAGCATGAATTACATTCAATGCAACTGAATGGCAATTTTAAATATATAAGGGGCATCAGGAGTGCTCATCATTATACTTAGAATTCAACGTTATATTTTATCTGTTATGGACTTGTTTTTACATTTACGTCTTTTATCTTCAAGAGACTTATTTCAGCATGTAACATAAAAAAGCCATAATCCATATAGAAAAGGCTATCTGGTGAAGTACATCTACCTTTTCATGTTCTGGAGGACCAATTTAAAATACTAGCTTGGGTCACAAGTTTTTTAGTTTCACCTTACTAGTCAGAAGACATTTTCTTATACCTTAGGAATCACTGGGTGAACTGGTGCAGCAGGAAGTCTCCTCCACTAAAACTGGAGGTGATGTTCTTCTTCTCTAGGCTTAAGACTTGGCAGGGTCTCAAAACTTTCTGAGATTCCCAAAAGTCCCAATCCACATCAGGATGAAGAAGGCAGAACAGAAAAGAAAGACTTCAGAGCAGCCAATAGCCTCATAATCCAGGCAATTAGTTGAACCGTAGGAAATTCTGTTTTGAATGTCTACTTTGCCATTCTCCCACAGGCAAACTAGCCTACCTTGTTGGCTGTTAGCTCTTCTGGTGGATCTCTCTGGCTACAGCTATTCATTGGAATAGGTACTTGAGGTTCAGATGCCTTGAGATTGCTCTAACAGCCTGCCTCAGGGAATATTATTTACCAACTTTAGAAGAGCTCTAAGAAGAGTTTGGCATTAGAGAGAGGTAGCAATCTGGAATAGCCAAGAGGTTTTGCAGGAGGTAATGCAGATGCATGTCTTCCACAGTCCAGAGTGGTAGGACCCTGAGTTTTGCCTATTCTGGGGACCTTTTCCTTGATGCTCTTTCTTCCATCATCTTCCAAGCCAAGTACATTGACCTGTCATTTTAGAAGAGCTAACGTTTTCTGTCTCTGCTTCTTCTGGCTTTAAGCCTTCTCAATCTGTTTCTATTTTAACCACACTTGATAACGTATTTCCAAAACAGAGTTAACTGAAATTCGTAGGTTTTAATAAGACAATGGCATTTTTGTGTTTCTCTATCATGTGAAGATGCCATTTTTAAGACAAACTGATGAAACAGATTATGATCTCACTGCTCTAGTTTTTACTCCAATAAACTCTGCTTCTCATCCCTCAGTGAAGCTCTCTTGTTTTAATTTGAGTGAAAATGCCTCTTGTTAAAAATATACATCCTGATTCCAAGAAGTGCTCCAACCCTTCCACCACTAATCTTCCACCACTCATTTCCAGAAATGAGTCTACTTGAGCTCATAGAGCTGTGTGCCTTTAATTTCAGCATCAAAACACCGAAGACACTTTAAAACGTGGCTTTTTACAGGAAAGGTGAAGAATCATATCCTGGGCCCTGGCATGGGGGTCATGGTGTGCTGAGTTATTTCCTTAGATTTGACGCTCAAGCCTCTGTGGCTTTAGGCAAAAAATCTTTGCCTCAGTTTCCTTTAAAGCAAAGGCATTATATAAGCTGATAAAAGCTTTCTTTCCTTTTGACATGACAGGTATCTGGCAATAATTTTCATTCTATTATTTAGACAATTCTTTGCTTCTCTACAACACAGATACAGACAGTGAAAAATAAGCTTAACATAATTAACATAGTTCTTTTTCTTTATTTCAAATAAAAGTATCATTTTGTATTTGAATTTGTATTTGCAATACAATTTCTGGCTAATTTTATTAAGTGGTTTGAAGGAGATAGATTGAATTTTCTAGTTTGTTTTTTTGTATGTTTTGTATATTTCAATTTAACTTAATGAATATCTGTAATATGTAAACAAATATCTATAGCTACATATGTTGCACATACTGCATATTTTGACTGCAATTTTTAAAATATGTATTTAAAGTTCATGTTGCTAATAAAATCCAGAATAGATTAAGTCAAATATTTTTTTAAGAATGCCCCCTACCACTCCTACACCTTAGCTACAGTGCATATTATGGCATTATTTTAGATATGCACATACGCATTTTAATATGAACTATTTTTCTAAATATTTGCTTTCTCGTCATTATGTTTTTACCTCACTGGTTAAAATGCAGAATGAGTGCTCACTTAAAATTTTTCTTTTGAAACTAAGCTATCTGGGAAATACGGTGTAGTATGTCTCTCCGCAATGCAATCATCAGCTGTTTAAATAGATATAGTTAAAAATGGTAAAGACTTAAGTTTCCTCATAACTCATATTAGAATTAATGACTCTGCTCACAGACGTTGGCTTGGAGGACAGAGACTGAGCAGTGCCGTTACAGAGAATAAGCCACTGGCAAGTCAGGCAATTCACTGAGGACAGAATGATTAGCCACAAGGAGCACTTACAATGTGCACTGGTAATTTAGGTAATTGTATTGCAGGGTTTGTAGACCCATGAATTACTCAGATCTTTTAAAAAATATATATTGTGCAATTTGAACATATCCTGAAGCAGACACCAGGAAGAATCAGCTATCAAGTAATTCAGATAAGATAAAGCATCACTGACGTATAGTATTTGGAAAAACATATAGAAGGCAGCATGCAATAAAACTGTAACATATACATTTATCGTAAGAACTTCTTCACTAGGATGTTAGGTATTTAAATGCCCCAAAAGACACAGATTTCCTGCAGAAAATTAAAAGCAAAACAAAAAGGGGGGAAAAACCTTAAGAAGGAGGTGGTTTCATTGGAATACAATGTTAGATTGATCTATGTTATCGTTTCTAAATGTAGGATACAGTCACACTTAACCTAGCAAAAAATTCCTTATATTTATTTCCTTTTTTGCACTGCATATTTTCAAAGACCTCCTGTAGTTAACATTATAATATAGTTAGTTGCTACAAATAATCTGCACTGATTATAGGAAAACTGTCAGTGTCTGTTCAAGGTCTGAAAAGGCTGCAGCAAATAGCTTTTCTCTTTGCCATGGAGACTGGGGTCTGTTTTTACGGTTACTCTGGTAACCAAAGCCTTTCTGGTGCTAGTCCTTTTCAGTTACTTTAGCTATTAAACCCTCTGGTTGAGACAAAAGGAAGGCAGTATGCAGACACTTCCCTATAAAGCAAATCTCAGGGTTAAAATTGAGCAAAACTTGTAATAAAAGAAATAAAAGCAGCTTCTAATCAGCTGGTTACATGGTAGCTGTGAGGTGTTTGTGTGCTTGCCTACATGTGGGAAGCTAGGGTTTGGTACGCTTGAATTTTAATCTGATTATTACAGGACTAGAAAATGGATTAGGCATCTCCAGTGCTGTTTCAAGGAACACAGTCTCTCAAACCTATGACCTTCACGGTGCAAAAGGCATCAGTTTTCAAAGTTATCGGTCAGCGGGGGGATTTTTTTTTTACGGTGAGGATTCTGACATCGCTTAGGGCGACGGATGTTAAAATCTTTGTAAGTAGAGATTACAGAATGCTGCCCTCAAAGTCATGGGTTTGTTATGTGGCATTAATGAACCTTTATGAATGATCCCTAATGAATCACAGGGACCGGGATGCTTTGGAAAACAAAGTCAAAAAATGGATGCTGACCTGAAAGCTTATTATCATCACCATAATAAAATACCCAGCTCAGTGATCAGTTTCATGAAGTTGATTACAGAAGATTGGCAACAGCAACAACAAAAAGATAGAAGGCTGAGTTGTAAAATATTTAACAACTAAGATGGTAGTAAGTGTCACTTTTGCTTGGAATCAGTATGTGTAGGCAGGCTCCCAAATTATCTTGTTTTTCAAAATAGTAATGTTTTCACCTTAGGTAAGGGCTTATTATGGCAAGCTTTTACCCTCCCTACACATTTTGGTTTGAGCTTTCTACTCCGAATAAAGAGGATTTTTCTCTGGAAGAAACAGCAGACTAAATAGACCACAAATAATATGCTTCACAACTGAACAATCCATTCTTGCTTTAACATGGTCAAACTAAGTAACTCTAAACACTGCAATACCCATGGTGATAAACCACTTTTGAGCTGCAAAGTATTCAATTATTTTTCATTTGAACTATTAAATGTGTCACACAGAAATTCCCCATTGCTGTTTTCACCCACATAGATTACCATGTTTAAAAAAAAGGAATAACTTTGTCCTATCAGAAGAGAGTTCAAACTAAAACACTGCAGAATATAGCAACTAAATTAAGATCAATTGGTATTTGTTAACAGAGAGGAAAGCACCTGCAGTATTTAAAAAACTAAAGTATCTGTTCATCCATAAATTAAGTGCAGGATCAGAATACTGGACTGATCTCAGTTTAATCAGATTTGTGCTTTTCAATAGGGAATGCTCATTTAAATGTGTAGGCATAGGATTAAAGTCATAAACATAAGGTTTTCTGAGGCCACTGTTTGATATGAGCATCACTACTAGAAAGGGCAAGTACCGATTCCTGATACCAGGTGTGCAACTGATAACCAGGTGTTCCCGTGCTAAGAAATAAAAAATATTAAACACCCTTTTTATTCCGTTTTCTGGAGGAGACAGGTGTCATAAGGAAAAGGGAAAAAACATATGTCTCTGAAACGGCTGGAATCAGAAGGAAGTTGACTATTTCTGGATTCGCTGTAGTTACTGATCAAAAGAACTTATGGACATTTGTGCTGAAAATGGCTTCTGCCATTTAGCCTGGTTTTGCACAGTGTTTCCAGAATTAGTGGAAATAGTGTGCGAAACTTTTGGCCAAATCTGTCCCCAGCCTTTCTGCCACCTCAGATATTTTCCTGTTTTCAAAGACCTGGATATTATTCATGATAAAACATTGATCTTGCATATTCATATGTGTGAAAAAATCCAGACCTGTAAGTTAGGTAGAATAGAGGATGGGCTTCTGACAAAGAGTCATGCAATCCCTGAGCTAAACACAGCAAGCTCTTGGCACAGGAAGATTTTGTCACCAAGTTTGTCACTAGCCTTTCTTACTAATTCCTTGTGTTGACACTTTATGTCCCAGTGAATGCTCTAACCGCAACCCCTCTCTCAAACCCACATTCGGCAAAGCCCATCAGAAGTGGCACAGGGTGGGGTATTTGGGCTTTGTGCCCCCGTCAGGTCCCCGGAGTGTGGGAACACTCTCGCGAGCTGGAAAATCAGCCTTGTCTTTACCTGGGGTGGCAGGTAAAATGGGGGTCAAGCTCTGGCCTGCTAGCTTTGTTTCCCATTCCTAAGCCCAGGAATGATATCCCTATAGCTCCTTTGCAAAGCAATTACCCAAGGCTAACGCTGCAGGCAGCTCCGTCTTCTGCGGGAATCCTGCCTGGGCTCATGGGTGAGGATTTGCTTGCAGAGCACTGCATGAAGTGCATCTGCCAAATGTCTCATACTCTTCTTCTGCAGGGTCAGGCACAGAGGCTTGCAAACTATTGCTTTTGCCCGTTCTGTAGAGGAGAAGAGATCCTTACTGCAAATAGTGCACATGGTGATTGACAGTCTGCAGTCCTTCATGGCATTTTGCCTGCAGGAAAAAAAAGTCATTATTCCCATTTTACAGCAGAGAAAGCTGAGACTGAGGCTGAGTGGCAGCCAAGACTAGACTTTAAACATGAGCGCTGGGATCCTAAGCTTGCGTTGAACTGAAAACTTCATGGCAAAGGGCTTAGACGAAACCCTCAGCTACGCTTGAGACACATTCATCTGGGGTGAAAGCATTCCTGAGGTAGTGCAAAGCAGTTCAAATTGAACTGAAAGCCTACTTGTGTGTCCTAGTTTGCACAGCGCATAGTTCAGAAGATGTGCCTAAACTGAAACCACAAGATATGGTCATCTGAGCCACAAGTAAATTATATACAGGTAAACGGGGAGGATTTATTGCTTTTGCACAGAGGCACTGACACAGAGAATGGCTCGAATGGCACACTTGTCTCCAGTGAATGAGCAAAAGCCCCAACAAGCACATTTGATCAGTGCATACCTGGAATGGTCATCCCAGGATAAGCTGCTCTATCTTACCGATTTTATATCTTCTTTGAAATTTATTTTGCCAAGCGAAAACCAGACCCTGTGTTTTCCAAACGTTTCACACTGCCTCAGGACTGTGCACAAGTACCCTCAAGGATGATCTGTGGCAAAGCTCCCGAGACCCTTCTAGCCCTGCCCCTCTTTTGCAGGTTTAAAAGCCATGGGGCATAAGTACTTGACCTTCTGTGACTTCTGGGAGTGCAGGGATTTGTGGGGAGTGATGGAGAGAAAGCTTTGGGCTTTGGGCTTTTAGGATTTTAGAGAGGGCATCCTTTAAAACAGATGTGTGATGTCTGGGAGGGGCAGAGGTGGTAGTGAAAACAGAAAAAAATACTGTTGCTTGTGGAAAAGGATATTAACAATGACTCAGTACAGTGACAAGCTGCTGTATGTTTTCTGCTTTATATATCTCCCACAACTAAGTAGGTACTCTGTCCTCATACTGTTGCACAGGAGGGCTAGGGGAATTGGCCCACACTTTTCAGGTCATTTCTTGGCTGTAGCAAAAATCTCTTGTGTTACATAGTGATCAGCAATGCAAGTATAGTTCCAGTTTCAAGGAAGACATGTCCACGTCAAACTGCATTTCAGCATGAGCTGTGTGTAATTTTCACCTTGTATAAGTGCAGAAAACTTTTAAAAAACATCTTTACAACAGTCTCATAAATGAAGTGGCATGCTGAATTATGATTTAACAATTATAAAATCAGAGTCTTGAAGATATTTGCTTAAGATGTCTTGCACTGGTTTGAAAGTCATGAAGCATAACTCGTGAACCTACTGCCCATGTGGGACTGGACAAATCATTTGACTTCTGCAACCTACAGTTAACTCTCCGTAATGGGGAAAAAAATATTTAGGCCCCAGTTTTGCCAATTCCAATGTGCAGAAGAAATCGAAAGTGGAATTTTAGCAATTAGAGCTTTTTTCAGTAAGTTTATTCAAGTGAACAGGAGCCTTTCCTATATAGGTAGTGTTCAGAACCAAGTTACCAAGCAGCACTCAGCAGCAAAGATATGATTAGAAGACCCATTTCTCTGGCTGTCAGTCTTGTGGCCTTGCTTCAGTTGCCTAAACCTAGCCAGAACCATTTGAGGGAACTTGGTTTGGCTGAGACATCCTTACGGTGCCAGCAAGTATAACACAGGAGATATGGAAGACCAACACTGCCCGGGACCGACGGCTGAGAGCCAGCCTGAAGACCCTCACCCATCTCAAACACAGTAGCTGCTTGTTTAGGCAAGTAAGGCAACTAAGTTTGCCTGTTCAGGCAACTAAATCATGAATGCAGATGATCAGCAGGAACAATCCCCGTGGCTTTTGCAGAAAGACTATCTCATGTGGCTCACAGCTTTTTTCTGTAAGAACTGATCACAATAGATTCCAAAGAACATCTGGGCTTAACTTGTTTATCCAAACACCCTGAAAACATTCTTTCAGCAAAAAATGGATAAATTTACTTTAGGAAAAAAGAAATGTCTAAAGTTGTTCTAGTTTCAGGGAAACTGTATAAATAAGCATCTGACTTTCACCTTTTCTCCTTCAAAACCAAAATAAAACAAAAACAACCTCAAACCAATTTCCTTTTAAACATTTTATGCCACCCTCATGGTAAATTACATGAAGCCTTGTTGAGGAGATACACTGTCAACAAATGTGTCACTGCCATGAATCAGTACATTAAAACAGTTAAGACAGGTTTCAGTATTGTGTGGACTGAAGTATCATTTAGATATTTTTAGTTTCCACACTTCCTGGAAAATAAACTCTTTTATTTTTACTTGTTAACTTTAGAAGAATTTTTTTCTATGCCATTAACCATTCAGATAGTCACACAGTTGCTAAGTTACTTCTTAAGTTGTTTGTGTTACCCTCCAAGTGTTTAATTCACCATCTCCCAACATCTAGCCCATGGCCCCAGCCTGGCCAACGGCTTCATCACAAGCATCATAATTGTGTTTTCTTTCTCACAGCCCCTGAACTCTAGAGCTGTATGACTGTATGAGGTTCTCAAGCTTTCCTCATGTCGTGGTTTGACCCCAGCCAGCAGCTCAGCCCCACCCAGCCGCTCGCTCACTCCCCCCCGGTGGGATGGGGGTGAGAATCAGAAGGGTAAAAGTGAGAAAACTCATGGGTTGAGATAAAGACAGTTTAATAGGGAAAGCAAAAGCCGCGCACGCAAGCAAAGTAAACCAAGGAATTCATTCACTCCTTCCCATGGTCAGGCAGGTGTTCAGCCATCGCCAGGAAAGCAGGGCTCCATCACGCGTAACGGTGACTTGGGAAGACAAACGGCATCACTCCGAATGTCCCCCTTTCCTTCTTCTTCCCCCGCTTTATATGCTGAGCATGACACCATATGGTATGGAATAGCCCTTTGGCCAGTTGGGGTCAGCTGTCCCAGCTGTGCCCCCTCCCAACTTCTTGTGCACCTGGCAGAGCATGGGAAGCTGAAAAGTCCTTGACTAGTGCAAACATTACTTAGCAACAACTAAAACATCAGTGTGTTATCAACACTGTTATTCAGCACAAATCCAAAACATAGCCCCATACTAGCTACTATAAAGAAAATTAACTCTATCCCAGCCAACACCAGCACACATCAAAACAATACTTTTTCTGCCTTTCATTTGCGTAGCATATTTTAAAAAAATGCCATTTAAGCATGGCAGAGATTTACAAACAATGCACGTGAATTAAAACTGATGGAATCAGTCTTACTGAAAAGTTTTACTACTTTTTCAAAGCATTCTCAAGGTTTTACGGGTGGTCATGTTTGTATCAGCCTTGAGTTTGACCCTGCCTGCTGTACATCCTTCAGGGCTTTATCCAAGCTTGCGTTAGGCAACCAAGGTGAGAAATGTTCTGCAAAGTTTAAATTTTCCTTGTGAAACAGAAGACTCTGTTCACTTGTGAGGTTTCACTTAGCTGAAGACAGAGAGGTCTGCTCTCTGTTCGCTGGTGCAGGTGCCAGGAGCAGCTCCCCATGGGGGGATGTGGGGAATAATGAGTCTCAGCTGGAAAGCTAGCAGGCACAAGGCAGTATATCCCTCGCACCACATCCAACACCTCTCTCCCAAAAACTATCATCTTGCCAGCTAACACAACGTGGCTGAGTAAATGAGCAGAAGCTGATGCCACAGAGAAAACTGAGTGCTTCTGATATGTAAAAGAGCAGGACCTGTGAACATGTGCATCAAGGCAAAGGGATCTAAGTCATAAAATACATTTCCAAGATATTACACAACTGTTTAAGATGAAGAAAGATTTAAGAAAGACTCCTACCACTGAAATTTTCTTTGAAGGTTTGCACTGAAAGCACAACTAGCTTCATATACCTGCCCTGAGACCTATGAACACATGTTGATAACCTTATGGTAGGGGGCAATATTAATTTTCTCATAAATTTCTGTTTACTCTGTGCTTTTCTTGAAGGAATAGCTATTTAGTAGTTAAGTATGTTGGTAATATTTTACCAATATACTGTAACACTGTCTTCAAGATTATTGTTCTCCATGTGTAAATCAGTGTTTGTAGGACATTCGGCAACATGTACTCTTTGGCCAAGACAATGTGATGACTTTGTTGGAGCCACACATAAATTCTTACTTTGGCTATTGTAAATCTTTATTAAACAAGTTATTCATATGCAGCATGTATCCTCAATCATCATACATGTTCCAAATGTTGTATAGCCAAAATCCATGTAAATGATTGACAGAGCTTTGATTTATTAAGCTACCTACACTTCTGCCTAATTTTAACAGAAGGATAGTTACATGGGCCCTTACAGAACTCAGGCTTAAGTTCTCCAGGCCTCAGTGCAAAGTTATTTGACTGTAACTTTTTAAAGCACAAATCACTTAAATTTTGTGTGTCAGGAGTCAGTACTGCTAACATCACTCCTGCTAAGCACCAGCTCAGCCCACAAGATATATTGGCAAAAATGCTCTTGACCTGCAGATACAATATAGTATGTATTTTTGTGCATAAATGACTTATCAGTTTAATTTTTATTTTGAGCTTTGAATTTTGGTTGGTAGTTATTTCTACCTGCAACCAGCTCAGCCTTTCAAAAAATGAGTGGATATAAAGTTTTTGACCCATGTTTATTTACTTAATGCTTCCAGTGACTGAATGTTTTGAGAAAGAGGGTTTATTTCCTTACCCTTTTTTCTCAGTTAATTTTTAATACTAGCATAAATATAACCTATAATCTATGGGCTTGTTTTGTATTAGTATAAGTACTAAACACTCCCCTGGAAGCACTTGTGTTAGGACTCTAAGAAACAGATGACATAAGAGATCTCTTACTTCAGTATCATATTCTATAACACAGTGTTACCTGGAGTAATATGACTATTCAGAAATACAGACATAGTTTATAGAGCTTTTATTTGTTAGCTTTTAAGCATCATTCTGTATTTTTGTGTTTTAAAATCTCTAAACTATACTAGGAAATATATTGCAGTGAAGGAAAAAGATTGAGAGTTGCAAATCTAACAAGATTAGTCTGTATACTTTAATGGAAATAATGATAAAACCAAGATATTTTATTCCAGGAATGATAATAAATGTATTTGTCGATATTCTATAATGTATTACTTCAATGTAATAGCTGTAGCACTCAGCTGTAGCACTGAGTTAATAGTTTTGTAAATCCATTTTTTTATCAGTTTAACTCTTTGAATCATATACAATTAGAGATTCTTTTTGTTGGATTTTAATTGTTTTAAATCCATTTTAAAACAGTTTATAGACTGTTCCTATACATTGCTTATTACTTTAAGAAAAAATATAGGGCCCCTTTTACATCAAGGTTAATAGAAAACACTGATAGCTTTTTATTCCAGAATTAATGGAACATATACATATATATCACAACATGAAATAAAATAACTCCATAAACATAAAAATGGAAACACATATCTGTACTTCACTGATGTTGGTTAGAAGGCTTGCACATGATGCCCCTGTCTTCTACCGCAGAATTTCAACAGGTACAAAAATACCCAACTATTTCATAGACTCATAGAATCATAGAATTGTTTAGGTTGGAAAAGACCTTTAAGATCATCAAGTCCAACCATTAACCTAGCACTGCCAAGTCTACTGCTACACCATGTCCCTAAGCACCTCATCCAAAAGTTTTTTAAATACCTCCAGGGATGGCGACTCAACCACTTCCCTGGGCAGCCTGTTCCAATGCTTGACCACCCTTTCGGTGAAAAAATCTTTCCTAATATCCAATCTAAACCTCCCCTGGCGCAACTTGAGGCCATTTCCTCTTGTCCTATGGCTTGTTACTTGGGAGAAGAGACCGACCCCCACGTCTCTACAACCTCCTTTCAGGTAGTTGTAGAGAGCGATAAGGTCTCCCCTCAGCCTCCTTTTCTCCAGGCTAAACAACCCCAGTTCCCTCAGCCGCTCCTCATCAGACTTGTGCTCCAGACCCTTCACCAGCTTCGTTGCCCTTCTCTGGACACGCTCCAGCACCTCAATGTCTCTCTTGTAGTGAGGGGCCCAAAACTGAACACAGTATTCGAGGTGCAGCCTCACCAGTGCCGAGTACAGGGGCACGATCACTTCCCTACTCCTGCTGGCCACACTATTTTTGATACAAGCCAGGATGCCATTGGCCTTCTTGGCCACCTGGGCACACTGCTGGCTCATATTCAGCCGGCTGTTGACCAACACTCCCAGGTCCTTCTCTGCTGGGCAGCTTTCCAGCCACTCTTCCCCAAGCCTGTAGCGTTGCATGGGGTTGTTGTGACCCAAGTGCAGGACCTTGCACTTGGCCTTGTTGAACCTCATACGATTGGCCTCGGCCCATCGATCCAGCCTGTCCTGGTCCCTCTGCAGAGCCTTCCTACCCTCAAGCAGATCAACACTCCCACACAACTTGGTGTCATCTGCAAACTTACTGAGGGTGCACTCGATCCCCTCATCCAAATCATTGATAGATATTAAACAGAACTGGCCCCAATACTGAGCCCTGGGGAACACCACTTGTGACCGGCTGCCAACTGGATTGAACTAACTCCATTCACCACCACTCTTTGGGCCCGGCCATCCAGGCAGTTTTTTACCCAGTGAAGCGTACGCCCGTCCAAGCCATGAGCAGCCAGTTTCTCCAGGAGAATGATGTGGGAAACGGTGTCAAAGGCTTTTTACTAAAGTCTAGGTAGCCAACATCCGCAGCCTTTCCCGCATCTACTAAGCGGGTCACCTTGTCATAGAAGAAGATCAGGTTAGTCAAGCAGGACCTGCCTTTCAAAAACACATGCTGACTGGGCCTGATCACCTGGTTGTCCTTTCATTTCATCATGGTCCATCTCACTGCTCTTCCTTTTGCCAAACCTAATTTATCACTGGTCATTTCTAAGAGCCCTCATTTGTTTTCACTAACCTTCATCACTTCTGAAAAAGTCTCTGGAAACAGGATGCCTGATATTTTCTAAAAAAATGCAATTCCCTTCACCGTATGCCTTGACTTTGCAAAATGCCTAGTACCTCCTCTTAGGAATCAACCTCCATCAGTCCATGTCAGTACTGTAAAATCAATCCAAGTAGTCTTATAAGGTGGGTCTCCTGAGTGTTCTCCATGTCTTTGGCTTGAGCCCCCGTCTTCAGGATGGACTTTCTGCAGTGAGCTTCAAGTCTGAAGCCTGAAATGCCATGGGCAGTTTCTTTGGACTGTTTATGCCCATGCCTCAAGTCATTTTGTTTATTTTTTTGTTTTCCAGCGGTGTAAAATACTTCAGCTGCATCCTCTGAACAGTTGCACCTCAGCAGATCTGCCACTTTGTGTAAAGGAAGAAAAAAACATGTTAAAAAAACCCTAGCCATTGGAGAAATGTTTTGACCATAAGTATTTGTTTTTATTTAGGTGACCTATATGATGTTGCATGTTGTCCTTTCCAAGAGGACAAAGAGCTTTGGAAATGTGGGTGCCTTTTACGGCTCTATAGGGTTATGTCTGTTGTGTGTATACGCGCACATGCACTCTCACGCCGAAGAGAGGAAGTCATTTTATTTTACACAAATCAGCTACTTAAAGTAAATTGAGATATATAGAATTTACCAATGAAATGAGTGATTTGATGTGAATAAAAGAGGTGGTGTGTTGTAAATCAGTACTGACAGCCAAATGGGAAAAATTGACAGAGCACTGTAATCACTCCCAACATCCACTGAAGTTATTGATCCAGAACCTCTATAATCCCCTTCACATAACACAAGCAATTTCATATAATACCTGTAATAACAGTGCATTCAAACTCAAGTAGCCATCAGAAGCTTTGTATCTAATGGCGAAGCAGGCCTCTGCTGAGTAAGTGTAACAACTAGAGCACAAAAACGCCGATGACTCTCGCCTTTCATAGGTAACGGTCTGCGATAAGAGCTAGTTCAGAAGATAAACAGTTCCTAACGCCAAGGAAAATGAGCTATTAATTGCCCGCTCGCTAAATACGTTGTAAAGGCCTAAAGCCCTGGGTGCAAAACGGGGAGAATGTAAGCGGGATTTGGGGACTGATAACGCCCCGGGTGCCATCCACGCGGCAGCTATCTGATGTTAATTACAAGAGGGGAAGGAGGGCTGAGAGGTATTTAGCTGCTGGGTCATTACATCCTTCCCAGGTGTTTTTCCCATGAAATGTTCCACCAGTTTTACAAGCCCCTTCTCTGGCTGATGGATTATTCCACCGCCTTATCAAAGCTTTGCCAGCTCCTCATTAATATATAGAGCGAGCGGTGAGGTTCTATATATCATTGTCTTCTTCTCGGGGAGGGCTAATCAGTCAGGCATTATCAGCCCGTCAGCAGAAGGCAGGCAATCAGGCCTGACAGCGGAGAATCATGGGAGAGCAGGGAAGGTTAAATGAGGCTGACAGTTGTGATAATGATGATTATACTATAAATTAAGATATGATGATAAAGGAGAATAAAAGACACAATCTGAAGCAATATTTGGTTTAACATGTCTCTCTTTTTCGGTACTGTTAAATGGCCATAACATTTATCACGCTGAACAAGAATGGACATTTAACTACCATGATAAAATAGGACAGCATCAGATTGAAAACCCAACAAGTTGTGATTATTGTGTCAGGCACTTTTCCACTGGTTAAAAAAACTGGAGATAGAGCATATGTTATAATCATTCATGCATTATTCTGCAGAATGAAAAGAAAATAGATCTATTTTAGAAATGTCTTCCAGACTTCTAGATAAAAAAAAAAAAAATCCAAAAGGAAAAAATTAATATAGTCTCCTGCTTCCAAGATCATTTTTATCAATGAAGCTACAGGAAGCTAAGTGATAGTTCGTCCCCACCACCTCCTCATAATGAATGCGTGTATTTATTAGGAGCTGATTTGGAGGATTTGTAACTGTTTTGCCCTTAGTCTCTTATTAGGCAAAACACTGTAAATGAAATTGCAGAACATCAACACGTCGTTTTTAAAGATTACTTTCTTGTCAGTCAGTAAAAATAAGTAGGTTCATACAGGTGAAGTCAAATAAGAACTGGCCCGGTTTCACTGTGGGAACATTATGCAATACTCTGGACTTCATGCTACTATTTGGTTGTTTGCTTAGATGGACAGATGATGTATGTATCATTTGTTTATGGTGTTCATGTGTAGGGTACTTAGTAATCCCAAACAAGTATCGTTGGACTGTGAGAATGGGAATGATGCTGATTAGCGCACTTTATGCAGTGTCCCAGCCCCCCTGCATCTGCATGCGGTAAGTCAGGACAGCCAGACCAGGCTGAACAGAGTACTCTGTGTGTGGGTGTGCTTGCCATGCACTGAAAGGGAGGAAAAGTTTGGAAGGGACAGTGTAAAACCTCCATTTTGCAAAACCATACATTTTAGAATAAGTTGAACCCAAACGTCCTGTATGTCTGCAAATAACCACTCTGCATATCCTGCATAACCACTTAGCATATCCTGCAGATATGCTAAAGAAATTATTGTCTAGATACATAGAGATCTTTGTATAAAAGAAAGGTTTATGATTTGCACAAGTACATAATTTCTGTGTCCGAAGAGCTGACCATGCTCCTATTGCAAATGCAGAACCTCAGATGGAGCCAACGGTGTAAAGCTATACTCCTAATAACTGTTTTGTACATGAATACCTGAATATGTTTTTGTATAACACATTCATAAATCATGCATCTCTATCTACGATATGCTTGCAAGTCCATCACTTACCAAATATGCGCAAGGAGATAATAATTTGATAAATCACTGTATTATTTGGTTGCTACCTGATCTGTGCAAACGGAGCTTTTGTGTTAGACACAGAAGAAATAAACTTTAATTAGTGTATGCTGTATTAAAGTTATAGTGCAGGAGAGAGAAACAAGTATTTTAAAAGTTTACAGCTTTATTTTCTCCATCTCTCCTTTATCACCTCAGATTGGGAAGTATTCTCAATATAAAAGCTGATTATTAATTGTAGAAGTGGTTGAGATGACTGTGCAAGTCACAGACACAATGATTTGCTTTATAAATTAAACAAAGTTAGTCACATCAAGCCTCCCATGAAACACGACTTCTCTGGAAGCTGCTCAGACACTACGGTGATGGCAGTCACTTAAGTGCCCTAGACAAACAGAAATCTTTGCTGTGATTATAGTGATTACCTTTTCCGCAGTGACTGACTCAATGGAAATAAAACCAGAGCAATTTGGTAGCAGGTAAAAAAAAAAAAAAACACACAACCAAAAAAAAAAGCCACCTTGAGACGACTGCTGTAGTATTGTTTTTCACTGGAAATGGCCTATTGTCTAATGCACTTTAGAACAGTATTTTTATTAT
Source organism: Mycteria americana (assembly GCF_035582795.1). Taxonomy (NCBI): domain Eukaryota; kingdom Metazoa; phylum Chordata; class Aves; order Ciconiiformes; family Ciconiidae; genus Mycteria; species Mycteria americana. Next base: position 156,252,180 of record NC_134365.1, on the reverse strand, counting down.
TTGATCAGTTCGATTTACCAGAGTAGTGAAAATTGCACACATTCCTCTCGTACAGATGTAAAGGAAGGAACAGAGATGAGTTTATAAACCTGACAGTCTGTAATGGAAATGCTTATGCAACCAGCACTCTCTGGCTGTGCCGTCTGCTCTTCAGAAAAACCCAAAGATATTCATTATTAGAGGACAAGGCAAGAGCGTGGAAAAATACAAAGAAAGAAATGTGATCAAATGGAGTATCCTAATGCAGCATCCTATGCTTTATTTGTGTTTCTTTTCTGTAATGATACACAACACTTTGCCTTGTTTCAGTTTGAAACATGTTATTGCGTCTGAATAAAATCACTAGAGTTCTTCATGAAGATAGGGATTTTGGTTTGCTATTTATCCTCCCTAAGATCAGGGTTTTATTAAAGGAACAACGCTGCTTCAGAGACTTTCTCACTAGCTTGTTCCATCAATTCAAGTGCACGCTGAAGATACATTCGCAGGACTTCAGTCCAATAAACCAGCAGGTTTTAGTGAGATAATATATTTCTTCTAAGAGGCAGAGAGGGGATAAGCCTGGTGCAATCAGGAAAGAGGGAGGAGACCAGCGCAAAGATTATGACTACATATTTTAGGGAGATCCGCTGCTAGAGTCGAGGCAGCCTGTGCAGGAGCAGATTCAACTTGCGTTCTTAGAAAATGGTGATAAAATACAACATCCCCCCCTTCCCGCCCCAGCTGTAGCTAATCTGAAAATAAAACGAAGTTGTTAGGTGGATTGGTTGAGGAGATGTGTGTTATTAAAAAGAAGTTGCTTTCAAAGCCTTTATTCATTTGCTGAGTCGTGGAGCTCGTAACATCTCTTCGGATAAATATCACTTACTGGGCTCAGAAGTCCCACGCAGGCAACGGCCGCGGTCAAGGTCAGGTCAAGGCACGTCAGGATAAACTGCAAATTTCTTCGGGGGAAACAGTAACTCCCCTGAATTCAGTTGGGATTTTGCGATTAACTGTGGTGCAGCTAGGATTTCTTCTGTGGAGATTTTAATAGGTGCGGGCACACATCGTTGGTGCCTGGATACTAAGGTTCAAGAACAGGGATCCTTTGTCTTCCTTCCAACTTCTTCTGTCCTCTCCTTCCCCTCCCGCCCCCCTTACTGGTCCAAGCATACAGAGCGTACCCCTACAGTAGATGGCCTCTGCTAACGCCAGCCAAGCCCGAAACGCTCAGCTGAGACTCATTAGTCTTGTTATAAAAACGCAACTGGATGTGTGGTTTATCATTTGGAGGTAAGGTTCTAATTTTGGCGCATAGGAGGCTGCAGGCAGGAAAATATCTTGTTCCTTATTCCATTTTATTAACTTTGTTTTGTTCGCTTGAGCCTAGTACTGTGTTAGACTTTGAATAATCACAGCTGTACAGGTAGCTCCAGTGGAGTGAATGAGAGGCTTTTTCAAGGGCTCTGCTCCCTGCAGAAATGATTTGTACCTCTGCCTGATTGTCACTAACAGAAAATGAGAAATAGGAACATTCAATGCAAAGTAATGTGTTCTGTACAATTACTGGATTAATAATTTTATTCCATTACTGTGTGGGGAGAGAGGACATCAGGTTGAAGATCTGCAATTCTAGTATATTTCTAAGCGTCCTGTTAAGAGAGTGAGCAAGGGTCAGGAAACTTAATTATGCCATAACTAGATAGAAATTGCCAAGTGATAAAAAGAAACATCCAGCCAGATTCAGCAGGAAATTACAGCTTTAATAATATAGCATAATGCCTACTTCTATACAATTATTGGAGAGACCCTGAATGATTTTAAATAACAGGCTTGGTTTTCCAGTAACGACAGGGGAAAAAAAACCTGAAAATGACATTTTGCATTTTGCTGTAAATATTTTTCTGAGTTTTTGGGGGTGGTTTTTTTACAGATTAAATTATTAAAAATCGCATATTTACTCTTAGTAATGTGAAAATGCTATTATTCTGAAATGAGACAAAGGTTATATTTATGGAGGAATTTATATTTGTGGAAATTAAGCCTGTGGAATCATACTTTTGGTCTATTGTGCTTCTGTATTGTATTTGTAATTTTGAAATGAAAAAGCAAGGTGCACTGAAATTTATATGAAAAACTTAGGACTGAGCATTTTTGTTTTATGATCCATTTTTTCCACACTATGACCATGTTTGTGTCCAATATGTCCCTGGACGGTATTATTTCAGTAAAATGCTTATGAACAGATTAAAGATGCACTTGCATGCTGATACAGGATTTCCTTATAATTTTGTAGTCTTTACGAAATATTAAAAAAAAATCTTATTTTAGCATAAACAAAATCTTCATCCTAATGAGAAGCAACTCTTTTTTTTCTTTCCCCTCCCAGATGAAATAGGATATTTTAAATATTAAACTCTTATCACCTTTGTAAACACTGCATGTGATATTAAGGCCTTTTGCAATATATGTGCATGTGTTTGTCCATTTATTTCTAATGTAAGAAGGAAAAGTCATTTCTGGTGCTAACCCAGGAGAGCCCAGCATTTCATTTTGTATTCTGAGGATGCAGATTAATCAACCTGACTCTCTTACCCAGGGCTAGCCATTCTGCCTAGAAATCTGCATATCTGCATATTACTGTTCTTCCCTGAATTTAATTTCCTACAGGAGCTGATATTAATCACCCTGTTTAAACAGAGGGGATTTGGGGTCTATACAAATATGACATTTTTATGGAAGTTGTAGAATATTTTCTCCTTTTTCATTATTATTTAAAGAGACAATAGCATGGTGCTTTAAAGCAAACTATAGGAGATTATTTTTGTTTATTGGAGCTCATATATCTTTAGTTTAGATTTTAATCGTAAAATATGGCGCACCGAGAAATCGGTTTTACATTTTTCCTTCCAGAGTCTGCCTTCCCTGCCAAGAAAATTCCTCCAGGTTTCACTGCAAATGATGAAACAGAGTTGGGCCATGCGTGTCTCAAGTACATCCTAGCTGAGAAAGTTTATGTAAACCCTTCATTTAAACACCTTACCGGTTTCATCACCTGACTACCAAGCACCACGCAAGCAGGAGAGCATTTCTACACCCCTGTTTTGCAGCTGGTGAACCCAGGCAGAGAAACGTGGTTGATTTGCCAGGTCGCCGCTGAAATCCACGAGCCAGGCGCGGATCTTCTCGTGGATTTTAGCAGCCCCGTGTCCTCTGCAGGTACCTGGGCAAGCACCGGAGGAGCTGCGACACTGTCACCGAGGGGTGGGGGAAGGAAATTAGCTGGTAGGCTGCCCCCCAGCCCTTCGCCAGGTAAATCTGTATCTACACAAGGCCACCAGCCCTGTCTGCGTGCAGTCACAAAGCGTGGTCAAACGGGGAACCCTCGTGGCTGATAACTCCTTCTAGTCTCCAGGCGAGAACAAAGACAATTTCACGAAGGCAGCGGCAGCCATGCCTTCACCGTCCTACCGTAAAGCCCCCTCCATATTTTGTGTTTGAAAGTGGAGAACAATGAACTGTGTCTGCGTGACTCCACTGATGTCAAGCGCATTGTATCAGGCAGGAATTCGGTCCAATCCGTCTGTCCCTCAGCCAGTATTACTTGGCATATTTTATTTTGGCTGCCTAGACTGCAGTTATGGTCCAAGCACAAACAACTCAGAAGAACAACATGCTTGGAAATATGTGCCTGCATACCCCAGGAGTCTCTGCCAGCTGGAAAAACAGAGCATACATCAGTTACTGACTAGATATACTGCCCTTGTTAAAAAACAAAGCTGCCATCCAGGTTTTTGTTTAAATTTACACCCTGGCCTATTGTGGCACTCCAGGTTAATTTGGATTGGCACCTCCTTTGCAGAGCTCTCTGAGATGCAGCTCTGAAAAAGATGGGGCTTTTTTTTTGGTAAGGCTGGGCCCTTTCGTAGGAAACCCCAGGCTCCTGTCAAAGTGGTGCTTTTCTGTCTCTTATTTACATGCCCCAAAACTTCATGAGAAGAGATCCAACATTGCATCCTTCTTGCTTTCTCTATCAAGAAATACATACAAGCTTCGAGCTGGGGAAAAATTTAAACAGAGAATTGCTGACTGTTTTCCAGTCAACACGAGTACCGAACAGGTATAATAGTGAGTACATTTTCACATAAGACGTGATGGAGACTTGTTCCTTTGTTTGCAGAGGTTGAACAACAGGTTTTTAACCAGGTATGGTCTGGTTCCAATCTAAGCTCCTGGTTCTGCAAATCCTTGTGTTACAATTCCCAGAGAGGTTATGTCACCAGCAGTTTCACTGGGTCTGCTCGGGCAAGTAAATCGGGGTGCCGCAATGTACAATCAAGGCAAGTATTTGTAACTCTTCGATAAAAACTCATAGTGATTTTATTTTTCATTTCTGACCTAAAACTGAATGTGAGGTTGATCTAAATATTTTTTCTTTTTCTACAAATTTCATCAGCTTTTAGAAATGCTTTCCTGTTTCAGAAAACTTTCATAATAAGGTAAAAAAATACTCAGTCATTGTGACTAACCCAAGATTTTCTGGAGGATTTATTATCAAAGGTCTTGGCATCACTGTGAAGAGATTACTGGTATTCATATCGTTCTTCCTGAACACCTAGGCTGCTATATTTTCATTGCCTGTTACAAATCACAAGGGTATCGCCCCAGGCAAATAACAGCTTAGCATGTTTATCTGTCTGTGTTAATAGCATTTCATTTGAAGTCTTAAAAGTCACAAGTGGCTTAAAAGGGCACTGTTACATGACTTCACATTTTATTGCAAAATGACAAGGTCCAGTTTCATTTGTTCTGCTTTGAAGTATTCACGTCCCTTGGCTGCCTGATTGCAGCCTTTTCCTATTCAAACTTTGAGCACGATCCCCTTGAACCAAGACACTGTCTTCTCTAGACCACAGGGAGAACTTTGCTTGTAAAAATGCTGTTTTCAGGCTCAGTTGTCTGTCTTCCATTGGTGTAATATTATCCACTGCTACTTGATTTAGTGCTAGCTTGCCTGTAAAGGAAAAGATCGGGTAAAATTGCAGTTTTGTAATCAGCTTATGCTACCTGACCACATTCATATGGAAGCTAAAACTGAAAATTATTTAAGAGCATTAAAATATGTGTCCTTGTAGAAAAAACATGTAAGTATCTAAAAGTGATAGCCTGGACTGAATATGTTCTTCCTGACATTTGATGGGCTTTAGTTAATTTATAGTAAAAACGTTTTCATCTTAAAGTCTGTGTACCTGCACGTTTTTTGTAGGAAATAGAAAATGCAAAATACAACACAGTGGGTTTATCTAAATGAGGGCAGAAGCTTAAAAACTTTGCTGAATCAGGACCAAAGACAAATCTGAATTTTCTTTTTTTTTTTTTTGGTCAAAGGTTTTCTGAGACAGGACTATAGGTACTAGAAATAGCCCCAGTTGTTCTCTGCTGAGGAGAAAATCATGGAATTTCGAGACAAATAATAATAGAGAACTCTTTTTCATGCAAATCTAAAGTATTTTCATGCAATTATAGCCACAGAAAACTTGGTTCACATAATTCTTTACAGGCCCTCTGGACAGTATAGCTACACCTAACTTTTGAGCACGCTGCCGGTACTGCATGCTGATTTGGAATGGAAGTTTTGTGAACTTCAGCACAATCACACAGGATGAAATCTCAGAACATTTGGAAAAAAAACCTTCTTGTTCCACTTGTGCTTATTGGAGGAAATTTTATAACACAGATTTGAGTTAGTAGAAGAGTAAAAACTGCGGAACTGGCAAATTAATTTTCATTTTAAAATGTTTTAACTCCTGAATTAATTTTTGTAGTGCTTTTAGCAGGAAACATCCTCTAGTATAACGTATGTGGTGCAAACATATGCATACATTTTCCAGCTACAAAACAAACGCCAACGCTTTGTTTCATAGCAAATATTGTCATCTGAAAATATGCCTGGCTTAGGTTAACATACTTACACCACATTTCTGCAATAGCAGGTACGAGATTTTCTGTAAATAAATCCATCAAAAGGTAAAAAGGGAAAGAATTGTTCTGAATCAAATTATTATACCTGTAAAGCTTGTAACAAGAAGATACCTTACTCTTCTTTAAGAAACAAGAGGCAACGAGACAAGTGGCAATGACAGGAATATTTTTTTATTTGAGTCTTCTTCTATAACCAGATTCTTATTTATTTTACTGAAATCAGAAGAGTGTTCCGATCTGCAAGAACTTGAGTGGGGGAGATGTATGTCAGAAGAAAAGATAATTGATGGTAAACGTCAAATATTAAATCTTGATCTGGTTATTACCCAGCATATTAGCTATGTAAGTAGCTTAACAATTACAGCTGTGATTGACTAGGTGGGATCCAAAATCCTAAATATCAACTGCCAGAAGGGATAATTATAACACATTAGCACCTGCGTGCTTAGACAAGATTGACAACTCCCGTCTAACATCTGCTTAATATCACTTTCATACTTTTCATATTTTTTTTTTCTTTTAGAAAGGAATAACAAAGATTTTCTTGAAGCATAACAATAATTCAGCATCCATGTTACACATTCAGTTGATTATAGTTGCTTGTTGTGTTTGGTCATGTTTTGCACTGACACATTTAAAATTAAATAAAGGCTTTTTGGGATTAGACAGTCACAGTTGTGGTATATTTTTGACAAAATGTACCTGTCAGAATCATTTGAAGAAATCCCAACAAGTGGGCTGCTCTTCAGTCGGCTGGGCTGGCCAACGCAATTTAACAACAAAATGAAACTGGGTTGGAAAAGAAAGGTCTTGCACTCCCACCACGGAAGCAACAGAGAGAAGAATATTTTGTCTTCGACATGAACAGCACAGTGAAACCGCCCTGCTGGGCTGTTCGCAGAGGGGAGGCAAAATGTTCCCCTCCCAGCACAGATCCTGACTGCCCCAGCTCCCCGCATAAGGCCAGCGGTGGCCACCATGGGATCCCCCTGTGGAGGCGGAGGCGTGAGGGCTCTTCCCTTGCAGAGCTCGCCTTTGGACCCCCCCAGCGTCGCGCCCTCGCGCTGGCTCCCCTCCAGGCCAAATCGATCCCAGAAGCGATTTGCAGCAGGGTCAAGCCTGGGTTCAGGTCTCGTGGGGTCCAGGGACCCCCTTCAGGGCTGCTCTGCCTCGCCAGTTCTGGGGGACCCCCTCCCAGTGCAACCTGATGGCACGCTCTGCCCAAAAGCAGGTGTTGCCTTCCTCATATTTGCTCCCCAGGACATAAGTGCATTTACCCAAGCAAGACACCAGCATAGCCGCCCTGGCTTTGCAACGCAGGAGCACCTTTCCTCAGTGGAAAACTGACAGAGCTGGATCATGGCCTCATAAAAGAGGAGAGTGGCGACAGCAGTGCCATTATGATACAAGTTCAATTAAGCACAGACGTCGTTACTCCTCTGTCCTATGGTGCAGAGATGACATTCCTCTCTTGGTAAACCAAAGACCCCTCCTGGCTCTGTGTGTTTCTGTGCTGGGGAAGCTCAGCAGCTGAGGCTGCTCTTGATCTCGTTGGGAATTTAGTGTCATTTTTAGTTGAAGCAGGCAGAAATTTCTCACAGAAAAATATGTAACCACTACAGTAGCTTACTCTCCGACTGAACAAACAAATCCACTTAGTAAAAATTTGTAAAAAAAAAGAAAACTGAAAAAAGGGCAGAAATCTCATTGCCTGTCAGTTTATCTTTACAGTAGTGGAACAGTAACTAATTTGACACGGAGTCCTTCAATGCCTTTAGTGAGCTATGAAGCTTTAAGCCCATGTAACTCTGTCTCCATCTCTTGGGGCTCAATCCTAGGTTTCTGTTTAAGTTTAGAAAAGGTAGTTCAAGTATACACTACTCAAACCTGATGCCATGGCACACTGGAAGACTAACTCACCCAGCAGTGCCAGCAAAGCCCACGTACAGAGGCAGAAGAGGCTTCTCAGGGCACGGCTGCTGGATATTTGGGCAAACTCTGTTAGCAAATGGAATCCTTTTGCTGGTATAACCACCTCTAACCAGCTTTGGTGCACTTTCTTTCTTTTTTTCACTTTTTTTGGTGCAGCTTTGGTGTCCCTCAGCAATTTCTCCGTTCTGCACCTTTGTTCTGAAGCGGTCTTTTATTTCACTGTTACACAGCTTTTATGCTGTGCTCCAGCCACGGGTATCACTGCATGAGCAGGTCAAAGCCGCAGGAAGGGAAGACTCTTCCTGAAGCCATGCACATACTGGGTAACTTAGCAAGAGCTACCTACTGCCCTTATCTGTGAAAGCAGTGCAAAACCCCAACTCCTCTTGGGCCTCTAACACGCCTGAACATAAACCTACATCGCACAGACCTCTGCATTATCAGCCTTTACCCTCTGTTTGCAGTGTAACTCTAGTACAGTTGTCATTTTGTTCTGCCTATCCCTGTAGTCTGATGCCAGTTTCTGAGCTTTACCTCTCATAGTGCAGAGACATTTCAATTTTTCTGTGTCAGCTTAATTCACAGTTTTATGAAAACTTTTTAAAACCACTTATTTGATGGAACTAATAGTAATATTTTTCTATTTTCACCATGAGGACAGTCAGACACTGGAGCAGGCTGCCCAGGGAGGTTTTGCAGTCTCTGTTATTGGAGGTTTTCAAGATCCAACGAGATAAAGCCCTGAGCAATGCGGTCTGAGCACAGAGCTGACTCCTCTTCAAGCAGGAGGGTGGACTGGAGGTCTCTTGAGGTCTCTTCCAACCTGTATTTTCCTATGATTCCAATTTCTGAAACCTATAATGAAAAATTCTGGTACAATTGAAGTGCTAGAGAGTGTCAGAAAGAAGTCATATGAATGTTTGTCTTGTTCACTCCAATAATATTAGCTATTTTTAAACACTAAACTATTCTGTATCTTTCCGAATGTTTATTAAGATGTTAACATCAATGTGTTAGAACTATTGGGGTAACTGAAGCCTTTTACATCCCATTTTGATATGACTGCAGTACTAGTGCTTTGTTAAAGTTCGTGTTATTGGCAGGTTTCTACCAAAGAAGCTGCAGGACTGAATTTTGCTCTCACAGAGCACAGCAATATTCTGATTTTTAGAAATCCTTCAATACACTGGGTATAGTTCTTTTTTTATTTTTGGAACATTAAGGAATACATAAGAAGAAAATGACCAAAAAACGTTTTTTGCATGTATTATCTTTGCTAGTTATAATGACTTAATTTGCATTTAATTTTAAAAAGTGGTTATTAAAGTTTAAGTGGAAAATGTAACTTAATTTAAAATTGATAAAATTGTCTTTTGATTTCTAAGTAAACATCGTCACTGAAGAAATTGCCCAACAGAATTGGACTATTCAGGCTAATATCAAAATAGGTTTGATTTTTTAGTGACAGGACAACAGAGGAAGCATAAATCACATAACATCATTTTGCAAGTGACATGGTTAGGAGAAATAATTTATGGCTTATTTGAAGGGACACCATCCAAAATTAGTGTCCTAAAATTTACGCTGAGATATTTGTTTGGTGCTGCCTGGAAGTGAAGCGGTTTTTAACAGAATTATTGTTCCTCACATCCAAATCCTGATACAGCATCTCCCTATTTATTGGTGAAACATGTTGAGTTAATAATATATGTGCACAACTAAAGTGATGTTAAATCAAGATGGTCAGTCCTGAAAGGGAGGAGACTTTGGTAATTTGGCATTTCTACATCTTCAAAGCCATTAGTTGAGAGGGGAGAAAGGGAGGAAGGCTGCCATTCACTCCTTTGGCCAGCCACTGCTGTCCATTCTTCCCTTTAAAAGAGGCTAAGATGACAACTTTGCAATATAGAAGCTGCCATTCCTATGCAGACAACACTGTTTTACATTTTGTCATGTTCCTTCCATTAACAGACATTTCAAAGGAGGTCATGGTACCTAAAATAGACTACTCTCTAATATCTTAGCATCATTAAGCTGATAAAATTATACATATGTTCTGCAGTGATAACAGTTATATAAATGCATGATTTTACAGGTCAGGAATTGTATATATGAGTGCCTTGCTCATACTCTTGAAGTTACTAGTTGTTCTATTGCTTGACTTATTATATGATCAACACTTACAAAGCATATTAAAAGTAGGCTACAAAAATGAGTGAGATTTTTATTATTCATATAAATTTGATGTCTTATCCTGTGCTGATCTACTAGGCAGTCTGGCTTCATAAAATTTAGCAGCAGTTAGCTTTTTGAGAAAATTTTAGGTGTAGTTGCTGGGTTTTTTTAGTATCAGTGGCTGCCCTCTTCTTAAAGTATTCTGAATAAGAGTCAGTCCCATTGCTGCTCTAAGATGTTCAAGAATGTTAGATCATTTGAAGTTCATTTATAACTTCATAACTCGTACAAAAGTTAAAACAGCACTTCCACTATGTGTAAATGTTCCTTTTTTATGCCCACATGAGATGATAACAGAGTGCAGTCAACAAATGTTATCACTTTACTCTGTATTCCCTTCTAGATCACCATTTTACCTTACACAGCCTTAACTCATTTATAATTTGAAATTGTAATGTTGGGTTTTATTATTTGCCCTTTTCCTATGTTAGAGCCCATTACTTAACTTTACCAATCCTGTGTTTGTTTTCTTTACCCTTTTTGAAAAGCATTACTGTAGATTTCACTAACAGACCAAACCCACTATATTTTCTGGTCTTCTTTATTCATCATTCCCTGACTTCTGCAAAGACTGCTGGTAGATTGAAGAGACATGATTTGTCTTTACAGCAGCCATTCTGGTTTGTCCCTAGCACATTTGAGCAGTTGATGGACAATATTTTTCTCAGACAAAATAAATAAATAAATAAATAGACTACTCATCTAAATGGCAAGATGCTACGTAATGATAAGGGCAATCAGATCTCCTTCTTCAGGCTGTTAGATGATCACAGATACAGCAGTAGTGTTTGCAAGCTTCCCCACCGATAGGTAGAGCAAATAATTCACAATGAATAATGCATCCAATGAGTTTAGCCTCTCTGTCTGATTGTGGCATATGCACGAGCAGTCCATGATTTTGTCTAATCTATTCATTATTCAAAGTATTTGATTAGTTTGGGGTGAGCTTTTTAAACTCTATGTACCATTTTCTATGAGTGTACACAATTTGATTTACTTTAGTTATTTGTGATTGATCAGGCAAGTCATGAGGGTAGTTTTGTGGAACGTATTTGTGTGACACATTTGTCAGTACTAATACATTTGAGCTAAAAAGTGATTTTCAGTAAAGAGGACTTTAACTTTGACATTCACTTTTGCTTACCTTTTTTTGCCAGTATAACTCAGTTTTATGGAAATTCACAAAAAACGCACAAACGAGGACCACGCTGAGCCCATTAAATATCTTTCCTACTCTGACGCATTTTGATTACTCACTGGGCCTATGTAGCAAATACAGGAAAGGGACTTCAGCTTCAAGCCAGCTAAATCTTTACCTTTTTATTTCGACCAACAGGAGTATGAGTTGATGTATGCAACTACTGGAGCCTACGAAGGCCAACTCCATTCAGATACATCATCAGTCAGCCATCATATAATAAATGTTTTCATTTATCGATCACCTCTAATCTATGTCAGCTCTGTATAATTTGATCCCTGTCCTCTATTTCCACTCGGCATTGAATTCTTTTTTCCTCAGGAACACATCTTGTTTTGGCGATTAGTCCATAAATTCCTTCACTTAAGAGCTGATCTCTTCAATTTCATTATTGCCCTTAAATGTTGTTGGGTTCATCAGAGCTGCTTGGCTAAATCTGTCTGTGAAAAGAGTGTATTCCATTAAAAATACTGTCATATTTATGTCTAGAACAAATGCCACTCCAATACTTACAATCTCTTCTGTTTCAGCATACAATGTATTAAAGTTCTTTCAAAAACATTGAAGTGGCATTGCCAGTGCATCAAACTTCACAAAAGCCCATGATGTCAAGGTTTTCTGGATACAGTTCCCCTGTTATGGAGCAGCTGTTCCATCCATTTAAGTAGTCAGACATTTTAAAGTGCCAACCGGTACAAGTTTTAACATCAGATTGATCCAATTACTGTGTTTTTTCACCACAGAAATATAATCACGAGCAAGATTATATTGTGCTTCTGTTGGCTCTTTCAGAATTTGCAGTCCAGAATGTCTCAGAAAACTGTGGGAGTTTTAACTTTTGCTTTAAGGCATCTACATTTAAGAACCTGAGATTGTACTTACTCCCTGTGTTTGTGCCAGCCTTGAGCCCCAGATTTTGCCCAAGGAACCCCCTGACCCACCACTCCCATGCCACACCCAGGAAAGCACTGGTCTTGTGGGTGTGGGAGGACTAGTGGTGCCGTTCCCCAGGCTGCGGCAGGAATTTTTACTTCTTTCTATTTCTGGGTGGCAGGCCCATGCAACGGCCAGCCCCTGACCACTGGCAGCAGTGCTTCAGGTCGATGTAAGAGCTTGCTTTCCAAGAGGGGAGCAGAGGAGAGCAACTCTGGTTGGCAGTGCTTTCAGCTGGGCAGCCACATCTATTCAGACTAGATCTAAGGAAGACATTTTTAATGATGAGGGTGGTGAGGCACTGGAACAGGTTGCCCAGAGAGGTGGTAGATGCCCCATCCCTGGAAACATTTAAGGACAGGTTGGACGGGGCTCTGAGCAACCGGAGCTAGTTGAAGGTGGCCCTGCTCATTACAGGCAGGGTTCGGACCAGATGACCTTTAGAGGTCCCTTCCAACCCAAACTATTCTATGATTCTATGATTCTATGATTCTATGATTCTATGATTCCATGATTCTATGATTAGCTGCCCCTTCCCAGACAGTAAGTGCACAACCCTGCTCCCTCTCCTCTCTCCTGGGACAGAACATCGCCCCACATCAGGATAGACTGATATGAAACAATAGGTTTCCCTACTGCCTTTTCTCTGTATAGCTGATGAATAATTTCTTGCATCAAAATAATGTGCTAATCTCCTCTTCATATTTGCAAATGGAATGAGACTTAGCATGGAACTATATTGAATAATATTAAGGAACAAATTTAAAATTTCATTTTAATCTGTTAATGTCTGCATTACTTCCTGCTAATTGCAGACTTTTAAGTATTGGGTAGAAATTGGGAGTAGATTATATTGATGGAAAAATTAAGTTAAATGCCAATTTTAAGGTTCAGGCTCCAGCAGAGCTGTTTAATCTGTGAGTTATCTGCTTAAATCACTTTATGAATGAGGGCAATTGTATCATCAATCTATAACACAGACACTTTTCAGCCAGTAACTATTGATCACTTTTGCATTTTTAGACTAAATGCGCAAAAACCTCAAAATCAAATAAGCTCTTTGTACTCAAGTATATGCCTTTGTTAGTATATGCATTAATTGAAGCAGAATGGGAGTAGAAGTGCCTGTGACTCACCGAGAGGGATATGTACAACTTCTTGATGTGTTATCTTAGAGAGTATGGTATCACAAGTTATTCTTTCTGTTTCTTTACTGTTTCAATACCATGAAAAAATTGAGCAGAGAAAGGTCTTACTGTGTGTCACTCTGATAGACCCTTACTAAAGGTCCACCCCTACTTGTCGTGCTCTGCACATATGGAAGAAGCTCCAGAACCCCTGAGGTCTTACAGCAAGCAAGGGGTGGACAACAGTGATAGAAGTGTTGTTGATATTGACAATCTTCTAGTACATTTTTGGCAATGTGAGTGACAACAAATTTCAGTGGTTTTTTTTCCCAATAGTTATTTCCTGAAGCTCTTACCTGAATGCAAGGGGGATTGACCTGAAACAACATTTTAGTGTTGGCATTAACAACGTACCCATTACAGGTTCTTGTGTAAGAAAGACAAGGTGTAACTCCTCTCTCCCTGAGGTAGTGTGATTTGGCCATCAGCTATCCCAGGCAGTGCTGTAACAGTAATTCTAGCACCCCTCACACAATGCTGTTTGGGTTTTTTTAATCAACATTACTATCATCCCCGCTTTTTTTTTTAACTTGGTAAAGTCAAGTATATCCACAGCCAAGTACAGCCCGGCAGAGTGTCCAATCTCATATGAAAATAAAACCCGGAGAGAATCATTGTGGCTTTAAATCTTCGCCACCGCTTCCTGATTATATCCTAAATCATATATAACAAAGACACACCTCATTCAAAGCCCAAAATATGGAAAAGAACAAGGATGGTGGTCTTCCTATGCTACTCCTCCCAGCATAGGACTTTATTTCAATGACTCTATTCTGTAAAATATACTTTATCTGCTATTTCTTGCTTAGAAGGTGTTTTCTACCAAGTCCCACCCTCATCAGCAATGTGCCTTAAATCTGTCTTTACTCTGGAGACAACCTCCTACACTGCCAAGCTTCTCCAAAACCAATTGCACTTGTCTCCGTTTGAGGAAATATTTGAATTCATCCCAAACTATTTGGCATATCTCTTTAAAGATGATATTGCTGAACACTGAAGCTCTACTTCATTGTAAAGTTTCATGGTTCATGTGAAGTTTGATCTCTTTTTCAACACTGATGTAGTTTTAGAAAACTGTTTAGTTTTCTGCCTCTGTCTTCTTTGACATTGTTCTGTAAGTGCTGTCTTGTTAAGAATAACGTTTCTTCTGTCATGGGTATTCTGCTATCGTTGCTCCATCTCCAAATATGTTTTTTCCATATCCACATGTCAATCAACAGCTTGCCTTAAACTAGCAAATGATAGTCAGTGTAACTCAAATTAAAGATAAAGGGTTTTATGCTGAAACTTAACTACTGATGGCAGAAGAGACAGTATCCATGGTTTCAGCAGGAACGAACACAACTCCACAGCTGGATCTCCACAACTGCTCATGCAGGTCACATGAAATAAATTTGAGGTATATCCTACAGCAAAGCTCCGCAGAAACACCTGCCCATTTCTGACATATGCTCTACTGAGATAAGTGCTTTGTGAAGGTAAAGACCAGTGAACCAATAAACAGGGCAGCAATAATACCTGCTCATAGTCACTGTATTAAATCCAGTTATTACCATATAGAGCCTAGGCACAGTGAGAAACTGAAACAAAGTCCACTGAAGGAGGTGAAATGATGTCTGCTGACCTCATGTAGCTCTGGATCAGGACTAAGATGTAGTAAATGTCTGCCTCACAAGTGGTCTCTGACCAGACCAGAGAAAATAAGTTGTGTTTTTCAGCATCTTTACTATAGTAGCAATTTCTGTAATAGTCTATGGTACATTTCCAAGTGTATGTCTCTGTGTGTATATCTTAAAAAAAGTGTATGTATACATACATATACTATTGTCATTATCTTTTATTTGGTTTTAGCATGTTTTCCAGTCTGTGTCCTTCCTGTTTGTCATCTCATTTATACAAAACTTATTGCTTCCTGTATATGTAGAATCCTTCCTGTTTCTACATACATATTTCCAGTCTTTCCTCAGGACCCATTGGTACCACAATGTCATTCTGTTATCAGAGAAATAATAATATAATGATTGTCGCTCCTGTCTATATACTTTTATAAATATGACTATACACAGAAACTATGCTAAATCAATTTTATTCCTCAGTCTTTGTGTCACCTGCATTTTTAGACATTAAATTCCTATGAGCATCTTGTTCTCAGAAATGCTTTTACTGTGCTCAGGGTGATAAGACCTTGATTCTGAAAGGAAGCTCTTGGTGGTTTTGTGTTGCAAAAATCTTTTAGACGATAGTGAGAATACTAGTTTAAAAACATTTTTTTCCCCACAGTGGAACAAACCATCCTGACATGCTCAAAACCCCTGGAAACTCTTCTTCTTAGTTTACTGCTTGCAAATGGATTAACAAATCTAACTTCAGACATCAAGTTCAAATGTTTGGGCATCTGTCTTCTTTGACCTATTCAAATAAACGTTATCTTCATGGCAGCCCAGTTGAAATAGTGTATCTGAAAGCTTTAAAACCTTTTTCTGCTAGCGCATAGATCTCAAATGATATTCCAAAGTAGAATTGTGTCATCCTACAGGAATTTAAAGAGGCTGCGGAATTGCTGAATAAAGGAGATGATGTAGACCTCAAGTGTCACCTGAGTATAATCAAGAAAATTTCAAAATGCAGTTACTTGTTTTGTGATCTCTAATACATCATAAAAAGTAATAATAGTAATCTATAATAAAAGCCAAAAGCTTTGAATATCAACACTCTTATTTTCTCGTATGCAGATATTTCTGCTCTGATCAGCTGCTGTCACCCATTGACCCCAAACTGCCACGTTATGCTCCAAGCTTTCAAACTGGTAGTAATTAGAACTGCAATGCAAAGCGAATCCTCACCTTCTCATTCCCTTCGGCTGAAACAGGGCACCCAAATTTGCACGGCAGGGGGACTGGTGATTGGTGTGCTACCACACAGCAAAGGGCCAGATCTTTGGTTTTATATCCCTGGTTGCCGAAGTGGAAGCTACTGCCCTGAGTGAAGCGTTTCAGTGCCTGTGAGGAGAGGACAGACATGACAAGGTGGGAACCCAAACATCTGCCTGCACAAGGGGGATCACCTGATGGGTGTGCAATCACCCTCACACGTTCAAGTTCCTGAACCTCAAACCCTCTCACGAGGTCACATACTTATTCCTCTTTCAAAAGACACAGCAAGAATCTCCCTCTTTATATACACAGGTGTTTTCGTGTACACAAGCCACTCATCCACCCATTCCTGCTCATCTGTGTTTGTGAAGACTGGCATCCAGACTTCAAAATTTGGATGTAAAGGGTTTAAAGAGAATTAAAGCATTTGTTAAGACACGCTTTCATCAGTTGTTTTCATGGATTACTATAAAGTCTAACACATCCCAGTGTTATAACTTTGCTGGCGATCAGAGGCAACTCTTTCTGCCTCCTGATGTATCAACATTTAGATAGAAAATAGACACAGTAACAGAAACACATTAATAGCAAATATGGTGACAAAAACATACCAAATGCTGCTACCCATTATGAAGGTTGCAAAAAGGGGGGAAAAACTGAAGTTGATAAAAGACAGAGGAAGTAAAGTAATTCCACTTAAAAACTGACAAATAGCATTTCTTCCCTTTCTTCAATGTAAATGTTAATTATTTGAGTTGACGAGTGCCATTCAGCAATACCTACTAAAGAAACAGCTTTTGGGAATGTAAAGTCAACCAGTTTGGATACCTTTTGCCAACAATGCAGACTGTTTGGT
The DNA here is from genome assembly GCF_035582795.1 of Mycteria americana. Lineage (NCBI taxonomy): Eukaryota > Metazoa > Chordata > Aves > Ciconiiformes > Ciconiidae > Mycteria > Mycteria americana. Next base: position 156,235,002 of record NC_134365.1, on the reverse strand, counting down.
TTCTGCCTTCATTTGTTACAAGCACTAGGATCTATGCCTTGAAAAGTTTTTCAAGCTCTAGGTAGCTCGTAAAAAGAAAATAGCTGGAAAAAACTGCCAAAGTGCTGCACCTTAAGTTTCATTTTTTAAAAAATCAATCATAAGAGAGAAAGTCAGTGGGATTGAAGTTTTTACTAACAAAGCTACGGAAGGGACTTTGCTCCCACAGATTTTGGTGGGAGCACATGCCTACATGGTCCATGAATCATTAGACATCATTAAAACATTATCCCTTTCCATTATCAGCATTTCATAGTTAAAAGACTGAATTGATTAGGAAGCTAATCAATTTGAGCAGCTTGTGCTTAGGGTGCATACTATTGTACTATAATAGTGTAATTGTATTATAATGGCGTAATAAACAGAGTCATGTGAAAATAAGCAACAAATCTGTGAAAGCCAGTCATAACCTGGCATGTTAGAACCTAATATAATGATACAGGCACCAGCAGAAAGCACTATATTGATAATTTCAGCAAAAACAAATGGAACCAGTTCATGTTGTTTTGATTTCCAGAAAGCAAAGGTTTGAATTCTGAAGTATTATTGCTATAAAGGGAGATGGAGCTCAGGCAGTTTAAAACCTAAGTGGGAATTTATTAGCAACAAAAATACATTTGCCACCTGTTATACTAGGGATGTGTTGATATCAAGCATATGATCCTTCCTAGTCTGTGAAAAAGGAGCAGCTGTTCCAACATGTCCAGGCTGTAAGCTGAAAGGATGACAAAAAGCAATGAAGAAACACCACTGCAGTAGTCCTTAGGCTTTCAAATCAAAGAGCCAGAAATAGAAGAGATAAGGCAAGTGCTAGATGAAAGGTGAGACAGAATGCACACATGCCCTCAGCTTACAGAAGTACACATACACACATACGTGCATGTACTCATATAGACAAACATCCTCAGATGGGCTCAGAGCTAAATCTATAAAGAGAGTTCAGGAGTCCTTAGATCTCTAAGACCTCTCAGATCTACTGTGCTGAGCTGGGTTATATGAGTCTCTGCCATGGGAGCGTTTGATAGCTCAGAAGAGACAGGAATAAGCTACCTTAGGTCAGCATAGAGCCAGTATGGAAACACCACAGATGAGGTGAATCTCCTATTTTACCAAGTGTTGTTCAAGGTGAGAAACAAGCAACCCTTTCCACTCCCTGGGCATTCAAAGCCCACCCCTGCTAAAGGTAGACTCATAGGCTCGTTTCCTTGCAGGTTCATTTTTTGCCTTTTAAACCTGGCTGGTAGACCCATTGCGATAAAATTTTTATCCAATTGTTAGATGACTTTAAAACTCTCCGAGGAAATTAGAAGTTAGCCTGGTGAATTTGAATCTCCTCACAAGGATTTATTCTAAGCATGGGTACATAGGATAGTCACCATCACTCAGGCTTCATTTGTGACCTTATTAACAAAGAAATGCAAAATTGATCAGAAGGGAGAAAAGTCATACCTACATGGAAGAAGGACTGCGGTCTAGCCATCACCTGAGAAGAAGGAGGATTTGAGTTCTGATCAGAACTCCTAGGCCTTTCTCTCCTCAGTTCAATGGAACTGACTTCAAATAATAAATATAACTCCTAGAGACCAGAAGCACTATTAATGTTACCTCTAAACAGTAAGGATATGTCAAATCCTTCTGGGGCCCATAAAGAATGAAATCTTTACTGGAACAGTGATGAGCTTCCTCTTCCTCAGGACAAGAGCTTATAAGCCCATGGATAGGACACGTAGGAGATGTAAATTTGCATCCTCTCATGAAAGAAGTTGGCATTAGACCTCCATCTTCCATGTGTGTAGGTTTTCTAGCTGGACAGCTGTTAAATGAAAAGAAGAGAGTGACCATATTTTAAAAGAAAGAAATGGGTGCAACTGCATTCTGTAGGGAGTGCACTCATGTAAATGCATCCCAAAGTTTTCGTTTCTGGACTCCAGCTGCAGTTAAGCATGGCCATGCTATGCAGTTTTATCAAAACCAAGTACTTCAGCATGTGTAAAGGGAAATTAGAAGTTTTAAAGAAGATGTCAGCAGAATTTAGGTGCTTCCAGAGCCAAGAGGCAGCTCAGTCTGGGACTTCAGGATCATGATTCTTACGACAGGCACTTGCATACCACTGAGGTCCCATTTCCAGTCCTTAAATCCTTCTTGAAACCCACATTTACGCTATCAAAATTTAGCCAGCTGACAAACATTTCTGAGTTACAAGCAGTCATATATGTTAGCTCCCTATTTATTTAATTGTGGGAGAAAGGAATATTTAGAGTGTGAGGTAGTCCATCTAGAATTCAGCCCTTCTAAAAATATTAGATACCTAAAGTTAGATAGGAAACAAGTCTCAGCTGGATAACATAGTTGTCCGGGGAATGATGCTTATTCCTGTTGATCCAGCTATTGACTTTGGCAACATATTCCATTTATTAACTACACCTCACTCTGTATTTTTGCTCAGTTTCATTTTCGTTGTTTCCAACCATGTTTTTACTCTTATATTTATTAGTAGATCAAATTGTAGTGCAATTGCTTCTATCCTCACTACAATTTTCCAGACCTCAAATTCCTCAGTAAGATCCACTTTCTTTCTCCTTCTCTGCGAAGACTGCAGGAAATTTTGTTTTGTTCTCTGACCTTTATGAATAATTAAGTTTGCTGTCTACCTGATTCTATTGTCCGGTTCCCTTTGCCTCTGCTATTTTTATAAGGCATACAGAACTCCTCACAGTATTGCAAATGCAGCTTCATTTATAAATCCCTTATGCAGGAGCTGGAATAACTTCATCTATGATATTATTGTTACCTCTCTGAATCAATGGTAACATTTTATATTACTGTTAACCACTGTCCTGAAGCTTTTTGATCTCAGCCTATCTCCAGATCCTGCTTCTACTCAGTATTTTGTACCATAAGATTACATAGGGCATAAGCGCCTTCTCTTATTTTGTGTCCCTAATCTCATTATCTTACACTTCTCTACATTTAATTGCATAAGGCACTTATCTTCCTTTGGGCACATTCTGTCAGAGTCGTCTTGACTTTTTTGCCCTTCTTCTTTCTATTGATTGCCCCTTCCTAGTATGTATCATCAACAATTTTCATTCCCCTGGTGTACATCCCTCCTCCCGGGTCAAAGCAAGTTCTAATACAGAGCTAAATGGTGCTGCAGAGCAGCCTCCCTTTAGAACAAATTGTTACTCTTCCTGCGTACCTTTCCCCTTTGGTCTCATAGCCACTCTTTAAGCACTTATAGGTCTACATTTATGGCACATTTAATGACCTTCTAGCATAAATTTCAGTGCCGTACTAACTACAAAACTCTCCTCAAGTCCTTTTAACTCTTCTGGTTCCCTCTTCTTGATTGATCCATGCGTTATTGCTGGTTATCTTCAACACCACCTTTGGAAACTCGGGCTGTATTCTTCTCCAGCATCACTATAATTAAGGTCAGCTCAGTGGAAATGAAGGCACAAATATAGAAAGTAAATCTGATTTGAAATGAGAAACACACTAATGTATCTGCACATATGCATGTTTATAATATATGAACTGTATTAGCATTACATTCTATATAAAGACTTAAAATCAAACTAATAATGATACAAATGTTTTATCAGCAGATTGGAATGTCAGTATAGTTCTTGACTGGTTTTGGCTAATTAATACTTATTTGCCAATTTAGTAAAAGTCCTCTAGGTTTTCCTTCATTTACCTTTCACTTCACTATGTATTTTAAATATTTTGTTGTTTTATCTCATTCAGAGATTTAGTTTTACAGACCCTTGGTAACTACTTCCCCTTGTTATATAATTGCAGAGGCGTTATCTGCAGGCACCCAGTAATTTGTCTTTATGCATTCAAAAATGCTTTTCTCAGCATTTATCTTTACATATCTGAAGAAGCTCTTTTGTCTTCTTCCCACTCCTCAAACATACATAAATAAATAAATAAATAAATGAATAAATAAATTTATTAATAAATAACATTCTAAAATATCCTTCTCTTATTCTGGTGTTACACTAGAGTCTAAAAACTCTTTGAAATTGACAGAGTGGAATTAACCATTATGTGAATTTTCTTGGGGGGTGAATAGGGAAAACTCCATGAAAGGAGCTATTTTCTTGTAATAATTAACAATCATTTAACAATCTCATGGGCCTGGGCTCTCAGCTGATACAGATTGCTCTGCTGGTTTAAACCAGCTGAGAGTCTGACACATCAACTCTTTCCTCTATCGTTTATTATTTTACATTGAATCAAAACTGCATTTTACATCTGTGCAGTCAGAGGGAACTGGAGGGATACGAAAAGAGCAAATATTTAATTTTTATAGCTTCTTTTCTGGGTTTTCACATGACCCTTTCCTTTCTGTGTCTCTTTTAGATAGTTACTGCCAACAAATATGGTATAGTCTTTATGTACTTACCAAACTAGATTGCCAAAGCCCTCATTATTACCCTAATTCTTGTTCCTTTGAAGTGAGTAGAAATGTAACTGTTGACCTCAAAATGAGTAGATTTAGGACAAAGCCAAGTACCTTAGGGAGTAGTTACTAGTATCAACACATAAATTAATAAATAGGAAGTGATCAGGTTATACGCTTAGTTTTAATGCAGGGTAACTATGAAAGCAGGTGTCTCCTATCATACAGACCCCAGGCAATGCAGAGGTCTTCTATACAAACAAGTTCCCTGAAACCCTTTTTTCTTTATTCAGTTTTCTAAATGCAGATGCAATAGTCCAAAAGAACCTACTTTTCATTACCACAGGTCGTATGTCAGTACTTTGAGGTCCACGAAATCGCGAGGGCAGGATGAGAGGTCAGTTCAGTAGCTGCCTATTAGAGGCTATTCTGGTGCTTGAGTTTTCAAAGTATTGCTATCACAGAGATCAGCAAATCTCCTTCAGTTATGGAGACACTCTTTGTAAGTGCTGATACAATAGGATTAAAATTTAAGCACTCGTGTTGTAAGAGATAAAAAAAAGATATTCAGGGACTTACCCTCTTTTCCTCTTCCCAATGCAATGGACTGAACCTATAACTTCACACTGTGCAGATAAATGTCAACGCTGCCAGCTTTCCAATGCTCAGGGAAATTATAGTACACACACATTGAAAACCTCAATGTCTTTTTGAAAGCCTTTTCTAAAGCAAAATTACTTATAAAGTCTTTTGTAATTTATAAATGTACAGACTAAGTTTCTACGAGCGCCCTCTGGTTTTGTGCTTCTAGTAGTTTATTGAAAGGTGCAAACAAACTATTTTCAGGATATCTATTACTTGAGCTCTGGCTATCCTCTCTGCCTTCCCTGTTAACTCTGAGGATTTTCATGGTTAAGTAATTCCTGCACGTATGTCGTTTCACATAGTCCATGCTAGGGTTTCGTCCTGAAATTAAACATACCCAGGAGCAGCAGCAGCTGCATGAGGGAATCGGGGGAAGCTGTGTAGCTGCTGCTATACACACCACTGGAAAGGCTGCATCTGGCATTGCTTATTGAGATCTGGGAGGAGGAAGACAATCGGTCCTGAGAGGTCTTCCACTTGCCATGGCAATGCATGCCATAATAGAAACGCCAGCCTTTCCAGCCAGCTGATGGCAGATGATTTTTCCCTGTAAAAGTAAATTTCTCTGAGTTACCCATGTCTGTGACTGCAGTGGTTTCTCTGAACACCGATTCAGGTCTGAAGGATACCAACTCAGGACTGATAGCTGCCCCTTCTGTAAACATAGCCAATAAAGGAAAACATATAAAATAATGTAAATCCTCTGGTCTGTGCGTGAGTAAGGCCACTGCAGCTTGGAGCCCCCTCCTTTGTAATAGCTTGTGAAAAGACGGGATTTGAGATCATTGCTTTTAGCAATTTCCTCTGAAAAAAAGATGCTTTTTCCTCTTGAAATTTTCTATAATTAATCTTTACATCATAATTATATTGCTGGCTGAAATTTACAAGCTTAGACTGTAAATAACAACTGTGAAAAAGAATTCAGGACTGGAATGAATGAGATATAAAGCTAATTCCTACCAGGCTTCTTCATGTTGCGCGATACACTGCTTCTTGAAACAGACCGCATCCAGACTTATGTGGGAGAGCATGCCACTTTAGAAAGACATCTGCATGCGTATCATCCCGATTCCTGCACCCTTTGCAGTTCCTGAATTGGGGTGACCATGTCATTTTGGCCAAGTTCTGGCACCACGTCACAGTGAAACCTCTTTGTCCCAGCCACCTCCTGGCTGCTGCAGAAAGAAAGCCTGAACCTTTAGCCAGGACAGTAGCTCTAGCAGAGTCCAGCTCATGCCCTGGTTTGGGTCCTTAGAAAAGCAGCACCCCATGTACCCTTGCAAGTCACTGCCAACACAGCTTAGAGACACCCACTCCCCAGGAGCAGACACCCGCTCCCCAGGAGCAGACACCCTACACAGAGAGAAAGCTAGTACTTGACATGAACAAAAATAGCAGATTTTGGCCCAAAGTCATGGTATCAAGACTGAATTCATAGAAAACAAGGGAAACCTGTTCCCTTATCTAAACTAACTTGCCAGTAGTGAGAGTAAGACTTCATACAATTAGTTTCTGAATCAAGCTCCTGCAGCGTGTGGCTCGCAGCACAACCCCAGGGCTCCTGCCCTGGCCTGGGCAACAGGTCACCCTGGTCTACAATATACCAAAGCACAGCAGTGGTTGGCAAGCTGTCTAGCAATCGGGGCATGCTACTTATGGGGTCCCACAGTTCAAGGGATCCCTGCTAGAAAGCAAGCTCTTTGGCCACAGCCCAGCACCAAATCCCCCAGTCTGACTGCCTGCTGAAGTATGATCTGATAGACTGGGTATTCTGTGGAGAGAGAGAGAAAAGAAACTCTGCTGGATTCATTCTGCAGCTGCAAAATCATTCCTCACCCTTGCATTCCTGTGTGGGCAATCTGTCTGAAAGCTCACCATAAAAGGATGGAGAATTCACAAGAAATGAATAGACTGTGCCTTCTTTTCACGCATCTCCCAGGGCTCCACCTAGACTCACTGCACCGTTTAATAGAAAGGAGTAAGCTGGGCTTGGCAAGGGGCTGCTTCAAATTACTGTCAACCTACTCCTAAAGCCAGGAAAAAACAAGTGACCAAATTGCAACTCTGAGTCACAAGCACTCCCTAGATTGCTCCCAGGCTCCTCACCTGTGCACTACCCGTTGATCATGGTATCTCTTACGGTTGCAGTCCAGTCCTCTACGCTAAGAGAGAATCACAGTGTGGTGTTGTAATTTATTTTCATAATCCTTTCTCCTCACATTAAAGGGTTTCTTCAGGTGGATTTGCTCTGCCATATCTGCGTGCAAAATTTATAAGCATACAATAATGCTCCTACTTCCCAAGCTGTCAAAATGATAAGGCAGGACAAAAAATCCCCAAACAAAATCCACATACTTTTAATGCATCATAAGGCCTCTAAAACAACCCAAGCTCTTTTTCCCACCTTCTGCTTAGGTTCTGTTTAGGATTTACAGTTTTTTCTCTTGCATCTGAGAGATTCAGACCTTCGCACCTGATTCATGTTTATGTTCAAGTGACTGAACGATGAGAACAAGAGTAAACAAAATACATGTATGTTATGGCAGATTGCAGTTCACATCTGTTTTTCGGGGGCATGCTGTAGTGTTTCTTACAGTTGAAAACATAACACAAAAGAAGAAGAAAATAAATGTGATTGATAAAAGTCAGTTCAGCAACAGGCTGGTTTATGTGGCTCCTCTGATCGTCCTGTTAGGCAGCATCTGAGACAGAGGTCTGAAAATCAGCAAGCCATGAAGCTATGGAAGCCAGAGATCCAAGCTTGTTTTTTCATGGCAAGCCATTTGCCATGTATAATCTACAATAGCTTTAGATGACTCTTCATAGACACACTTCATAGGCAGGGGGTCAAACACAGCTTCCTAGCAGGGGATTGGTGTTCTGCCCTAGTGATTGCTGACTATTTCTGCAGCAGTAAAAGAGCTGGTCCTCAAAGCAAGCGATATTGCAGTCTATCAGAGATGGTCTTTTTATAGGATGACACCAGCTTTCCTGCTGCAGAGCATGACATGATAGAGTATGGAGTTGTCTGAGAATGCAGGAACTGAAATAACTTTGGAGGACTCTTGTTGGAGCAGGGAACCCCGTTTTGGGTGCAGCCTAAATCCATACCATCTTGTCAGGTGCAGACCCTGAAGCAAGGTGTCACCTTTTCAACAGTGCCCACAGTTCCTTGTTGAGGGAAAAAGCTGGAAGCAAGCCCAAGAGCCAGCTAAACTTCTGCATGGGCAGTCAGGGGACCATGGCTTGGAGCACGCTGGAAGTTAAGATGCTTAACACCAGAGACGGAACACAGTGTAGATTCTTAAGAAGTGAATATTAATAAAGTTTCATCATCTTCCCAGGACTAACTGAACTTGACTAAGAAATTTAAGTTTTGTTGTAGTTGGCTTGGACTTCCTCATGAGTCAATGCAGAGACACAGGGACCTTTCTCTGGGAGTTGCTCAAACTCTTCTCTTATGACAGAAGAAGACTTCAGTCTCTGTTGACTAAACTCCTGGTGCTGGGTCTCCAGTGGCATGGCTCAGACTAGGTAGTATGAATCTTATTAATGCCTGAACACAGAACAGAATTTTTTAATGAGAAATATTTTCACAGGAGGCCTTCCTATTGATATCAGAGAAGAAATCTTTATGTGAAAGAATGCATAAGAGGGAGGGGCTTGAATGCTTAAGGAGCATTTTCCTAACAAAGTTTGGAACAGTGTCTGAAATTAGGAAAATCTTCATGGTATGACTTTCCAACTGAGTTTTGTTAGCCTGTAATAATTGCAATGTATTCTCTTATTATCCTTTTAAGCAGTTGTAGTTGAAAAGTTATGTCATCTAACAGAAAGAAGTTGTTCCCTGAAAACTGGAGCATTTATTTCCAACGGATTCTTTTTCCATGTTAATTTAATTTTTAAATGAATTATACTAATAGAAGCAGTTTACAAACGTTCTTTATAAACACCAGAGAATCCATACAGGAGAGATGTTAAAAATGCTCAAAATGTGGAAAAGTTTGAGATTTGTGGTTTGTGCCTTATTAAAAACCTGAAAATCCACACAGAATAGAAACTTAACTGAGGAGCAAATTCTTTGGTGTCTGTTAATGGCTGAGCTCACATAGGAGCCTTTTCCTAGACCGGGCACAATGGCAAAATCACTCTTCTCTACTTGGCAATCTATTTCCATACAACCTGTAGCTCTGAGACCTCTAATATGCCAAATTTGATTCAAACTGGCCAAGGTTTCAAAAGTCTTCAGGCAGACAGATGTAGCTATACACAAATAGTTGCACATGTCTGCATGCGTGCACATACACACACACACACAAAATGATACTCTACAGGAGGAAAACCATTTCCAGCTTGAGCTTTAAATATTGTCTGCACTGTTGTACCCCTGTTGTAATGGATATTAATTTGTAAATAATAGTGAAGGGAGGGAATTTTATAGTGGAAACATTTAAGAAAGATAGATGCAATAGCAGCATTTAGAGAGCTGCCTGATTGCTTTTCATGTTGTTGAAAGTTGAGATACTCTTTGGGTACTTGATGACCTGCCAGCTGGCATCTGTAAGAGACATTTCTTTGTCCATACCCTTTCAGCAGCTTGCACCACTAGTTGGACTAAGTATCTGGTCATGCCAGAAGTAATGCCACTTTGTTTTGGATGTGTCACATTGGCATTAAATAGTTACATTACACTCCACAGTAAGCTGATATGATAGAATGAAATATTTGTAAAGAAGCATGTGTAATAGAAGAAAAAAGAAGAGATGTATAATACCTTAAAAGACAGATAACCTTTTGACTGTGGCTGTGAAGCCGAAGCATTACCTCCATGTCTGGATGCGCTAGAATGATTAGCTTACAGCTTTTTGCTTAGGTCGGAAGCTGGTAAAGGTCCTTGGGTGAAACGGGTGAAACCTCATCTGTTCTTTGAAAAAGCATGCATAGTTCATTCAGCTGGTTCAGATCAGAGTGACAACTAACATACGCTTATAATTTTGGAAGAGGGGATTCCTTGAATATGTGCACACATTACACTTTTCTGGATGTATAACACTGAGCTGAGCAAGAATGAACACAGGCACATCAGGGTGTGCTGTCTGTCTGGTTAGAGACTAATTCCACTATATTGTAAACCATTTCAGTGCCTCTCTATTACTGCAGAGCATCACCTCCTTTTTTTTCTTTCTTCTTTTTTTTTTGGAGTAAGATTTTCTTAACTTTCTTATCCTGTTTTATAACCTTGCTCTTGTAGGTCTTGATCTAATCACTAAACATCCAGAAATAAAGGAGGATGTTCTTCACTGAATTAGTATATAAAAATATCAATGGTATGAGTGCTAAAGGCTAAGTAAATAGGAGACTATCTAATGTAAAGACAATCTTTTTCACATGACCTATCCTAAAAAGTTGGCCTTGAGCTCTGAGTCACTGATGAAGAAACCAGAAGAAATGGAGATATATTAATACAGTTTGTGCTATTTCACTGCCCAGTGCTTGAGGAGCAACACAAAATTTAGTCTGACATCTATGCAAACAGCTGTAAATTACTTCCAAGGCAATTCACTGGTTAATAACTTCACCCATATAAGTTAGGAAAGAGATTTTTTATGGGAAGAAAGTCCACAGAATTGTGAAGAAACCTCTTCTGTTGATCTCTTTCTTGCTGTTGATCTCCATTTTCTGTTATGTTTCCATATTTGCTTCTTCATGTTCTTGAAGTTGTGCTGTAGCTACTCATGCTACTGAAGCCCTATATAGGAGTGGGACACAAGCCTTAGAAAGCCCTGGCCAGGCTTCAGACTGGCCATTGAATCTGCCTGACTAACTTTAGCCCTATTTGGCCATTCAGTACAAGCCTCCTTCAGTCTCTAGCTTCAAGTATATTTACACTTACAGCTCATTTGGACAAACCTAGATAGTTTTACATGGGTTGTTTTTGATAGTGGTAACACAGCTGTTGGAGCAGCTCAGGCTAAGGGCTATTATTTGTTGCTGCTGCTATTTACTACAGATTCTTGAGGTTATCTATGCAAACCTCCATATTCAGTGGTTTTGTTTGCCAGAGGTTGTTGGAAGTACTCTCGGGTTTTTTTCCACTTGATGACTTCAAGTGAGACTTCTTGTGTTGGTATCCAAAGTACATACTCCAAATACATTCAGTGCTTCCATCTGATTTTGATAGAGCTCATAGCTGACAGATAGTACCTGAGTTTCTCAGCTGGTGATAAAGTCTCTCCATCGAAGGCCAGTAATTTAAAACAGATAATGGTTTTCAAAGATGCCTAGTTTCTTGTCTAATGCCACAGTAGATCATTATCGCCTGCAACCTCATGTTGACATGTTTTGGTGCTATATATCTCTATTCCTGTAAACTGGTGAATTCAGCAAGTTCTGTGCTGTATATTTGATGTTACCCCCTTCTTGAGCTCTGCTTTGACTAGTAACAGGTTGCCAAGATAAACAAACCATTGTCTTCTCTGTGTGGTGTTGCTTCTTGACACACAGGTTTCAAGGGTGCTTGTTTTGGTTTTGAATGCTCCATAAGGTACTGCATCTTGCGTAGTTTATTTGGATCTCAAATTGATAACGATGTGGTTGGTCTGTTGGGAAGATGAAAAGAGCAGAGGTCTGCATTATTCTGGGATTTTCTTGCTGTCTGGAAAATTTCATGTTCATTGTATATTTGCATTTTAGAAGGAAAAGGTTACTTATGAGAACACGGTAAGACGCAAAGCACAATGCCAGAGTCCCTTGGATTCGGGTTGATACATTCCTCTCCCAGGCTTCCCTGCTGCTCGTTCCATTCTTTGGTTGTCGCATCTACTTTGGCATTAATGTCACCCATCACAAAGTGTAAGTTGTGTTTTGGTATTCTGTCAATCACACTTTTGAGGCAATTGTAGAATTTGTCCTAGTCACTGTGTTCCTCTGTCAGAAAACACCTCCGTATGATTGACGTCTTTAGGAACCTGGTTTGGAATCTGGCATATACGATGTGCTGGCTGATAGCTCCCCAACCGAAGAGTGATTTTTCCACAAAATCTGTCATGGTGAATGCTATCCGGTTTGCATGTTCCTTGTCACACAGATGGTTCAGCTTTTAGTGGGTTCAGAGATGGGTCCTCACTTTTTATCTTTACCAAGGATCATGACAAAGGAGTAAAGAAGAGAACACCAGCGCCCTTTGTAGGGGCTTGTAAGCACGTAGAGGGAGAGGTACAAGAAAGCTCTGAAAATCAGCAGGACAAACCACAGTCCCTCCATGTTCACATTGCTCCAGAAGTTCCTATGTCCATGAGCGCAACGAGAAAACCATACAGCAATTATATTAGGTAGCTGGTCAAATTGTCCAGTGCAGTGTGAATATTTCCTTGCTTTCTGAGGCACTGCACTCCTGCAGAGCTCTCGAGGACGGTACGAGCCCCTCATCTAGCACTACTGCGGGTAGAACTGCAAACTTTGCCAAAACAGAGAAATAATAAAGAACCACATAGACCCTGAAAACATCGGCATGATATGGAAATAACATGAGGTTTGGCTTAGGAAAATGCAGGTGATTGCATTGTAGGTAATAATAATTTGAAACATATGACTTAATGTGCAGATGAAACCCGGAAAGCGGTAATGCTGAAAAAACCATGGAGTGGAAGGCATAGTGTACTAAACATAAGTTTTTCATTGTTATAGTGCTGGGATAATCCTGTTATACTACTTTGGACTGTCTACTTAAAGGCATCCTTTTTCCAAAGGAACTTCTGTGAGTCCTCCTGGAAAACTGAAGTCAATCCTAGCCAACCATCGCTTAGCAAGAAAGATACTGCCAGTTTGAAGGGAACCTGGAGGAGCAGCACAACTGATGAAAAGACTGGGTGGACTGAGGCATAGACATAAATATATAAACTGCTGCTTGATTAAGCAATGACTAAGGTGATAGGCAGAGTAGAGGAAAATAAGGGAATGGCATGACATTAACATATCCATTTATAGGGATATAGACATCAAGGAGGAAGTGTTTCTTGTGATTACCGTGCATTTCGTAATTAACACTAATGGACTGACACTATAAAGAAAACCCTTAAAATGGCTATTGCAAAAACTTCTCATCTGTTAAGCTGTGAAAATTTCTTCTAAGGGAAGTAAAAAGGCCTTTAAAAACTGAAATGTACCTAGCACTGGCAAAAGTAGAGAGCGGATAATCTCACACTCACAGGGAGACAGGCTGGACGATCTTTGGTCTCTTTCATCTCTCACGTTTCAGATTCTGGTACCAATGCGTATTTAGTATTAGCCTGGTTTAGTTTTCTGATCTCATTGTGGTAATCTTTGGCCTGGTTTGCCTTCTGAGTAGGAACTCATGTAACATGTTCAGTATCAATGTAATATTCAGCTAATCTTCTTCTTATGCCTTGGGCTATTTCTTCAGATTACAAAATGAAGAATGTCTTTAAAACTGTAAAAAACCCAAGTATTTGGAAGCCAGCAGTGGAAACAAATTATCCATCTTCCTATCTTATATTAGCTGTGAAATATTTGTCGCTTTCCTTAGTAATATATTTTATATTTTTTAAATAAATATCACTCAAAAAAACCAAGAAAAGCTGCTTGTCTAAAAAGATAGACTAGTTTATTTCAGAAGATATGGAAAACCCATAAATACAATGTCCATTATAGTCTCCTCAGCTGGCAAGAACAAACATGATACAGCCTTGGCATTATTTTTGACAGTACTAATATAATTGACTAAGGGCAGGATAATCTAACGGCAACAGCTTTGGCACATTACAGCGAAGCCAAAAAAATTGGAGCAGTTAGTTAATATCCTCAGCCTAGCCTTCCTATAAGCGCATTAACTCCAGAACCTCTGTCACTCATGAGAGACGTTCAGGGAGAATTTCATCACGGGAAGATGAACACGAGGGTGTGCGAGACGCTGGTCCACAGCTCAGCAAAGCCATGCTCAGCTCCCGGTATTGCCTCAGGCCGCCTCCACGAACACGGGGATGTTGCACTGCCGGTGATTTTATCTCTTGCCTCTGAATGGTCCATAATAATTCTTCCTTTCCCCCCATCCTGAAGTACCCTCTCCGTTCTTTCTCTGAGCAAAAGCTGTGTTCAGAAATGCACCCCCAAAACCTGCCAGCAGCCGAATCAAATCCGCTGGCTGGCAATTAGCATGTTTTGTTGGGGACACACCAGCGCTGGCTCTGTCTGCCAGCGCCGTGATGTGCCTGCCAGCAGCCAGTGTCGTGGGAAGGTGTGAAAGCAGCACAGCCGCCACCGCTCCTGCCCCACCAGTTAGAGGGTACCCTGCAGGTTCTGAACTGAGGAGCCTTATGCTTTTCCTGGAAAAAAACATGTTGCCCTAATGTAAGGTTTTGATGTCACTATAGCTGGGAATAAGGAGAGTTAAAAGGAGAGAGGAAAATCTATGCTCTGCAGTTTGTGCAGTTCTCCTCGATGCTGTATCTGACAGTTAAAAAGGATTTGAATGAGATCAGCAAATTTTTAGAATAAAAATTTTTTTCCTCAAGCCTACCTTGGTAATGTCTAAGGACATTACCTGTGGTGACTTGCAGTATCCCATTTCACATCTATGTTGGCAAACACTGATGCTGATGTCTGCTGGGGTTGCTATGTTTCATTTTAAATGGAAAGCTACCAAGTCCTGCAGCCTGAGTTCACTGTGAGGTGAGGGTCAGAAATGCCCCTTTTCTGATTATCTGCCAAAACAACCCCAATCAGCCACGATTCTCATCTTCAGACTCACTCTCCAGCCTCTACCTAACCAAAATGCTGATGCCAATTTAAACTAGGCACCTCATCTTCCTACTTTCCAGGAGTTTTTGCCATCATGTCAGAAGGGAGGAGAGGACACGTTTGATTAAAGCTCACATTAATAAACAAAATAAGTTTTATGACTAGGTTGAATGAAATATAGTGATATTTTGCATCTTGACCATAATCCCTTTAGCTGACCTGGTATGATCTTGAAGATCCACTATTGGAACAAGGTCTGGGATATTAATATTTCTGATGTAAGTGACATTAATTGGGTTCTACATTATGTATTAAAAATAAGGGACTGTTACTGTAGTTAGAAGGATTTGTGCATTACTAGGGATGCCATTATATGTGTAAACTACATGCAGCATGTTTTTTTATTGCTGTTTCCAAATTGACTTTAGGTGAAAGCACAGCTGGGTGCTTAACACAGTGGTGTGGAGGAAGCAAGCATTTAAATATTCAGCTCCCACTTTTTGAAAATTGCACTGCAATTTGGAAAGTGCATTCTCTCTTAGGAAAATTAGGCCTTAAAGTCCTGCTGCAGATGATTGACAGTGCCAGCTCTCCATCAGTCTTCCATTCCTCTGATCACTGGTTAATTCTCCATTTAGATGGCATGACTAAATTTCATATTGTCTGATCACACAGCAAGGAAAAGTACTGTCTGTACTGTCTTTGTAGAGATATTAAGGAGAAAAAAAAAACTTTTGCATTAAAGACCTTTTCTTCCAAGATCACACTTGCAAATAAGGGCCTGAACCTCCACTCACTGATATCAGTAGCAGTGGCTGAAGGACAGAGCTATAAAAAATCTTGGCTCTTAAAAAACTACATGCAGAGTGTCACATTGGAATTTGTTCTGTTTTAACAGAGATATTGGCTTCCTCAGCTATTGTCTTGCAATGGGCCCAGATTAAATAACATTGCTTGTAATAACAGAAGAAAGTGATCAACTTAGTGATCAACTAAGGCTATGATTGCCCCTGAAGAAGCAGCTCTCCTTCCCACTGCTCCTGACTGAACGTCTGTATGCCTTAACACCACCTTTGTCCTCCTGTTGGTGCAAGCAATCACACAGCTCCATGTGAAAACATGATACACATTAAAATTAACTAGGAAAAAAAAGCTGGGTTTTTAATCAGAGAAGCTTTGCGATCCGGTCCATGCCATGGCTGGAAAGGGCCATCAGCACAGGCACAAGGAAGGGTGTGTGACCACCCAGCTAAGTCTGGAAGGAAGTGCAGCCACCTCCTCTAGTAGAAGCTTGGATTTAGACTGGCTTCATCTGACCACCCTTTAATGGTGCAATTTCATATCATGCTGACTGTGATCTAACTGCAGAAAGGGTGGTACTGTTCTCTTTTCCCTTCCTTCCACTTCCAAGGTCCCTGGTCCATTGAGTGACCATGTGGTGACCTGGATCAGCTTGCTGAACTACTGGAAAACTGATCAACAGTTCATGGTTGGACTGCTACACAGCTGCACAGCCCTGGAAGAGGCAGAAGGGAAACAGCATGTGATGGGAATAAGTTGCAAATGTGCTGGTCAGCAGTAGCTGCACTTAAAACAGACTAAGCGCAAAGTAGAATCGCACCTTTGAAAAGCAAAGGTGAGCTCAAGTTGTTTCTGCACTGGATGACAGCTACCCCAAAATGTTTTAGGTGTTCACCTCATCCCTGTCTAGATAATCTCGGTGCATTTCTTGTGTCAAGGTAGCATCTTTATTTTAAGGCATGTTAGGCTCCTTTTCATCATCTGCCCAGCATGGTTTTGTGCTGGATAAAGCAAGGTGTGCATAGAGCCACTTTCTTGATTTTTAGATGTATCTGATCCTCCAAGATGCTAAATTATATTTAAACCCGCTTTAAGACCACTTTAAGCTTACTGGAAGGGTGCTTGTGAGCCCCAGTGGAAAACAGATTTAGTCATTTCCTAGCTATGTTTCTCTATAGGTGTCCAAATACATTTTGGTTTTTTACTCACTTCTTTATTTATTTTATGTGGCTGATGAGTTCAGTGATGTTTGAGGAGCCTCATGTGCCTCTCATTCTCTACTAGAGGGGAGTCATAATTTATTTTCTTTTGAAGGGAACCTGTATAAGGATTCTTATCAATAAAAGTTTCTAAAATAAAGGAGAGTGACAAAGTTCAGCTGAAGAGGGCTCCTTTATTGACAGAGATAGCAAGTGGAGAGTACCAAAGTCTCAGTAAATAAATGCCCAGTAATTGACTTGCAGAAAAAAAAACCAAAAAATCAGACTTCTAACAAGCTGTATCATTAGCAATGCAAAACCAGTCCTCACTGTTGTTGTTACTGAGATTTTTTTCTAATTCCCCTCCTCCTTCCTAGTTCTAATTCAACCTTTATTATTTTGCAAGATTTTGCCGGCAGAAAAAGCCTCCATACATCAAAGTGGGTAGTGAGTGGCTGGGACGAGGTTCTGTCGAGGGAGAGAATGGGACCCTTGGCATTAGGAGGAAGCGCTGTGCACTTAGAGATGAGCAGTTTTATTTTAATCCTTTCATCTACTTCTTTAGCTCCTTTTTTGTTTCAGCTGCCATAAACACTTGCTGTGGAGCCAATGTTCGTTACTGAAAGGATTTTTTTTTTTTTTGTATTCCTCTCATTTCTGTTGAAACATGACACTCAAATTGGAGATAGGAGCAGAGATCAACAAACCCTGTCAGCTCTTGTCAACCCAGGTGTAACAGTGTGATCTTCTTAAATTGCTGCTAATCTGCCAAAGATCTCTTTATCTGCAGTCTCCATCATGCTGTTTGCTCACATTTGGTTAACACTTTAAATTTTCCTTTTGGAGGTGTCACTGTTTGCCATTTAGCAACTAAGAAGAACTGTGAGAGCAGCTTAAAGCACATGGATTTGAGAAGCTAGAAAAGCTGATTAGCTATTCAGGGAGAATAATCTTATTGAAAGTAGTAAGAGCTGTATAAAGAATGCTTTTCCCTTTCCTCGTAACAATCTTCTAATTATGTTGTCAAGCTTGCTGTCGTGTTCTCCCCCTGTGCCATTAAGAAACCGTTTTGTAAGTTAAGAAAGAGATTTCCAGATCGTGATGATGTTTGCTGATTTTTTTTTATTGTTTAAAGAATCTGTGTGTATTAAACCAAACATTAAAAAATGATTCATGTGCAGCGTAATTATCTGAGATGAGGCGCTCAAGGCTGTGGTGGTGGCAAGAGAGGCAAGGGGGTGCTCAGCAGGCGGGGGGTTACTCTTCCGTATCAGTGCCAGGGGATTTCACCTCTCTGACCGGGATCTGAGTCTAGTAGGGACCTTTGTGACTAAAATATAGTCACAAATCGATAGTTGCTCAAGGGGTCAGAAGCAAGGCCAACAGGTATCTGCAGCTGCAGATTTCTGAGCAAAACCCAACAATGTTTCTTGGCAATGGATGGACAAGTCCAACTGTGCTCTAATCCACTCTTTTATTTTACTGTTGTCCATATTTTGATGGGAAGAATAGGAGACTAACTTTTAAATATTCCCTTCAAGTTGGATGCCTGGTAATTTAGTGGCACAACATGGATCCATTCACTGATATCAGCATGGTGGTGGACATACAATACCATATAATGAAAATAAAATGCACTAGTGGCCAAACAAAACCCAGGCTTGCTCAATGGTCTTCTTGTTTCTGATTAATGGCATAAATACCACCTATCCAGTGGTTCTGACTTTAATGTTTTAGTACTAGAGGAACATCCATTTGACCAAACATGGTACCAGTGTTCATTCATTCTCTTTTGCTGCTGAGTGCCCAAATGAAAGTTGAAGATCACATCAATAGCTGGTAGGGTTAGGAGATGTATCAAATGACTCAAACCATAGCACAGGTTAGGAAAAATCTGCAGAATAACCATCTTTATCAAAACAACTAATTATGGTCGCAGTTCTGCCTTTATGCAATGTGTTTTGTTATTGAGACACAGTGACTTGTTTTTCCCTAGCACAGTTTATGACTAAAGGTGTGTAGAAAGTGTTACTGAGCAAATACAGTGCACTGCATAAGTTCTTCCTTTAAAAGTATAATGGCATGCCATCACACATTTCAATTTTCAGGATGTTTCGCAGAGTCAGATTTCTTCCTCTCCCATTTGCCGTTGTGTGACTCCACTTTATTCAGCAAAATTACTTTTGATTTCAACAGCAAGAGAAAAGAATTTGGCTAGTAAATTTTCCATATAAAAAATGCTTGTTACCTGAGTGAAGACAATTCTCCTTGACTGATGCAACTCACCAAAAAAAGTATGTACATTTTTCTTTTTTAACAGAGCAACAGTAATTTTAGAAGTGATTTTTTTAAAAAATCCCCTCATGTTTTTAACGATGTCACATACTATTATCTATTATCTATGTACTATTATCCCACTTAGGTATACAATTGGCCAATTGAAAATTATTTATCCCCTTCTCATAACATCAAATCAAACATCTTCTTTGTTTACATATATATTATATATAGCAACAAATTCTCCTGCAGACTACCAAGTAGGCTGCCAGAAATTAGGACGATTTCTAAGAGAAACCTATTTTATTTGCACTTCACTTAAAGTTCGGTAAATATTTATGTACAATGTTTTGGAGTTGACAGTTCTGCATTTTCAGATGAAACCATAGTATTTTGCCCAAAGAGACAGAATTCATTTTTCTTGCATACAGACACATCCGATGTACTGTATTAGCAAGCACAATATGTACTAGTGTGTAAACAAAATCCTGGCCACGCTGAATTTTATAAGAAAGCTAACACTAATACTTAAAACAGAATTTGCCTGTATGAGTGGAAAGCTAGGTGTGCATTAAGGACTTGACAAGTAGGAAGAAGCTGATATATATTTAATATATACATATATGTATTTCTTTATGGATAGAGCTAAGCTTTGCTCCCATAAAGTATGCATTTACAGTGGGAATCAATTTCTCCTAATTGAGATTTTCCTTTTTTTGGTCTTCTGAGGCACTATAATCACAATGGAAACCACTTGCCAAAAGTAATTGTCGTTTTCACGCCCCATGTCATTCTAGAGATTATGAATTTTATGTAGATTTTTTTTTGGTCAACACTATATTTGACAAGACCCTCAATAAGCTAACTCTGCCACATACTCTTCCAGCATGTGACTTCTACATCCATGGGGCCCATATTTGCTATTCAGGGAATGTTTTATCACAGCAAGTTTCTGATCTGTATAAACCCAGCATTCTCCCATACTCACATGGGACTGATGTCTGTGTCCTGCTCTTCCTTTTAGTGGTGAAAGTCAGTATTCTTTCCAGATAAAGCTTCTCCATGACTTTACTTACCATATGAATGCCTAACATGAGGAATTACATCAGGTTCTGAACTGTTGTTTAAACCTCGTGAAACTCGGTGAAAGGAATGTGCCACAACCTGATCGTAAGCGATAGCTGAAGGGTACGTAATCTGGGGAATACTGCAGATTGCCTGTGCAACTTTTCATATGGTCTTTTGGCCATTCTGCCTGCTGGTGTGTTTGGGAACACTCTGCAAAAGTGTCCTCAGGCACAGCAGTAATGTAGGAGGTGTATGTCAGCCTACATACAATTTCACATCGGAGGGTATGGGAAGCATCTTTGAAGCTGGTAGACATATTGGCTGCCTTCCATTCAGGGTAAAAGAAATAACTGTGTTCTTTCTTGGAGTCGTAACAAAAGGAGATCACATTTAGTGTTCACTTACTTTCAAAACTTTTCTGCAGTAAACAGGCTGCCATACAAACATACACTTTCTGCGTCCTACTTCACCTTTCATTTGTTTCCTCTGCCTCCCTCCTCAGTGCCGTTATTGAGAGCTCTTCCTGCAGAGGAAGATACAAGCTTTTTCTGATCAGTCTAATATTCTGATCATTCACAAGCTGTATCATTCTTGACCCAGAGTATACAATTAATTTTGATTATTCACAATTTATGCATGTCTCCAATGAATCATAACTTTTATATGTAACCTAGGTTTCTCACGATTATTGCACTCCAAGTCCCCAAGATACAGGAGGATGCAGTCTCTGATTTGAAGAGCTTGCTTTCTAATTTGATCCAAGACAGAGGTGAGCATGAATGAGGAAAGAAGGAGAGAAAGAAAGAATAGGGGGCTCCTACTCATTACATAGGTTAGCAATGTCACAGCTTGATGATTCTGAATCATTTTCAAGTATCCCTTTTATAAATGAATAAATGACGACTGCTGTCATTACAGAGCTGTTCCACCACTATTTTTTGGCTGAGTTTTTTAAGTATCACTTGCAGAAGTGGGTCTTGAAGAGTAAAGGGACAGAGGGGAGAAGAAAAACAGAAGATACCATGTTTCCATGTGCACGGAGTAACACAGATAAAGAATGTAGAGGAGAGTCTTCCTAAGAACCTGTCTGAGGACTACTTGCTTCAGTTTATCTGGCAGAAGAAAGATGGAAGTTGATAGTTCAAAGTGCCAGAAGACAGGAACAGGGGACCGGGGGACTGAAGAAGGGCAAGAAGGTTAAAAAAAAGGCGCATTGTGCGCTTTGCTACACTCAAAACCTGCACATATGCATGAAGTCCAGATAAAATGCCAAAAGGAGGAAGACTAGATGGGAGCTAGAGTTCGGTTAATCTCATGCCAGACTACTGCTAAAGGCTGATCTGAGGGCTTACAACAATGGTTGTCTTGTGGGTGTGTGCTTGTGGACAATGTTACTGTCAACCCTAACTATGGAGAAGATTAATTTCAGCTAACTGTAGTCCTCCAGAAGTCAAGTGTCCAGTGTAAACTCTGGAGACAGACAGAGGCACAGAGCAATATTTATACCTTCTTGCAAGTAGGCTGTAGTCATCAAGAATAGAATTGAACAAGGCATCCTAAGATTCCTCTGTTTCTGCGGGATAAGCTGCTTAAACTTGCATGTGCAAGTAATTGCTTTCCTTCTTCTATTGTATGTTTCCTTTCCATGATATGCAGAGGAACGGAAAGGAAGTGTGCTATGTGTCAGGTTTTAGGGTTTGGGGTTTTTTTTACTGGATAACACTATGTAGAGTTCATCCAGGTTGTGTTTATTTTATACACAGCTACTAAAAATCTCTCCCCATTTCTAGTGGTTACAAAGAGAAAGTATCAGTTAAAAGAAAGCTAAGATCAATAACTGCTTTTTTTTTGAGATAAATACTTTGTGAAACCATTTGCAGCAAAATCTGTGACTGCAGTTAGACAGATACCTGATTATTAATATTCCATTACAAACTAACTTCAGAAGAGGCCCCAGGAGGCACCACAGCTGCTTCCACCACTAAAAAAAAAATAATCCTGCAAATGAGATATCTTCTCATTTGAAGACCAAACCAATGCCTGCATTTTGCATCAATATTTCCTAAAGGTTACATCACTGTGAGAAATCAGCAGAACATGTCTCACTCAGCTGGTTGTTCTCATTGACCTGTTGTGCCCTGTGATCCTCCATGAGTTCAGTGCACCGACCACTGCCTTCACCCTGGGTGCAGCTTCCTGTTCTGAAGGGTTACTTAAAAATGCTAAGTCTTAGCAGACATAAGAGGAGGAGGGGAGAAAGGGAGAGGTAGCCTTCACAGTGTCCAATAGCTCTCTGCTGGACTGGTCTTACCAAATGAATGTGACTTTGGGCCAGGTCTAAATGGAAATGTCAGAGGGTGAGAAAGTTTCTGCTGTTGTACTTGGAAGGAAAGTTGTAGGGTGCTGCAGGGAGGCAATGCACCAAACTGGAGCTTAGTCTTTGTTCCTAAGGTGAACCAAAATCCCTTCAAGCTTACGGGACTCCAGCAGAGGTGTGTCACCAAGGACCTGGGGGTAGTCTGGCCTGTTCCAGCTAGAGTGTGCACCCTTAGAGCACTATCTTTCCTGGTATTTGCTTTTATTTTTTATGTTGAAGAACAATGAAATACACACCTCAGCCTGAGCATCTTCATATTACTTACTGACGTTTTCTTTGCAGAATGCCCATACTTTGTCTGCTTTCTTCTGTGCCTCATCTCTTTGGCTGGACCAACCTGTAACTACAAGTCAAAGTTCTAGCACTGATACATTAGAGGGTACGTGAATACAAATGGGCTGATGAACTCAGCAGAGCAGATGGAACATGCTCTGGGAGGTTATGGTCAGAAAAGCTTAGGAACCACTCACTGTAGTATGTCTTCATATAGTGAGAGTTCACTGTTTAGGAGCATAGAGCTGTATCCTCTATTCCCATTAGGAATATAGCATTATTAACAGGCACTTCATGAAGGAGCTGTAATTAAATAATTAACCAGTTTACATGAAGGATATATATTTTCTAATTGATGCAAAAAAAAGACCCTCTTCATTTTTCTTAACTTTCTCGTTCCACTGGCCAAAATTAGAGCTATAAATTCATGTTTCCTTGCCTTCTTCTCAGCCCTCTCACCAGCACTGGTATTTGGCTAATAGGGTAGGATCAACTCCAGATTCAGAGTATTGCAGATGTAGTGGACATGCAATGTAGAGCCTAGGTCATCTAAAAAACACAACTACATTTGGTCACCCAAAGTAATCTCTAGGCTCTTTTGACTGTATGTCCTGTGTACAACGAGAGCTTAAACACCTTCCTCCCATGTAGACTTTTGCATTGCAGACACCCACAGGTAGGTGCCTGACTGTGAAGTTGAACACCACTCATAAATTCCAAAAATTGTCTCCAGCTTTTCTTATAGAGCAGCTGCTGCAGGTAGATAAACCACTTGGGTGAGGTGGAGAATGTTTTACCCAAGCTGCTTCTCCTCTTGTTTCTTAGTCACTGTCAAACAGCAAAGTGATCTTCCTGATGTCATGACATGAACTGGAGGAAGGAGTTATGCCTATCTCAACACTATGAAAAAATGTCTTAATGCTTTGGTTTTGGTCAGCTTTTCTAGCAGAAGTAGGATCAAGTTTTACTTTTCTATATAAACATGAACCAAACCAAAACTGACTCACATTTCAAAGGAATGGCACATAATTCTTCAAGGCTTTTCTTCGACTCCAATTGAGTTTTGCTACCCAGCTTCAAGGCAGCATCTAGTATCATCATGTTTGTGTACAGCTGGAAAGGTTTTGGTTGTTGAATTTTCTCACTAAGTGAAGTGGTGAAGATTATAAAAGCCCTGGAAAAAGGGAGAGAGAATAGTAAAACTTGAATTAAGTTGATGCATCCAAAGTCTTGGCATTCCAGTAGAATGCCTCCTAATTGCATCCCTGTACCAAACTAATGTGTTCGTAACCTTCTAATGGCATAACAAGTACGCCTGCTGTGTGTGTTACGGACTAGTTTGTCATCTATCTTCACTAAACAATTATCCTCAAGATAATTCAGTGATGGGAGTCATATGAAGTATCTACACAGAGTTGTCCAGAGTCAAGTTAATCTGTGTACTGAATTTCTCTTTGGAATGTCCTCTTGGTAATTGTATTCAGAAATGCATTCTTTTTTTCTTGATCCTTGATGTCTGTGGTTTGCTGTTCTTCCCTTGCTTCTTTGCGTAAGCAATTGGCATTACCCTGGTTGGAGAGCCACTAGTATTTGCTTTCCTCTGTTAGAAGTGGGAGAAGTAAACAGGGTCTGCATAATGTATTTTCAAGTATACTAGTTAAAAGTCAGTTCAGGATAAATGATCTATAACAACACTTAGAGAAGAGTGAGAATGAGAGAAAAATAATTTTTTTGCTGTCTCCCTCCCCACTATTTCTATAACCCATTAGTTAAACCTAAATTCTGTCCTTACTCAAAGTTATGCCTGTTCTTTCTTAGGTATCTTTCACAGGCCCTTTGAGAGGGGCCCACAAACCCCACCCCAAAGTGAATGGCTTTTTTCCAGGAGGAAGGGCCACCCCTGAGGTACCGAGAGTAAAAACCTTCCTAGATTCCTATGGAAAGGATGGGAAATGCTAATCATGGTTGGAAAGGCAGAAGAGAGGTATGAGAGGTAGACCTCACTTTGGACAAGGGCAAAGCAATTTGGAAGATGTTTTTTAACATCAGTGTCTCAATCCCTACAAGCAATTCAGCCTAAAGAGGTGACTTCTAATGTAAGACCTAGGCAGACAGAAAATGCTTAACTGCTAACACAGATGCCTCTTCCCAGTGTAAGTCTCTGTCAACACCCACAACAAGAAAGTATTACAACAATTTGGAAAGTGCTCCCAAGAATGCACACTAGGCCACTCTCTGGGCAGCTGGAGGGTTGGTTACATGCAATAGCAATATCGAGGAGCCGATGGTGCCACCTGATCTCAGACATCATGAAAACGTCTGGCATCTATAAGCCTGATTTTAAAAAACGGTAGGAAAGTAAATGAGTCTTTCAGCTGATGTCAGTGAGCTCTGCACTGGACTACCTCAAAGTTTAAGCTCCCACAAAAAAGAAAAAGACAAAGTCTTTCTGAATTTTATTCCCTCATTCAAAAATCCATACACTCTGAGAGCAGAAAGAAACACTGCAGTATTTGGCTGGATCAGCTGTTCATACTGGACGTGGCACCTTTCCTAGAAATTGAACCACAGCACGTCTTGCAGAAAGAGACCATTTTAAAGACTCCAGAGACTAATGAGCTTGCTACCTGCCCTGGTAAGCAGCTCCAGCATTTAATTAACTTTACTGCTAGGAAAATTTTTTTTTCCAGTTTGATTTTGTCTTCCAGCTATTGTTATGCATTTGTCTGAAAGACTGAATAGCTTCTCCCTATAGCATATCTTTTCCATGTGTGATAATCTAAAGACAGTGATCAAATTGCCTATCAACCCTTTTGCTAATAAACTGTGTAGACAGGGTTTCCCAAGAATGACACTGCATGGGTTTTTTTCCACCTTCTGTGACATTTCTGTGCTTCCATTTTTGAACTCTTTTGAGTGTTTCCCATCCTTCTAGAAAGCACTATACGAAAGCTGGACACAAGATTTTTATAGAAGTTTCATCAAGGCAAAAAAAAAAAATCAGTTCTTGGTTTCTATTTCATATTTCTAATTATCCAAGGGCTACATTGGTCATAGCATTGCAAATAAAACTCAGGTTGAGGCAGTTATTGATGGCAACACCAACCTCCTCTGAGGTTTCCAAGACAGGCTTCTACACTATAGCTAGATCTTGTAATGTTCATACATAAATGTTCATTCCTAGATTTCCAAATGCAATGTTTATTTCTAAGTGTATCCATTCCACATAAAGCACATATCAGCGGATCGCACTTCAGTCCACCATCTGATCCACATTATTTATTACTTGCTAGTCTGTCACATAGAAATATAACTAGAAAACATTGTCTCACTTTACCTAAAATGGCAGCAATGAAATTGGGGGTTGAGTGGGGCTGCAACAGTTAACAAGAGTGTACTTTTGTGTGTGTGAATGCAGAGTAAGAGGGGTGAGTGCTGCCAGACATTAAGTTCTTTACACCAGGGAAGTATTTGTGAGTCTGAGTGGAGCAGAAAGCCACAAGCAGAAAAGTCTGGGAACTATTGGCCTATGTAGCTCATTAAAATAATTTAATATGGTGAGACCAAGGACCATTCCCTAGAAGCCCTGGAAGTAATGCTTATTGATGCCTTCCTATTAGCAACCACACTTTAAGACCTGTCACTGAACCAATTTTTAATCCACCCAACTTGCACCTGCTAATCCAATGTAACGTAAGTTTTTTAATCATGCAGTACTGTGTCAAATGCCTTGGAGAAATCCATGTAAACTATGTCAGCACAGCTGCCTTTATCAAGCAGACCTGTAATCTTGTCAAAGAAAGCTCTCAGTTTTGTTTGACAAGACCTGCTTTCCATGATACCAACATTGACTGGCATTAACTAGATTTTTAATCTCTAGGTCTATGTTGCTAGAATCAAAAATTAACTTTTCATGAAAGAAGTGAATCTACCCTGCTATACCAGGTCACTGAACAGACTCCTCTAAATAGCTAAATTTCATTGCAGCTCTCCATTCTTTCGGGGTTCCCCAAATTTTAAGAAGTTTTCTTTAAGTACTTTCAGTTAGACAATTCTTCTGGTATCTTCTTTAAGTCTTCTTTAAGACTTGTAGGTGAATTACTAATTATGAACATGTCACCAACAGGACACATAGCCCATTTGAAAGAAAAACTTCTGACGTCATTATTTTAAACTGAAAAAATGATGAATGCATTTCAACTGCATCATTGTAATTACTTCTGTGATGGAAGTGAAATATCTGAAACAATAACTCAGCTGGGCATAATTTTTACTAAACCTCTCTGGGTGTGTGTGAGTTCTTCCATTTAGACCAGGTACAATTCACTACAACACATCTCCCATGGCAGACCAAGAAGCAAAAGAAGTGGTTACTTAAAGTTAAAAACAACAAGAGAAACCTTCTGTGGTTTTCTGTGCAGCTTGGCACTCATGACATCCCTTCTGCAATACTGAATTCATCTTTCATTAACAGATGTCAGGAAAGATATTGACCAGTAGCAGAAAGTCAAGATGAGAGCAGCAGCGATGGAGAGGCAAAAGCTGTGAAGAAATCTCAAAAAAATTTGGCTGCTGTCTGTAGAAAAGATGACAGAGGGAGAAGGTAGCAGCCTTCAGGTACATGAAACATCACTATGCAGCAAAAATAGGAGCATCTGTTCTCCTTAAATTAATGTGACAGTGGAGACTGAGGTTGAATATGCAGAAAACCTCTTAAAGATAAGAGTAGCAAAGCCTTGCAGCTGGTGGTCTGGAGATCATGATGTCTGTCACTGGACGTTTTTCTGCCTTGGACCATGAAGTGAGCAGATGATCCCTTCAGGTCCCTTCCAGCCCTGACAGTCTGTGTCACGGCTGTCAGGAACAGGACGCTTCAGCCCAGGACCTCTCATGAGGCTGAAAGAAGAATGAAGGTATAAGAAACTCTCTTTCTTTCAGCATCTCTCCTTCCAGTTATGGGTTTCTCTCTCCTATGCAGGTTTGTGGGTTTTTTTTCTACACAGCCTTTAAAATAGACAGTCTGGCATTCTCATCTTCACAATATGGAGTCATTTCCATTGTTATGAGCAATGAGTTAAGAAGTGAGGTAGATACCTCTGTCACTGTAACTTGCCTCTATTTGTCAGCCCACATTAAATGCTCACTTAAGAGTTATTTTATCATTTTTAAATGATCTTGGCATTTATTTTATTTACTAATAGCAAGAGTGTTACTGGTTTTGTGTGGGCTGCTTGTAGCGGCAGGCAGCAGCATAACAGAGCCTCTGCACAGCTGCTAATGCCTCTTCTTCATGGGGAGTGAGTGGGAAGAGTGAGGAAATGAGTAGAGATTTGGCTTCTTCCCTTCAGCGTGCCAGCTAGCACAGTTGAATCATCACAGCAGGGAAAATGCATAACTGTATACCAGCAGCAGATGACTTCCCTCTGGAGCACAAGAGCAGTGCAATATACTTTTAGGTACTTCTCCATAAAAAGCATGTCTAGATGGTACAGAACATACCACACACAGATGCTCAAGTTAGCCCTGAATGAGTTGGTTCAGGCACGAGATGCCAGACAGACACGTTAGTATGGTATCCTGCCTTGGCTAAGTTACCCCAAATGACTGGTATTTCTCAAAGCACTGTATTGTGCTGCATAGAAATCTTAGTGAGACTCAGGCAAGGTTTAGATGCCTAAGCTCCAAATCTCTTCAAACCACCACTGAGCTGCTAACAGCAGAAGTTCCTTAACATTTGGCATTGAAATTGTCTTACATTTGTCTTGTTATATGTGCATTCGTGTGTGTGTGTATCTCAGGGCATCATTATGGACACCAAACACCTAAGCCCCTGTATCTACCACCTAGGCATTTCTTTTCTTCTTGAAGCTGACTCCTAAGAGGTTCATGTCAGTCAGTAAGAGCTCTTTGAAATCACCTTTTGGAGCAAGTGCTACATAAGGTACAGAGGTGGCCACATTCTATTTAAAAACTCTGGATGCCTTGTGCTGAAGCAATATGACTTGCTATTAAAGAATTAAAGATCTAGTGCACCCTGAAAAAGACATATGCATAGCCTAGGGGATGATCTTTTGCCTAGGGGCTGGGCAATCACAGGGTTGTCCTGAAAGAGCCCTAGGAGCTCTGGAGTCGGCTCTTGGGAATTGCTGTCATGTCATAGATTAGACAGGGTCTTTTTATAAAATAATTTAAAAAATACATGGAGCAGGATTAAAAAACGGGTATATTCCCTTCTTATATGAGCTTGCTTAGCAGACAGGTTCCAGCCATGCTCTTCCTAATCACTCCCTAACTCTGGCCTAACAGATCTTCAGGGTTGCCACAAAGTTGAACAGTCAAAAGAAGAGGCAAAGAGCTGGATAGTGTCATGTCCCCCACTCCTCTGACAGACAGACCATAAAGGGACACCCCGCTGTCCATGCAAGTTCCAGAGGCCAGATATCACTTGTGCTGCAAGAGTTAGGGTAATCTTTCTCCAAAAAGCTCAAAACAAGTGGCATGAAAAGAGATCATGTTAGGCTTCTAAACAAATTTGCTGATTGAAATACAACTTTGACTAATTTGAATTCAATTGTTTATATTACTATTTATTTCCATAATGTATTCCAAAAAAACCCTTTAGACACAAGCATATTTTACAGTCAGTTCCTTTATGACCTGCCAAACTGCAGGCTCCTGCACAATTTTTCAGGGCTCATTGCTAACTCCTGCTACCAGGTCAATTCCATTTCCAGAAGGACTTCAGTGTTAGGGTAGTTTATCTCCCACATGTTCCCCTCTGGTTCTGCTCAGCCCTTTGTGCTCTGCTGATCTTTCTAAAGTACCACTCAGGATAGCATTAGAAAATTTAAACCACATATGAACTTACTCACTTAATCTCTCATATGGCTGTCTGCACTGGAATGTTTATTCATGTGTGCTAATATTGCAGTTTACTAAACTTCAGTAAACTTCAGTGAAACTCCTGATAGCCAGGGATTTATTTTATGTTTTCATTCAATGAACCACATTAATCATACATTATTTATTAAAATCTTCTCTTTAGGTTAACAAGGAAATGTAGCTTCATCTACAACTTTAAAAGTGATGATCTTCTTCGAGATTAAAAAAAACAGTTTAGCTACTAGCAGATACTGCTGTATAGTATTAATAGCATTGTTAAGGCCTTGAGCTGTATTTTAAAAACCTTACAAGTTATGTAATTTATATGTCACATAGCTTCCCAATTTTTCCTTTATATAGCTTAATACAAAAGGCTGTTTTGGAAAACCCAAATAGGCAAAAAACCCCTCCATGTTCAAAGGAAGCACTGGCAGTTGTTAGAACAAATCTAATGGAACAGATTTTTTTTCCTCTGTTGGCAAATTGAAGAGGAGCAGCAGGAGTGATGACTTATCTGAAAATTGGGGCTCCGATTCAAAAAACTGAACACCTATTCAAAGGAACATTCAATGAACACATATTCAAAGGAAACCTATCTCGGTTTAGGACAAGCTTGGAGCACTGTCTCAGTTCTAAGTGACCGAGCCTGCTGACCTCCTTGGGCCATATGTTCCTGCTACAAGCAAAGCACTTGCTTAAATTCTGTGAGGAGCTGGGCTGCAGAGCAATGTTTGCCCATCTGCAAGGCCACCTGCCTACTTGCCCTTTCCTTCCTCACCTCTCACTCTCCAGTCATCCTTACTCTCCAGTATATTGGAGGTAGCACCAATATATTGGAGGCAGCCCCAATATATTGGAGGCAGCTTCAAGAAGGCATGGGGAGGGATAAAAACTCTTGAGATACAATGCCAGAGTCACCAAGGAGATGGAGCAACATATTCTATTCACACAAAGGACTATAAAATTTAAAGGTCATTCAGCAAAAATTAGGTACCATGAACTTTATGTGGTTATGAAGAAATCACCAGAGGAATTTAGTTCAATTAAAACCATCCAGTCACTAGAGCCAGAAGCATCTTTACTCCCATATTTCAAGTGATTTACTGGAAAAGTCATCTTGGTCAAAAAAGTATACTGCCATTCTGTAAGGCTCAACAAGGGCATGGATGCACCCATAAGAAATCCCTTTAGGCCATAAGCATCTCCCATCAGTGGTTTCTACCCTGATTTGGGGAATTTTTTTCTTCTTGTTGTAAAGGCTCTGTTGTAGTTTGTCATCTTGGTTGTTGCAAAAAGGCTATGATGGTGTTTAAATAGTTAGCCCATTAGCTCCAACTGCTTTCTTTTTGTACTTCTCCCTCAAACACGTAGGGACAGTTCTTGGGCAGTAAATCATGTAGTTTGAAGGAATAGCACACAAACCGCTAACTAAACATTGTGCTGTACTACACAAGGGACAAGAGTGACCACACCATTTCTTCAATATTTCCTGATTTTTAATTCTTACCTGTGCAACTTTAACAGTATTTTAGGCAACTGTAGTAAAGAAGCAAACAGCCAGATGTGCCCTTCTTTAGGATCCTGTCAGCACGTACCCAATCTGAGTGAGCCATCCTGTTGAATTTTGTATATCTAAGTACCTTGCTGAGCTGAGACAATATTGGCATCCTTAAAATGTCTTGAGATTTTTCTCCTGTAAGTCTGATGGGATTCTTTCACTTTCATCTGGAAATCGAAAATCTCACAGTTAGTTTAATAGTTAATGAAGAACTTAAGGCCTATTATTATGAAAATTGCCAAAGAAAAAAGACATTTTCAGTATCAGAAAAATGTAGCATTTTTCCTTTCTGAACTTGACAGTTCTTTCAAAGCTTGTTCAAATTCATAAAGCCATAACCAAAGCATTTTTATTTATATGTGTAATTCAATTAATTTTTAAAGAAAATACCTAGTTAGATGCATGTAAACATACTGGTTAAGCTGTATATCTTCATTTTTTCCACTTCAGTGATTGAGACTGTGTAGAATAGACTGTAAAAACTGCACCAAAGAGCATATTCTCTTTTTATTGCCTGTCAAATTATTGCTGTGACACCCATAGTTGGTAGTGAAACATTGTGATCCACTGTTAGCAATGAAACACAGAGTGTGAGTTGCTCATTGAGTTTAGGTAATGTACCATAAAACATTGCATGAAAACACTAATTTTCTCAATATATATTAGTAGACAGACACAGTGTTTACCAACGAGAAGTTGAAGATGGTTTTAAACACAGTTTATTCATCTGAAGGCTTTCCTAGGCTCTACTTAATCACTTTATATTTTGGGTTGCATCAGAGGTGAATGGCCTATGTGCTGAAGGAGCAGAAGTGTCTGCCAGTCCTGGGTAGATGTCACACCTGACAAATCCTGACATTTTTACAGTGAGCTTCATATGCATCATATCTTTGACACTGAGCTATCAGTTACGGTGTTGGTGGTGTTACACCCACCGTAAGTTTTGTGGTTTTATCTTTACCATGTTGCTTTGATTACTCTTGCTTTGTATTTGATGTACATGCAACATACAGGAAATTTGTAGGTCATTGCTTCGGTGCTGCTGGTACCTCTCTTAGTAATCTAAACACTGCACCTGACATTCGCTCCTTCCTCACAGACCTGCCCTGACTTCAGGTATCTTACTGAAGATGATCTTGGGACTATTGTTACAGTGTGGCTTTAGGAGCTGTATAGATAAGAGCTAGTTTTATTTAATTTATCTGAACTGTATAAAGAGAATCATAAAACCTAGTATTGTCAGCCTTTAATAATACTACCATTGAAACCTTTCATTATCTTAATATCAGTGTATTCAAGGAGAGGTTCTTTGTCTCTGTCCTTTTTCTTAAGATGCCTGTTTCTCGGTGTTAAGTAGCAATTGTTGGCTAAGACCAGCAGAGAGGAAAGTACTGTTTCTTGGATAGCAAAACAGTTGATCTAAGCACATCATAATAAACTCTATAAAGTGACAAACATTGTGGCTCATACATTTGTCCATTATCTTTCCTCAGATTTTCCCTGTAAGGTTTATTTTCCATGTAGCTTCTTACACTGCCTTTGTGGCTCCAGATGCTGAGCTCCCCTTCAGTGCTGAGACCAACTTTTGCTGCACATGCTTCATTATCTGTCCTGTCACCCTCTGGAGGAAGAATTGTGTGCATGATAGATTTGGCTTTGCAAACAGACTAGGAAGGGACCACCAAACCCTATGCACTACAGGAAGGCATGTAATGGATATTCAACCTAGAAGACTTCCCCAGGACACTTACTCAACAGGCCATAAGGCACTGCCTCATCACAAAAAGCAAGTCCTTTCCAGCTAGATTCTCACTGCCAGTGCCTAAGCATCAATGTTATTTCTCTTCACTGACTTAGAGGAAGCCAGGGGGAAGAAGCCCCGGAGAGCAGACAGTGTGAACCTTTCACCGCTCTCTTGAACTCAAATGCCATAACAGTCATGATGACAAAGCACATCAGAAAAGCTAGGTATCAGTAGTACAGAAATATAAACTGTGGCATAAATGATCAGAAGCCACAAAAGCTATGCCTTGCCACTAGAAAAGAAAGGTAATCTCAGGATAGTCAATATCCTATGCTCTGTATTGTCAGTTATCCAGACATCCCAGGAAATGGATCACACCTCAGGAGAAAACAAAAAAGATTGATAATCCTTGTCAGTCCTGTTAGGAGAAAATGTTCCTTCTGGACTAAAAAAGTGGTGACCATTAATGTAAGCTTGTGAGCAAAACATGATAGATGACCATGGAGAGGCTTTCTGTATCATTATGGCTAAATCTATACCAGCTCACACAGTGAGCATCCTCCAGCTCTGCATACACACCTCATCCTGGAGAAGGACTTGGGAGGATACTGTTCCCCTGTTCCCTGTATCCCCATTTCTACATGGGGGAAACCTTGACCTGTAACCCAGATGAGAACAGACCATGCCCCACAGAGGTGTTAGTCTGGATAAGAGGGAGACTAGATCCTCTAAACATGTCATGGCATACATCAAAACCTAAGTCCAGGCACCAAGACCAACAGTTCCACCTCTGGCACCACTACCCAGTCAGAGTTTGCGCTTAGGTGAGGCTCTGGATCTTCAAAGCAGGGCAATCCTTCTACTTCCCTACCACCACTGCTCAAAAGCAGTTCATCCTGGGAGAAGAACTCCTCCATGGCTTCTCTTCACGGCCAGCCAGAAGTGTAAAGGTAGATGTTCATTTATCAGCAAATGAATGGCAACCAAACCTCTTTTCAGTTTCCTCCAAAAAATCAAGGTGTTATAACACTTGAAGCCTCTTTATTTTTTATGCATTTTGTAGTCACTGATATGTCATGGTTTTCATCAGAAAAGATGGCAACCTGATATAACAGCATTATTCCTTTAATCTAAATCAGATTAAATAAGCAATATTTTTAATGAGTTTTGCATATAGACAGATGATTTGGTTTCCTTGGCTCTGTAAATCACATTTATTTATTCATTTCTCAAAAGTTTTTTACTATCTCTGTCTTCATTATTTGAATTTCATATTAAAGGTATGAGAATGAGCCAGACCTTTTATCTTACCCTAATAAACATCTTGTAATGTAAAAATGAGCACAGATCAACCAATGCATATGGCTGGTATTCCCTTCATGTGCTCTAACACCTGGCAAAATTATTCATTAATTCAACAGCCACGTTTAAAAGCAACAGTTCAAAGGCCTATGAATGGTAGAATAACATGTTCAAAACTGAAGTGCACTTCAGCAGCAGCAGTGTCAGAGTTTAGAGAAAGAACCATTTCCTGTGAGATGGAGGGCTTGGGAGAGTGAGATAGCAGTGAGGAGGATCTCTACTTTGTAAACTTGTTTCTTCAGCCTCTGGCAAGGCCAGCAGAGATTAGCTGACGTGCATTTAAGAAAAGGGAGGCATACAGTGGAGAGAGTTTTCCACACCAAAGTTTCTCCATGAAGAAAACTTCTTTGGGCTATGTGATTTTTTTTTCCCCCCATGAGTTAGTCACCAGTGGAAAGTTAAATCATAAAGTAAATACAAAACACAGAAAGTAAATGAAAGGATAGGACTTTGGTGCAATACTTTGATATATGTTAGAAGATGGGTAATATGTCATACAGCTCCTATCAGCTGAAAAGTGTGACATGTGCCAGTCGCATAGAGCTATTTACGGAGTTCTTGTGTTTGTTTGTATGAGATGAAATGCACCATGTGCAAGAGGCTCTCCAAAATTGGACTTGCTGGGCCTCAGCTGACTCCATCCTTGAGATGCATCTTTGCCAAAGAGTGATTCCCACATCCTCTGGAAAGGTATATATTGCTTTTAAGAGTAGGTCCAGTTCTACACTGAAGCTAGTATGTCCCAAAGTTTTATACTGCTTGGATGCTTTCACACAGGGAATTTGTATGAGCTCTATAGCATAGCAAGACAAAGACTTGGACTTATGCCATCCTTAGGACAGTCCCAAACATCTGTGACTATCTGCAGCATGGAAGGACCACACTTGAGCATGACTCTCCACACTTGTTCAGACTGCCGTATGCCCAAGACCACTTTCTAGGGACTAGAGACATCACATCTATGACAGACCAGCCAGTGAAGGGCCCTATTTATAAATTCATGATGCTGCATACAACAAGGTGTTATTGGATATGTAATCTACTGAGCTGCTTATTGGATATGTAATCTACTGAGCTGCAGGTGTTCTGAGTCTTACAATCTAGCTGCACATTGCACCCTAGCAGGCCATGCACCCATGTCTACCAAACAGTTTAGAAAGACCCTCTAAGCCTGTCTGGTTCCAAAGCTTTTGCTTTTGCTGTGGCCAAATGTGTTCACTTCAGGGAGCCTCTTTCTGTGCAGGAGCGCTGTGGATTTGAGCTTCAGGAGCTGACATCTATTTCATAACAATTTATTTCTCTTCTGCAAAACTATACCATCCTAAGGTGTCTCATGCGACACTTACTGAAGTCCACTGGCATCTTTCAGTGAGAATAAAATCTCCCACTGATCGCAGTAGACACTGGACCAAGCCTCAGGTGAGGTTGTCTTTCCAGGGTTCAGAAATTACTCTTTCTTTATCTCACAATTTTCTTTCCTTTGGTGGCGGTGTATTTCTGATACGATAAATCACTGGAACATGGACTCTCATTTACATCTTAAGACACTATCTCCAGAGGATGGAAGCAATTATTCCATAGCACCTTTCACCTTCTTCAGTCTATGAAATTTTAAATGCCTCCATCCATTAAGTGATTTTAAATTGATCTTCTCCCTTAACTCCCCAATCTTTCCTCTCAAGGTTATTCAATTACATGTGTTGTATTGGGTAGTGTTCCATTAAAGGGTTTCATGTTTTTGATCCAGTAATGTGTGTAAGCCTTGGGTGAAGGAGAGGCAGCTGATGGTCTCCTGCTTTTCTTTTGAGACCTGTTTTTGCTGCACTAGACTGTACAGCGAGCAAACTCAGGTCTTTAAAAAAATCTAATTTTTTTTACTTATTATTTGAACTGTTCATTTTATTCAGGAAAGCAAGATACAAAGGGTGGGGTTTGTTTTGTATAAATACCTTCTCCATGCTTAAAAAAAGAGGAATAAATTCAAGGCCAAATTTCCAGAAAGATATATTTTTAATTAAATTTCTAAGTTTCTGAGTAGCATTAAATAAAAGAACTACATCAAATGTGCTGAACTCCTGAAAATCCCCACTAATGTCAGGAGGAACAACTTAAGAACCATGAAACTCAGAAGTCACACTTCTACACACACTACTTTGAAAACATGATCCCTCATTTCCGTTTCCTACTGTACAGTAGGGGAAAAGTTCTAGGTACAGAAACATTGTATGCTTTCCTAAACACTCTCCCTGCTTTTTACCTGAGTCAGAGCGAGATCAGCTCACTGTGTTAAGATAATGCTAAGATAGCTAAGATTAAGATAATATGCTGGAATCAAAATAGACACCTTATCAACCACATTTGCAGACAGGTGAAAGGGAAATCATATTCAGATACATGTAAAGGAAAATTTCTGGCATCACTGTTTTCCCATTAATTACCCAAATGATGTCAGTGGCTGACAGTAGATAGAGGTGGTTAACATCAAGTCCTCTCATTGCCTTAAAATGGAACTGCAGACGTGGCATTTGGCACTGTGACTTGTTCCAGATGTCTATCACGTTGGTATATGTTGAGTCTCTGTAGGAAAAAGGTAATAAGAAATCTAGTGGGGAAGCAGGGGTGACAGATTGCAAGAGCTCACCTTACAACAGGTGCTGCTCTGGGAATACAACCACTCCTTTAGGCTGAGAAGCACCATGTCACCCACAAGTCTCATTAACATTGATGTAATGAAAGAAGACAAATGCTACCCTAGAAGATTACCAGTGGATAGAGTTTCCAAGCTTGTACCTATCTGGGTTGGGATCACAAGGACTTTGCAACGCTGTATTGTGTTACAGGTGGTTAAAATGAGCGAACAGCTCTCCTCTCACGCATGATTATTACCTAATGATGGAATCTAAGTAAGCACATACATCCTTAACCTCAGTGGACTTTTGACTAGGTCATGTCACTGACTTCCAGTTAATTTAATCTGATTAAATGAGAGCTGCATTTGGACTATGGTGTACCTAGGTAGCATGCATTCAGCTATTCAGTCCTCATCAGCTTTGGGGTTTATTACTACAAATATCAAAAGTGACTATAGCTTTGGTCAGAGGTGAACTAGATGTTTAGGTACTTTTGGGTTTTGGCTCACATTCAGTGAACAAAACCCAGCTTTTTAACAAGCTGATTTCCTCCCTATCAACTGTTTGTGAGGCCTTTTTGCCTATGGTTGACAGCAGAGACAGCAGATGGGAACACACACCCTCTCTCCAAATATTTCACGCAACAGTTTGGCATCCTAGTGCAAGCTTGCCTCCTTTAGAAGGAGGATCTAAATCATCATATGGTGAACCAAGGGTTCGGAAGTTGCATGCCACCCCAAACAGAAGGATGGGAAAACTACCATCTCAATTACCTGCAACTACATCTCTTTCAGTTTGTCTGTGATAGCCCATGTCCCGCTGCAAGGACATTTTTAAAATGCTCCTTATATGAATAAATCCCATGTCCTTTTGGACTTCCCACAAGAGAACAGTTTCCAGTGGATGCTTCAATTGTTATAGGAAATGGGTTCTTAATATTGCCAGTTTACATTATCTGACGTTCTGTTCCTTATAATGCCTTTTTGAGTGTCAAGCTCTGTCAATCTTCATTGAACCTCACCTGATGTGTAAGTAACGCAAGTTGTTTAAAGCACGGCAAAGATCCGTTGAACCAGTGAGAAGTATATCTCACACAAACTAAGCTTGGGTTTCCCAGTAGCCAGTCATCAGCCACAGCACTGTCTACCTATCGTAATCACAGGGTCACTATCTATGTGCCTGCTTCTTAAGTCATAATGGTAGCATATTTGTATGGTGTTTTCACTTTTTTTTTTCCTTTTGGCCCTTTCTTGCAGCTGCTGGTTAGTAGCATTTTCCTCTCATTTTCTTCCATGCAACCTCTTTGCACTGAATCCCAGATGCATGTGAAATGGCCACAAAAGAACTATCTGGGTTAAATGAGTACTAAACAGGTTTAAAATTAGTGCTTATTGTTTGGAAGCAGATGCAAGCTTCAAACAAATGCAAAACATCAATGCAAATGCAAAAAGGAGGGCAATTTGAAAATCAGATCCTAAGTACTTGATTCTATAGGTTGCTTTTTCTAGTAGTAATACCCAGAACAGTTCTGTTAATGTAATGGCAGCACACTGAATAACTACTCTACCAGCATTTGTGTTTGCAGAGTTCATGATTCAGCAAAATATCTCAGGTTCCCTGCTATTCTCATTTTAATGAACTGTTATCTCTACAAAGCTACTCTTTTAGAAGCTAGTAAACACTGCTACACATCTCTACACTACATTCTACAGAAATTATTATTATTATAGAGGTTTTTTTGCTGTTTGCTTTTCTTTACCTTTTGCACTATTTTTCTTGAAGGCTATTCGTATCCAGAATCATGGTCCTGAATATCTACAGTGCTAAAGTCTAATGAGTTTTATCTGTCCATACTAAACACAAACTGATGGCAGCATATGAGGGAAATGTCTGTGTTGAATTTCTTCAAATACACCATTGGCAAAATGCTTATCTTCTCCTGAATTCTCATTCCTTATCCTGCTGTGCAACTCAAAGCAAAGCCAAGCAGTATACGTGTGCCCGCATTTCAGGTAACGTCATGAAGGGGGTTTGCTTTAGGCATAAGCAAAGCAGCAGGTTCCTAGCGTGGCTCATGACCAACAGCGACAAAATCATGATACAAAGTGAGAGAGGGAAATCTCCCACGTTTCATAGCTGCAGCCTCATTCCTTTGCCCAGCCTACGGAGACTCAGAGGCAGTGGCAGAGCACTGCTCCTGTGAGCTATTCTTGTGGTACATACAAGACGCCAAGATGGAGTGAGCTCCCCGGCTTAAGTAGCAGACCACCAAGCCTGTATCGCTGTGTCCTGTTGTGTGCTTGCCTCGAGCTGTGTCGTGCTGCTGCTGCTGCTGCTGCTGAGGGACCTGGCTGTGCAGCTGGTGGATGCTTCAAGAGCAGGGAAGGAGACAAGGGAAGCTGGACAGTGGAAGTCGGCCATGGCACCCCCTTTCCATTTGCCTGGGAGCACCTCATAGTGCCCGAGGAGCAGACGTGCTCACCCAGGGCTGGCGGGGAGGCTGTTTACAGCCAGGCACAGAATGAGGCTGCCTGCCCAGGCAGTGGAGCAATGGCTGCTTGCATCAGAGGCAGAAATACTTACTCGGCCTCCGTTCCCCAAATTTGGAAGCATGGTGCCCTGCAATCAATTTTTTTTCAGCCCTCAGATGCATTTAGTTTGGTTTTGCCCTTGTGAAGCCTTGAACTGGCTCTAAGTATTGGTCAGCAATGAGCTCTGAAAGCATTGTGGTGCACAGGAGGCAGGGACAGTCCAGAGTGCCACCGCTAGAAATTCAAATTCCCTCTGCAAAGAACAGATGAAATGTAAACTCCCCCAAGGAGCCTTCACCACCAGTATCCTCCATCTGTGACTCAGTGGATTCTTCTCTGGACCCTCTGCTTCATATGATTTCTTTACAGGAAGCAGCTACAAAACTTACTCTGCATAGACAAATAAACAGCTTTCAGGTAACATTAAACTGCCAGCTTGCATTGCTCACTAGAACACCTCAACAAAAAAGTTACTTCCTGCAGCACTGCATGATCATCTAGCTTGAAAGATTTTTTTTAAGGCCTGCTCTTAAAAATGACTTGCATTTGTCACTTGGATGAAGCATAGTGCTGAGAGGGAAATTAACTTTCCATATTTGCCTATAAAGTGCGCCAAAAATCTGTCAGCATATGACAATTAAAATAGCAGTGATTTTGATGTAGATACCCAACCACTGAAATCAGAACAGGGACAACAGTTAGTTTCAGAGACAGTTCTGAATGTTAGGTGTAATGGCTTTTAGGAAGGGTTTTGATTTAATGGCAGCATTTGGGGAGAAAAACAGTAGAAAACCACTGGAAAGAAGTTGCCATTATTCCCCAAAGTATATTTGCCAGCAGCCTCTTGTGGCTTACAGTTAACAGTAGATGCTCACTGGGATTCGTTTTCATTGCAAGCAACATCCGCTTCTCTGTATTATCCATGCCACCGCTCTCTTTAGTAACTCTAGTTTTACCTCTGTTGCCTGCTTATTTGAGCTCTTTTAAACTGGATGGAAACTATTCTATTTTGTACCACTTCAACTGTTTACCGGTTTATAAATATTATATTTGTGTATGCATCCTCTTTTTCTGTATTGGTAAATATCAGAGTTATGAATAAATAAGTGGAAGTAAAGGGAAGCAGACCATACTTTTCTTAAAAATATGTGTCTAGTACTTGAATAAAATAAACGTATTTTCCAGGATGGCTTATGCTCACTTTGAAAGCACAGAGGTTACAAAGACCTACATGCCATAAGAGCACGGCAGAGGAGACGCCTCTATCTCCGTCATTGGAGCTGCAAAGAGAATAAGGGTTGGTAGTTAGTGCTGACAGCAGCGCCCTGGTCTCAGTAATGAGGAGATGTCCCTTCCCCAGCTGTTGGAATAATTTGCGGACACTTGACCTTAGTGGAGCTCTCTCAGCCTGTTCCTAGAAACCACCTCAGTTTTCCAGTGCCTCTCTGGTATTTTTTGAAAGACACACCAAAAATACTTCGGCACACCTCTCTTTCATCACCTAACCCATGAACCCTGCAGCAAGACTTACTTAGATGTACATGCCAGGAGGCTACAGCTATGATTCCTCCTTACTTATTACTGCCTCCATCCCCAGTCTACCCTTCAGTCACTGGGCAGGCCAAAGGCTATCAGGCATATACA
Organism: Mycteria americana; assembly: GCF_035582795.1. Lineage (NCBI taxonomy): Eukaryota > Metazoa > Chordata > Aves > Ciconiiformes > Ciconiidae > Mycteria > Mycteria americana. The sequence goes on along the minus strand of NC_134365.1, from coordinate 156,193,805 downwards.
TGTTTCTCCAGACATGGAGGCACTACCATCGTGCAGGTGAGGTGAAGGCAGATGCTTATCTTAAGCCTCTATGAAGGACTGCAGGATAGTCCTGCAGACACCCAGATCATGACAGTGAGGAGCAGTGCCACTATGCCATCACTGAGAAGAGGTACAGACCTAGGACATCAATAATTAGCAGGTCTCACATTTTCATCGCAATCCATGTAGTTGCACTGGAGGTATTTTTACTACCCAACTGCTGACTATGGGTCATAAATACTCATGTTGGCTTATAAAATAGCTCTAATCATTTTATACAAAATAAAGTTTTTCCAGATTTTATTCTTCCTACACATACATGAGATTTTTGGTCACTAGGTTCATTTATATCCAGGTGTTGTAAAGCTCAGCACTGTCCAACTAGAAGACAGCAGAATGATTCACAAATTGTTTTCCATTGCCATATACCTCTACAAAAGAAACTTCTGTAATATAATTCAACCTCCTGGTTATTAAAAAACAGGACACTTTTGTTGTAGCTGAAACCTTGAAATCTTGGATTTGTGCTCATTATTTATTCCAAGGGAAAAAATACAAGCACACTTTTTGGCAGATACAAATCATTCCTGTTAAAGAGAGGGTAGGCCATAATACTTTACAAGTTGCTCCAAAAGATAGTAGTGGGAGCCATTTTTCAAATCAATGATTCCTGAGAACTCACTAGAACACACTGTTTATGCATGTGAACAAACTGGATTGTTTCTAAAGAGGGAAGAATAGCTTTGAGCTATGACTTCCAAAGCGTACTTACTGACAACAGCTTTCTAGCCTGTGTAACTTCTGCTTTTACCAAATCCAAAGTCCATAGAGAGATTCCTTCCACATTCTGACCACCTGTAGTATGGAGTAATGAATATCCAGAAATACTGCCATATTTCTCTCTTTATAAAGCATACTACAATGCCTCCCCTCTCAAGATCGTTTAATATAGCCCAGATAAATATTCCACAAAATACCTCTTCAGCCTATACAAATGAGCCTATACAAATACTATAGATATGTTGTATGTGTTATACATACACACAGAGAGAAAGAGAGAGATACTTTCTACACCTTATTTCTGTGTAGGATGAAAAACACAAACACAATGAAAGGGAATCAGAAAAAAAAATACAGAACATGGAATACTTACTGTTTAAAAATACAGTGAGATTATTTTGAAACAAAGCTTGCATCATAGTTTCAGACAAGAGAAACTAGAAGTCCAGGCAGGAACAAAATCTACACCCATATCTAAAGAAAACAGAGGGGAAAAAAACTGTTAATGAGTAAGATCTTAATTCAGTGTATTGCAGGCATACAAATATATTAGCCATTATCACCAAAAGATTACAATTGTCAGATTTCTGTATATTGAGGTGAGTGTGTTTCATAAAGTAGCATTAACTAACATAACTATAAAGGAAAGAAGTGCAAGAGAAGTAAATTAAAATAGTACCCATTCAGGCATTATCATTAATAAATACGTAAAAAATGGAAAATTAGAACTGACTCTACTTGGATAACTGGAGAAGGTCACAGACCTGATTTTCTTCCTCCATTTTTAGCATTATGAAATAGAAAATATGAAGTATGAAATTAAAAAGAAAAAGCCCTCTCAAGCCTTCCAAATCCCCTGCAGTTCTTCACTGGAGAATGATTTTGACATAGTGCTACAATCATAGAAAAGTGTCAACACCATTACAGTGTCCTATTGAAGAGCCTTATGTGCATTTTAATGAAAGGACTAATGAATGACTAAATGCACCTTCCCTACTTTATTGTTTTGTAACAGTAAAAAGGATGTGCTCAAAAGTAGCTTTTAAGGTTCCATTTGTATCTGGTCCTTGTCTATATTTTGTTGTTACCTGCTGATAAGTCACCTACCCCTGGAGATGGTCTCTAAACCAGGTCTGTGTTTGGACCTGAAAGTTTTTGATTGCAGCTGGGCTTAAGCAGCATCAAGACAGCACCATTAGTCGAGGCCTCCGGCATGCTGCCCTGTGGTGTGGACCCACGCCTTGGACCCCCCCGGTCCAGCCATAAGTTTGTAAGAGCCATGTGCCCTGAGGGCTACACAGCAGCCCGTGTGACCTGTAACAGAATACACTTTTATAGAAAATCTGGCTTAGACCTTAAGTCTTCAGAGAGTTAAGAGACATCAAAGCAAAGAACATGGGCTTTTGAGAAATACTTTCTTATGTACATACACACACACAGACCTCTTAGAAGTCCTCTCGTTCCTAGTGCTGGAGAAAGTCACAGCAGGAACAGAGTTTGCAACTGACATTTTCTTACGTAAAATAATATGAGCTAGATATCTGTGCTGTGGGTAAGTCATCTTGTAAGAGACCAAATCAGATAACAGGATTTAGAGGGTGGGGCAAGGGGAGTAGACAATGATAGAAAAGATATGAGGCAACAAGGGAAATTCTGACAGAAGGCAAGGAAAATAATTGTCACGAAGGCAGTGGCTAGGCACTGCCAGAGGTGCCCACAGAGGCTGTGGAATCTCCACCCTTGGAGACACTCAATAAGCTGCTGGACAAGCCCCTGAGCAGTCAGATCTAACTACTAAGTTGGCCCTGCTTTGAACTCAGGACTGACCAGATGGCCTCCAGAAGTCATTGTCGACCTGAATTATTGTTATGATTCTCTGACACGCTAGAAGGGATTTTAGGTTCTTTTTTCACATATGTGAAATAAATCCCTCCCCCATGACATAAATAAAACAGCAGTACTATATTTGTTTCTATTTCTGAGGTAATCAAAACACACAAGAGGCTCATATATTCATCACACAAGCAGAATTTGCCTCAGAAATGTTGCAGTCTGTAGTAGAGACAAAGGCAGGCGAGAAGTATTGGGAGAGGGCTAGGTCATAGTGTAATATTCAAGCAGGGAAGATTACTCCAGATAATGAGACTACAGTATAACAGCATGGTTGTTATTTGCACTGCTCATCCACGTGGAGAGAGTGGGACACAAAACTCAATGACAGCACATTTATTATCTCTCACCAGGTCTTAAAAAGTAAATACAGCTAAATTGGCTGGAATTATCCCTTTTAGGACCCAGATATACCACGAAATATTTGGGAAAAGTGAAGAAACATTACAGAGGCAAAGACATACATTGTGAGTGCTGCATGGCTTAGTATGATCAACACTTAGCATTGGGCTCAGTGGCACAGGACAATGAGAATGAAACTGGGATTTGGCATATTTCTGCAGTATAATAATATAACCGTTTAAGTGAATAATCATACATTAATTTCTTCATTTAGTTCACTCTGGTTTCAGTTATGCCTCATTTAATGTGTGAATTCTGTTTCTGAACGCACTAATTCAATTGAAAGCCTTGAGAGAGGACTTTGCTTGTCCATGTTGCAAGCACAAGTTTATAGGCTGTAGGCTGGATTCCAAATATTGATGCTCAAAACTGTTGCACATCACAGAAGCATTACAATTATGTACGCACACCAGAGAAGTTCCAATGGTACTTTCATTTCTGTGACTATACATATGTCTGTGCAGCCAAGCCATGAGTAGCACGTAGCAGCTTGGCATCGCGATTCTGTTTAAGCCCTCATGGGCTTTGGAAAATAGATACCTATCTCACCTGCAAGGCCCAAACCCAAATGAATTTCAAAAAAACCCCGACTAGTCTGGCAGTGGCACAAAACAGATGAATAGCGCCCTTCTCCCCCCCTGTTTGAACACTTCTCTGGACAGAAAGCTAGCTTCAGCTCTTCCCTCTCTCTGAAGAGACAAGAGTACATATGTTTCACCTCGTAGAATACTGACTGCCCTCTAAAAGGCAGTGTGTTCTGGGAACTGGGGTACCCCTCCATCTCTCCTTTCCTACTGAACATTTCAGTAATTTGGAAATTACTGAGATTTTTTGAGAGAAAGCCAAGTGAGATAAAAACCCACTAGCTTAGTAATGTGGGCATTGGTCCAGAAAGAGGGATGTGGAATGCGTCTAATTCCTTAGTGTGCTGAAGTTCTATATGTCAAGTGGAAAGGTCTCATCAGAAGAGGATGGGACATGACAACCCTGAACTCAGTGCCTGGATCCTGCCATAATTGTAAGGGATTCAAGCTCCAGCAGGCAAAGAAGAGAATAGAGCGATCTCCTCTCTTATTCTCCCAAACTATTTGGTAATCAGTTGGTCATTATCATTGAGTTGATTATTATTTGTAGGGAAGGAGGGGAAAGGAGAAGGATAGGAAAAGATGAAGTTGCTGCAGACACTTGATTTCAGGAGCAGATTCACAGCAGAGACTTAGGGAGCACTTCTTTGCAGCCCGTCATTGAGCCTTCTTGAGAATGGCAGGCTTTTTAAGCAGCTCTTTCTCCTCAGCTTTTTTTCATTTTCTAGCTTAGGTGGCTTCTTGGTCAATTAATCTGCTTCTGCAATAAGGTATGGCCATGCCAGCCTCTGGCTAAAAAAGGTACACAGCTCAGTATCCTTTGAAGAAGGACACCAAATGAAAGCAAATATGCTGAGGGAACAAAAAATATTTATTGCCAAGAGCAGCGTCATGGATGATTCTCCATTCTTCCTTTGAACAGAGTTTTTCTTGAAAATTTCTGAGCAGATGAGGCCCTGCTGCAGGTCTGTGTAAGACCCTTGCACTCTCCCCCATTGCTGCAGTACCCTGGCTACCGTGGGGAACAGTACTGGGCTGAAGGGCACTTGCTGGCCTCAGCAATCAACACTAACCTACCCTTGCCTTTTCACAGATTTGAAGGTACAGCTGTAGGGGAGAACTCAAATGCTCTGTGAACAGAAATATTTTCTTCATCTGTGCTTCTCCTCCTTTATGACAGTGAAAAGACACACCAAAAATATAATTCTGAGAATATTAAATACATGCAGTTAAATTAGGAAGTCTAGCCTATGTATATCTCTGAACATTGGCAGACAGTGCAAGAGAATTTGTTTTTAAAGGTTCTGATATCACAGAATCATTTAAAAAACATGAAAAGAGACAGGGTTTGGCACGAAAGGTGTTTTCATAACTAATGATTTTAATGCATTTATCCAAATGTCTTTGCCTTAAACATCTTAATAGAAATTATACTATTCTCCACCTAAAGTTTGTGTAGTCATGCAGTCAAGCCAGTCTTGAAATCAAGATGTGTTTCAGATCATCCAAGCAATGTTAATCACTATAAGATCTCTGAATCACTAGATATGCTATATTTGACTTCTTTATTCATAGCAAATAGAAGAACATTGGAATGCTTTCAAAGACCTAAACAGCCCATTTTCTCTACTTCAGTCACTACTCATAGACTCTTCACTTAAATATAGGAAACTAATGAAAACTGCAAAGCAGAAGGGATTGCTATTTAAATAACTATACACTGTTTGTACATACCGTTCCTGCCGCTGCGGTTTTGGACAGGATTGGACACTCTGCTTTGAACAGAACATTAACTCATGCTGACCTAAAGCTAAACTCACCCAAACTTTACTCAGATTGAAAACTGAGATTACAATATTTAAAAAAAACCAAATCTACACTTATTTACATTTAATTCTGACCTAATTTCATGCTGTATGCTAAGAGTGAGCAAACACGTAGAATCAGCATGGTAACCACTTAAGCGTATTACAATTGATTAACAGGAAGCACAAGGTAACTAAACAAAAAAGGAACAAAAAGGAAAGTTTAAAAAAAAAAAAACAACACATTTAGATGACAGGCTTCAAGATTGTCCTTGTACCAGGGACATGTCCTTTGGAGAATGGAATTCAAACCCAGTTGAAGCCAACAGAACAATTTATAAGAGGTAAAAGATAGGATAGGAATTAGGAAAGCTGAGAGGGAATTTGAGGAGCAGATACAGAAAAATACAAAACAATGCATTATGTAAATACCTGTGGAGCAGGATGGTTTTGAGAGAATCAGTGGTTCTACTGGGCTCTCAGGGGATAAAAGGAGCAATAAATGGGGATGAGGACACCATATCTGTTAAATGCTCTTTTTGCTTCAAGCTTTTCAGAGAAAATATCTGTTCTCTTTATGATATAAAGAAGAGGCACTGTCGGAAATTAAAGCTTTTGAGATTTTCTTTAAGCTCTTTTAGAACAAAATACTTTAGTCCATCTAGAGCCACCAAAGAACCAAGACTTGATTCATGAGGGCATTAGTGGCGTTTAATTGCTGCCTCATCACTACTCTCAGGAAAAAGTAGTCCAAACTTTAGACCCTTGCGGCTTTGATCCAGGGGGGTGTGCTGGGGACCCTGGATATTGTGCAAGGAAACTCCCTGGTCCTGAGCATGCTGAGGTGCTCAGCACTTGGCTGTGCTTTTTATGAGAAAGTTATTCCCCGATCACTCCTCACAGACCCTTTGCTTTGTCTTCTAAATGCGACACCTGGCATCGGTCACTCCAAGACAGATTTTTGGGCAGTATGGGCCACCAGGGCTGTGGTTAGACTATTAAGGAAATGTCTCTGTTCTTCTGATATATCAAGGGGAAGCTCTATTTTTTGTACTGTCTGATTGACTGACACTAGGACGAGCTTTCAGCCCATGAGAGAGACATGTCATGAGATTTTTTGAGACAAAAGCAGTTCAGAAAAGTATGTAGACTGAGGGACGCCTACTCCGTATCAGACTCAGCTGCTGAACCACCTCGTAGCTGATCAAGGATTTTAGCAATTCAGAATCTGGCACGTCCATTTCAGCTTAGACTATACAACCCCCTGCTGCTCCCCGTGTTTCCAGTTTAATTCACTCTAATGTGAATTCAAACAGCAAAAAAAAAGCTAGGCCTCTGTTTCTTATTGAATAAACAAACATTGTTTATTCTTTGCCTGGGTCAGTTTGGCACAAGGAGGAGCTGGGCACAAGCTCTCTGGTCCTTGACATCAGTGGAGAGGAGGGTCCTGAGTTTCTCCCAGGGGGTCTGAGAGTCAGCTTCCACCACAGCATACCAAATGCTGGATAAAAGCATTTTATCCATGCACCCCTGGTGGAGTCTCCTTCCTCTTGGTTTGTAAGGAGGTGGTGGTTGCAGGTTTATTACTTCTCTGTCAGAGAGAGGGAGGAAGCATTCAGTGCTTGGTGTTGTTTTCACTGCGTCATCTCATTTATGCCATCAGCCTGTCTGCTTGCTCTTGTGAGGCTGGTCATTTGGGGATCCTTTCAAAGGTGACTCTGGCAGCGGAGTCACTCCTTCAGTTCGAGTATTTCACCTCTCGCTCTTCTTCACTAAACAAAGAGCCTGTGCTTGCTTCATCCGTGAACACGACACAACGGTTGCCTGCCCACGGTGTGAACTGTTTCCGTTGACTGGCAATGTATGCAAACCTGATGTCTTATTTTTTTCAGTAGAAACTATGTTTTATCATTTTAAGATGCTGGAATATTTTTAAGAGTTGCATAATCTTTCTATATTCCTCATTTCAGTGAAATGTCCTGAAATTTCCAATATTGAAATGAAATTAATTACAGAGCAAGAGTGTGTGAAGCAAATTGATACAGATGTGTATCTGTGTTACAGAAATACGCATAGTGGAGGTCTGTATTATGTAAAAAAATAAATTCACTCTCCAGTCTGAATAACTCAAGTGTCCTACAAGAGCGTTCAGCAGTGAAAGACAGTGACAGTCCGGTTTGTTTCAGTTATCTTCCCTCTGTGAAAATTTGCACTTATGTGCAGAAATAAGTTTCTTGTCTTCTTCATCATTGGTGCTGATTCTGTTTATTCTCTGCTGATAGTTCAGAGCTTTTGAAGTTATGGGCATCCTTGTTTCCTCACATCAACTGCCAGCTTCATGAAGCAGTCTATGAATTGCCATTGGGAGTAAATCATATCAAATACCACCACATCTCATTCTGATTCTGGTAGAAATGAGCTGCTAGCTCTTGATTTCTCAATTGTCAGCTTTGGCAATGGTACTTACCAAGACAGCTGGTAATTCCTTCCTTTCCCAGAATTTCTCATGGACACTGGTTTCTGGGGATACCTGATTTCCTACCTGATGCTTCAGGAAGATCTTTACTTTTAGAAGTGTGTTTCTGAGTCAAAAACTAGCCCTTTTTTTGCTGTGTGTTGGTGAAATTGCCAGGGCGGGGACCAGATAAAGGGAGCACAGCCTAAAAACTAGACTCAAAAAACTCCATTTGTTACAGAAAGACGTCTGAACTTCCATTCTAGTAAGCAAGTGAATCAATAAATAATAAAAATAATGTTTACAAGGTTATAAATAGGCTTCAAAGTAAACACTCCATTAAGATGAATGGTACAGTTTGCACTCCTCTTAGAACTATTGATTCAGTCTGGATGCCTGTAGATTCATGAAAATAGCACTGCAGCATCCACATTTTAGAAGGTTTTCTTTCTACCAAGAAGTGCTATCTTTCAAAACAAAACAAAAGTTTAAACTGGTAGAAGGCACTTGTCAGAAGCTGCTGCACATATTTTCAGCTTTACGTTATTAAATAGTGAGGGGTTTTTTCCCAGTAATAAGATTCTACCACTTAAGTAATAGTAACAGAATTGAAAAAAAAATTAAAATTAAATCTACCTAGATGAAAAAAAAGTGGTCCTATTTAATAGCATAGTCTTACTCTAAGAGAGGCCACCTCGTGAGCAGTTTTGAGAGCATTCTGTTGATGACAGGTATTTGTACCTTCATTTTTATGCATATAACCCTCTCCTTATTCATGTTACTTGCAGAATAACAGAATCTATTGATTATAAGAGATGTTCCTTAATAGGTAATTGTTTTTTTAACAAAAACTAGAATCTTGTGTCTCAAAAAATCATTTAAAAATTTGGGGTTTTTTTTATTTAGTATTAAATGTGACATTACTATCTATTGGAAAAGAGTTCCAGATGAGCCACTTTTCCTTCATCAATTAGATGAATGTTTCACATGCAACCATTATCACTGTGGACCTAAAGCCAGGTAAGATGAGTACAGCCATTGCATTCTGTCGCTGTCCACACAAATGCCCTCCAATTACAAGTTCCTTCTTGGTCATCCACTCTACCAGCAATAAAAAATACCACTGATAGGCTATAGGTAGTCATCTCCAAACCCACAACTTTTCTCACAGAGCATGAACTTCAGGAGCTTGTGGAACCTTCTTTTTATTTTCTAATGAACAGATGCTCCTTTTGACTGTCACAGTCTTTAATGGAGACAAGTTGTGAAGTGACAGGATATATTATTGAGTCAACTACTTCTATTGGTGCTAGACCATATCTCCTTATAATTTGGTCACACTGGCATATTATTTATCATCTAGATTGCATATAGATGTACAGGGAGGGTCTTCAAAGGACCAGAATGTCTTTTTTTGACTGTGAAAAAATTTGAGATTGCAAGCAAGATATGACTGATGCCAACTTTTTATATAATGAAATCCAGCCAGAGATCCCTTGAACCGGACAACAATGACAAGAGATTATAACAAGATGGAAGCATGACAGACCACCTTCTGATATCTCCTGGTGGTTTCTTAGGTTGCAGACCATGATGGGGAGGTCTGTCTTTCACACAGAACTAAATAAACTTATCACTGGAATATTTCGTAATGTCTCATGTTCTCAAATGGTTTCCAGAGGCACACTACCTGGATCTAACTGTCCTCCTATGAAATGCATCTGTCCTGAGTTTATTCTTGGTACCTCTTCTATGGTTTTCCATGTAGTGTTGTCTCCTGCTAGAACGAGTATAAATCTGGCCTGGCATTGCCAGTGTTCTCACACGATCCACATGGCTTGAATAAAAGGTTGGTCGTTTCTTGATGAGCTGTGCTTTTGTTTATAATTGTCAGCATTATTCTTCCATTCAATGGGTCTTACTCAAAAAGAAGACTGCCGGCAGAAAGCTAGTTTGGGGGTCAAGAATGTAAAGTATTGAATACAATATGGTCTTAGGCAGGAATGAGAGTACCCTGCCATTGGAAGGATTGGAAGGAACACAAGACCATTCCCTTCTGCTGCAAGATAGATAAGTTTGAGCTAACTGCTAAACTACTGGTTTAAATTTCTACTGTTAGTCATCCAGCATTCATAGGAATACTATTGTATCTTGAGCAGTGATCAAAGTTCGCGGGCTGTCTGCTTTCTCTCTGTTAATTCACAGAACACCTGAGCAGCACTCACAGTGGGTTTGTGGTTGGAGTTGAGCTGTTACCACCTGTTTCAGTTTAACCATTAATTGTCTTTAAATGTGGTATCTTGATGTCCCTTCTGCACTACAATTTTTCTTTGAAAAATATATTTCAGTACCAAGGACTGCTTCTCTTCTTTATAAATTCCACTGAAAATTTTGGTTTAAAGCCAACAATGTTTGTATTTGTGCTGTTTTGAAGCAGGTTAAGACATAAATTAAAAGACATAATTTATAGGTAGCATATTTTATTGAGGTCATTCACTTTATATTTCCTCCATTTATTTGTGAGTAAACTAACCACACCTAAAAAAAGACATGTCTTTGGTTTGCAAGTCTAATTGTCTCACAGAATTATAAGTGTGTGGATTCAGCCATATGAAAGAGTCCCATTGCCACGTATCTCCTTCATCTGGTCTAGAATTAAAGCAGAAGAGAGGAATGATCTGGTGTACTTACATGGACTGTCTCACTGGCAATATACTGGAGGACATTCCAGTAGTATTTATTGAACTATATACCATACTGCTTCTCAACATTGGTCCAGAATCCTATAGTCTGTCTATCACGTGGTCTGTGAGTCCCAACTGTGTGAACCCAGTGGTTTTGTTCATCAATTGCATTGAGTTCTGGTGGCTCAGATGCACAATGCCACCATTATCATCAGGTAAATGCCTTCCTGTGTGAAAATAGCACTGATACGGTAAGAATTAAATTAGGGGTACCATAGCATCTTGAACATACTCAACAAAAGGAGGCATGGTCCCTCAGAGAGTTTGCCTTTTTAATCTATAATCTGAATCTCCATTTCTGTCCTAAAAAGTTCTCTTTAAAAACTTACACTGGCAGGCTTTACAAAACAGAGCAGTTCTTACCCATCTGCCTGGTAAAGGCAGTTAGAGGCACTGCTGGAGAACAGGGCAAGCAGACCTTTGGCATGGAGCTCTCTGGGACTGAGAAATTTCCACTGCCTAATGGGAAGTGTGGCAGATCTTCCTGGGGGAAGAATAAGGAAGAACTTCATAAGGAATCCTCAGGAAGATGTCCTTCCCCTAGGGACCCTGCTCACAGCTTTCTCAACTTCTGGTTATTTTTTAAAGTATGCTGATGAGGAAGTCATTATGGGGATCATGTAGATGTGAACACTGTGTTCTGCTAATGGAACTTCAAGGATGTTGTTTTGCATCTTGCCTAAGAGGCCAAATACATCAACTTTATAATATACTCAATCTGTAAAAGCATTTGTCCTTAAAACTCCAGCCTCCTCACAAAGACAGGTCTCCTGTTAATGGAATCAATTAGTGGAGTTCAACATACCAGCAAATGAGAGCAAACAAAGCCAAACAAAATCCTTTTTTGCTTTAGACTTTTTTTTTAATGAAACTTGTTGGCTCTTGCCTTTCAGACCCATCCCCCTTTACTTGCTGCTTCTTTCACTGCCATTATGTCTAAATTAATGATGTGTTTGGCAGTCAGACAACTGATCCAATTGGCTGTAATGTCACAGTTTGAAAATGCTCATCAGTCCTGCAGCCTACTCATTTTTTATGATTGACATTAACACAACCATTGAACAGTGTGCATGCTCCTGCTCTCCCCACACACTCAGCACACAAACAACAGCATTTACATTAATTTGGTGAATATACAGCCATGTTCATTGAGTATGGGGAGCTCCATTGCAGAGGAGTGGGGAGGGAATCATTGCTGGATGAACAGTGACTCTGCAGCTGACTCTGGGAGCCCAGCCTGGTGTTGCACAATCCCTTCTAGAATAAAGCAGGATACATTTGCAGAGGGGGAGCTCTCTTCAGTGGGCAAGCTAGCATAATTGCATTTCTAACTACCCGGCTGCAGCAAGAAACCAGAAAAAACAAAGCTATTCATATCTAAGTCTCTCTGGCACTGATTTAACAAAAGGATTTGCATGCCTTGCAGTGCTAACATGGACATCCCTCTCTTCCACCATCCAGATTATTAATGACAGTATCAGATAGTACAATAACCAGGATAGACTCCTGTGAAAGTCCATACAATTTAGCCTTCCATTTTGACAGTGAAACATCACTAACTACTTTCTAAGTACAGTTTTCAAACTCATTTTATATGTACATTAATTTTTTTCTATACATTTTTTCCCTTTGCTTGCTTGTGTAAATGTCATGTGAGACAGTGTCAGAAGTTTTACTAAGATCAAGAAAAACAGCATCTGTTTTTTCTCCTCAGTGAGCAAGGTCTGTTACCCACTTTGAGAAAGAAATTATATTTGTTTCATGTTGTTTTTTCTTGGCAAATCAGTGGTGACTGTTCCTCATCTCCTTACTTCTCAGGTGCTTAGAAATATTTTATTTGATTGCTCATTTCTTTTTAGAAATTGAAGTTAGCGAGGTGGTCTATAATTTCTCAGCACCATTTCTTTTACAGATAGAAGCCATGGTTGTCCAGAGAAAATTTTCTGGCAGTTCAGTCACCCTTCCCAAGTTTTCAAAGATAACTGTGAACAGCCATAACGTTTCATCAGTCAGTTCTTTAAGTACCCTTGGAGGAAATTCATCAGACTTCACTGACTGAAAATCTCTCATTTATGTTCCTTCTCTTTAAGAGGCTGAGATCTTGCTTACCCTTTTGCAGATGGAATTAGTTGTACTACTTGCCACCTCAAAACCGACCTCTGTAATGAAGGGCAGTGTAGAAAAACTTATTTCAGTGTATTTTCCTAGAAGGAATCTCTAATACTTAAGTGCTGATGTCATAGGCATTAGAGCTAAAAGCATTTTCCCCTAGGTCAAGTGGAAAAATCTAGGGAAATAAACAAATGAATGTTTTCCACTTTTAATTCTTTATTCTTCATTCTGCAGTGATTTTTTTCTTGAACTTTCAGTGTGGCTACACATTTGCAGCAGTATTTTCAAGAATATTAAATTCCAATTAGTCTCACCATCTCACTTTGGCTTGTGGGTAAAAGAATTCCTTTTTTCCCAGCCAAGAACAAGTTAACAATTAAAGCACTCACAGTACAACTCTTATCTATATATCAATAGGATGATGTCCAATCAATTGGTTTAAGCACAGAACAGTGCTATCCTCTGAACCAGTAAGTCCAAAGCTATTCAATAACAGTACAAGGATGTAGCAGATTAAAGACAACAAGCATCTTTCTCTGAAGCATCTACTATTAGTTTCTTTTAGATGTAGAGTTGATTGGGTCCCTCCAATATACCAATTCCTTCTACGTTGTTAGCAACAACATCTCATCAAATATTCTTTGCTTCAGGACTGTAGCTCTACTAGCCATCTCACGGCAAGAGTGAAAAGTTCTCTGACAACTGGTTCACAAGACAAGGAAAAGGCTGAGAATAGCAAATGAGACCACCCATGCTTCACACTCAAGTTTGAGAGCTCTGCAACAACAAAGCTTACTTTCTTACTTTAAACCTTTCATTGCCACTCAGTTTTGCTATGCAAATCAGGGCTTATAGGGGACAAGCAGAAACTAACATGAGAATGAAACGCATTGGTTCTAAGACAATCTTTACTACTTTACATGCCTGATCATTTAGAATGTATGTCAAAATCAGAATTATGCATGTGAACCAAAGGAAGTCTGAGTTAAATGTCTGAAAGGTTTTCTAATTGCAAAAAAAGTCATCAGCCTTCTTGATTCACATAAAAGACGTATGCTTTACAGGCCTCTGGGAGAAATATTTTAGCCTTCTTTTAAAAAATAATTATTTTGTGCACTTCAGGCTTTGTCAATATCTAGATCTAATTTTTCTATAACTAATCATGCTTTTCAAAACAGGCATATTTTCATAAAGTCAGGGAACCTCCATGAAGTAGGTTTTCCTGGGTAAGCAACTGCTGAGAATAGAAGCGCAAAAGATCTGGCAGCTATTGAAAAAAGTTACATGAAAAGCACAACAGCAAAATATGCCAACATGGAAGGAAGTAGGAAGCAGAGCAAGATGAAAATATAGAGTCCTTTGAAAATCGAAAGACAAGTGGGAAAAGACAAATATATGACTACGGGTATTGCAGAGCGGCTTTTGTATTTCACTGTAGCAAGGATTTACACTAACCCACCCGATATACCATCGCAACGGATTAGGAACACCTCAGCTATGGAGGCAGTAACCTCTAGCAGTGGGATGGTGATGAACAGCAAGGGGCTCTCTCAGCCACTCCAGTAAGATAAAGTAGAGCACCTCCATCTATACCCATAGGATGTGTATAATGAGACAAGGTAAGCATGGAGGTTAAAATTAGAAGTGTTAAAGTGCAAAATTAATTAATACCAATAAGGCCATGCATTTGAAATCAGGGGAAGATAAAAGAAAATATAGGTTTATCATTTAATGGGGGAGGACAGCAAATAACAGCCACAAAGAAAGATGAAGCTTCCAGTGCTTATTTTGCTTCAGTCTTCACGAAAAAGATCAACTGAGAGCAAATGTTACTGCAATTCATTTGAAAGAGAACAGTATGGAGGCCAGAACAGAGAAGGAGTAAGGTTCAGTAATATTTAGTTAATTCAAATGTATTTAAGTTAGTGGTTCCTGATGAAATTCACCGCTGAGCACTTAAAGAATCACCCAAAGCAATCCCTGGGGCACTAGAACTGCCTTTGACAACTTGAGGAGGGAAAAGGATTCAAAAGACTGCAGAGGAGTCAGCATAGTACCTATCATTAAAAGAGGGGAATAGGACCATAGCCTAATTCAGTGTCAGAAGCAATATTAGACGAAGAATTAAATAATCAATGTATAAGCATCTTTAGCATATTAAGGTGATTAAAACTGCCAACATAGATTTGTCAAGAGCAAATCATGTCAAATCAATCTGTTCTCTCCTTGCAGAAGGAAAGCTGCTCTGGTGACTGAAAAAGACACAGTAATACCTGCAATATACCTATACTTTGAGAAGGTTTTTGAGTTTGTTTTGCATATCTTGGTATATACAAATCATAGAAGTATGGTCTAGATAAAATCACCATAACATAGATGCAAAACTGACTGAAAGTGCATTTAAACCACAAATGCCCCAAATGCATTATTAGCATGGGAATGATTCAAGCAGGATTCTGCACTGAATTGTCCTAGACCCAGTTTGATTCAACGTGTTCATGAATGACTTGGGTGACAGAACAGAGAATACACTTAAGACATTTGTGGTGACATAATGTTAAGCACACAAGGGAAGACAATATCAGAAATGTAATTGATCTTGATACATTGGACGTCAAACTTGAAATTCTGTAAAGACAAATGCAGAGCACTACAGCGAAAAGAGACAGCAGATACACAATTACAAAATGAAAAACTGAAGAGGCAGCAATCCATCAGAAAGGGACCTGCTGCTACAGCAGTTTGCTGAATGAATATGAGTGGAAGTTGTGACACTCCTGGGGAAAAAATCAAGGCAAATCTAATTCTGGATGAAACTCAGAGGAGTGTCACAGGTAAGAAACACAACACACTGATTCTGCTCCGCTTCCAGTCAGTCAGGCACGCACTGCACCACGACGCCCCATTTGCTCAACACACGAAAACAGACAAAGCGTTTAGAAACAGGATAAAAGCCTGAAGGAAAAAAAATCAAGCTAAGGAGGAGACACAGCAATCCTTCAACATGTAAAAGCAGAGAGAGCTCTATGAGGGGTGAACAGAGGCAGCTGTGGCAGGCTGCTGGAGGCAGCTAACGCTGTGGGTTACTCACAGTGCTATGCCAGCGCCCTAGAAAGCCAGGCTGCCTGCTGCTGTAGCCACTGCCAAGAAAAGGGCTTGGATGGGTACAGCTGGGGCTAGTCTGGGGAGGAAGAGGAGATCCCAGAAGCAAGAGTCCCTGTCCAGGACTGGGACAGGAGCAACAAGGTCTGTTTTCTACACCTTTCCACGTGCAAGTTGCAAGTACAGTCTGGGTTCAGCCTTTCTCCGTGAAAGTTGACTGTCAACTTCCAGTCTTGCCTACACCAGCGAGAGGCTTTGAGCTGCACTGTAGAAGGCATGCATAGAAAGCATGGGAATCAGTTCTTGATGTCCACCCAGGGAAGGATAACAAGAATTTAATAGCTTTACAGCAGAAGAGGTTTAGCATAGATATTAGGGGAAAAGTCCTAAAGAGAAGCGCTGGAAATCATTGCCCAGAACATTATGGAATCTCCTTCGCTGGAGGGATGAAGAGCCGTTAGGGAAAATATATATTAGCATCTATAAGCAGGTGTGTTTGTTGACTCTCTGGGAAAGAAGACAAAAAAGTGACTTCCTGAGGGTCCTTTCCATCTTCACATTTCTGATTAATAACATTTCACTACATCTCCACATTTTACTGGGAAAAACTGTGAAAGCAGCACATTGCATTCTGTGCTGATGGCAACTTTCAGAGCCCCTCTTCACAGCCATGGGACAAATGACTGGTAGGATAAGGTTCAGTATCGTTTTTAGCTAGGATTATATGGTGTGTGACATCAGCCCATAGAAATTGTTTCTGGCTTCGCTCTCTGGCATCAGTGAGCAAGTGCTAAGTCATACATCTGTTTGGGAATGCAATCACATTATTATCTCCTGACAGAGAACATAATCAACTAATTTCGGCCCTGGTATAAATGGATAACCATTTATTATAAATGGATAACCATTCTCAGTTACCCTCTGAAGAAGCCTCCTTGTCTCCATTACTGCTGTATAGGTAAATTAAACTCCTCAATTTATGTGCTCCAAATTAGTTAAAATAATTTAAAGTAGATGGAGTTAACCGCTTGGAAGTTATTTCTCAATAACTAAGCTATTAGTAATCATTCCTAGGGCTCTTTATAATCAATGCTAGATTGTTTCTCAGTGAATATGCACATCTCCTTGCTATTACTTCAGTGGAGTAATGCCAAGTTAAACCAACTGAGGATTTGGCCCACAATATCTCAAGGGTACTTCCTTTTAATTTAGTAATAATTACACCCTAGGCTAATATACTAGAAGGTCTTTGGCCTTTGAGTTAATGAAATAATACCAACATGGCCCTCAGAATCAATTTATTCAGCAAAGAGGAAAATTATTATTTCACAAACAGGAAGTAACCTCAATTTATTATAATAAACTTCATTGTGTATATAAAAAGAGAAAAAAAAGACAGAGGAGATGAACAAGTAGGAAGATAATTTTTAATATGATTTTCTATGGTTCTTATCTCCCTGGTATCTGATAACCCAAACCAAAAGTGTAAACCATGGGCGCACACACGCACACACACAAACAAATTAAATGAATCCCAATTTCATCACCTACGAAAGGCCTCACGGAATTTTTACAAATGCTACAAAGGGCTGAGAAGCAATATATGTTCTGCCATCCACAGTAAGGATTACATCTCAGACTAGATTAATAATAACCTGGGAATGTATGTCTTCCATCCTCCCAGTGAACTAGTAGGGAGACTGAACATGTGGTCTCAGAACAAGAACCTAATCAAAGAGGTGATGGTAGCTTCTCTCCTCTAAACTTCTCAAAGAAAAGTTGTTTCATCTCCCTCTCCCATACCCCATTTTTGTGGAGGAAAACTGCCAGGAAGAGCAAGCAGAGAAAAATAATATAGTCCTTTGTCGTGGTTTAGCCCCAGCCGGCAAATATTTTCTCATTTGAGCAACTCAAATGAGCAACTATTGCTCATTTTCTTACACTGAGCTAATTCTGTTGACTACCACAGAATTATAGCCACATAATATTAGAGCTATGCAGAGAGAGAATCAGGTCCTGCTGAAACCAAAATGCCAGAGTCTCATACATTAAACATTGTATCCAAAAGGAGAGTCACAAGGGATGGATTTTTAACTTTTTGGTCAAGTAAAACATGTGCTTTATGCAGTAAGATACATGTATATCCCTCAGATAACTATTTCTAATTCACATCTGTTCACATCTGAGCGGTTTACTATACGTTTTCATAGTACAACTGTAGGAGGACAATTTTGCCCAAAGCTTTACATAATTAAATGGTCCTTCCCTGTTCTATATGAAAATGTTTACCACACTTCCAAAGAATAATTTTGTAAAGAACCCAACTAAGAGTTAATTTTGAAACTATGACAACCAGTATTGACTTATTTACCTAGACCACCAAACTAGAGCAACATTGGTATTGCAGATTGTATTTGCACTCTCACAAGACATGAAATCATGCTGTGGAACAGAAGTAAAGGCTGGTTTTGTACATGAGCTATAGAAGTTTGAAATATTCTGGAGGGGATGCATTTACAGGCATTTTTGAAGAAGACTAGGTTATGTGATAATTTTGCATTATAAGCTTGATAAATTTGTGTTGTCACATCTTAATATGTATTTGGGTGAAACTAAACGGTTCCAGCTGATTTTTTCACTTGATTTTGAATTTAGAGAAATCTGAGTAATGGACATATGAAAATGCAAATATTGGAACCAAAGAAAGAACATGTATGAAATGTTCTGAAGCATAAATACTGTATTTTGCAAAACGTACAGCAATGGAATTTAAGATGCATGCTTTATTGTGTAAACTTGCTTCTCCAAAAATTAATGTTTTTCTGCACCAGTTGTATCTAAGTAGATACATTAACATGGAGTTTATATAAGCATATGCAGACACAGATATTAATTTTAAATAAGGATGTATATATGTACAGTTGCATTGAGGATCTGTCCTTTACATAAATATTATTTCACTATATTTACTTTGCATATCATGAGGTGGCAATATCTCTAATCACACAGGCTTTATTAATTTAAGCTTAGTGCAGTCTTTCCTATGAGCAAACATTGCATGGTTCAGTTCATGTCTTCTTTATTTAATAAAAGATTAAGAAGACCATGAATGGTTCTTGGAAATCAATATGTAAGTGAGGAATGTTCTGAAGAAAATAGACTAGATTTCATTATAAGCTGAGTATTGTCTTCTTGATGTATCCAGTGACAGAGATTTCCTGGAGTGAAGTCAAGACGACAATTTTACACACTGTAAAATGGTCCAAAAGTGATTAGCCTGTGAGCTCTGAGGAAGGTTTTTGGCTTAAGTGTAGATAAAAATAAAACCTTGCTAAAGCTGCAAGCATATAACATATAGTGTTTTGAAAATCAGAACATAGCCAGAAAGAACTCCATATTACTTTAAAAAATGGAATCTGTGTCTCTCTTTAAATCTTTTGATGCGCTGGCAAGGGCCCAAATAAGAATGCGACAGTGTCCTAAGAAATGCTGTACTTAGTCCTGCTGATGTTGCAGTAGCATAGACAGTACTAAGACTGAGGGAGATATTTTGCTGAAGTTTGTGCTGCGTTGGTAAATTAAATCTTGGGGCAACCATAAAACATGTTCCTTTTGATCATCTCTTTATCAAGCTTACCATCATGTTTGGAGATCCAAAACTGACATCATAAAAACTTCCCAGTTTGGCTTGTTGTGAAGGTTTTCCAGCCTTGCAGAACCTGCTGGTGGGATGTACTTGGAAAGGAAGGGAGTCACTGCCAAAACTGAATTCTTGGAGGACACCTAGTGTCCTGGAAGCATCAGCTACACATGCAATGGAGACTTACTCATCTATAGCGAAACAAGGTCCTTTATCCAGACGCTCAAAGCATAGGGTTGTAATATAACTCTATGAACTCTTGTTAACTGAATGCACAAATTTTAAAGCTACAGAGTCATGCTAGGTTATTTTATTGCTGTGTGTTGCTTTTTTCTGGGGCAGTGAACTTTGCGTTCTTTCCTACACAGTGGTTGCATGACCACTGCACCCTTTCTCCTTCCTCCCTTCCCTCCATCCACCTCAGCTATAGGTACTGAGGGCACTTACCGAAAGGGTCACTGGGGAGAGACAGAAGCCTCTCAGACTGTTGCAGTACCTACCATGGGGCTCTTCATTGGACAGAAGAACCTGCCTCCACTCTAAAAACAGCGACTTGGGCTCCTGACTGTGCGTGGTTCAGATGCAACCTTCAAGCTGGTCTGTCTTGACTTCTTGCAGGTGGTGCTGACTTTCCGAACCACCTCCATGCTCTGCACTGCAGTTTGGACTCTGATTTGGAAACTATGCAATCGAAATTTAAATACTGCACTAGCTTATCCTGTGACTTGGTTCTTCTACTGCCAAAGATCAAAATGTTTCTGCAAATCATGGGGACACTCGAACTGTTGCTGAAAAAGAGATAAAACTTTATAATAGAAAATATTAGACACACTAAATACAGGGCTTGCCAACAGTCCCTTCTTTTTACTTTATAAATCAAACTTGAATACATTGTTCCCAAACTAGTTAAAGCCCAATGCTTTTGTTGTGCTGCTGTACTTCAGAGGTAGCTTACAGAATATTACAGAAGTTACAGAATGAAACTGCCGTGAATGATGTGGGAGTTGACCATTCAAGTGTGAATTTCAAGCCTTACACTCTCAGTCTTGAAGAATCTAGAAAACATTGTGAAAATACTGTTGTCATTGTTCCAGAACCACTCAGCAGTCAGTTTCTCAGGAAAAGAAAAAACACACCAAAAAAAAAGTATTTCCTACAGAAACACCGCAGAGTGATACAAGTATTTCACCTTATTTTAAAAGTCCTCTGTAGAATTTTAGAGTATATGACATTCACAATTTTCCTATTACAAACAAGTGGAGCTCCACTCTGAGTTAGTCTCATTGGGCGACAGTGAACTGGAAATTATAGTTAGTCCTAATCCATTTCTAATAGCCTTGTGTTGGCCTCAAGGCATAATTGAAATTCTAATATATAAGACTGGAGCAGCTGCTAAATTTGAATTTATGTATTAACTATTTGGAGGAATTAGTTAATTAACTTTAACATTGTTATAGTCTCTTTAACAGTGTTTCAAAATAACTGACTGTGATTAATAGACCATGATAAGAATTTTGATCAGTTGTGATCTAATGGTTCTTGGTTAAAAAAGGAAGAATTTATGGCACATTAAAATTTTGTTTGAATTATTTAATTGTAGATTTCAATCTTGTCTCAAAATGCAATCTTCATCCATTCAGCGACATAAGAAGTTAGTTTCCTCTACCCAAACATTTACAAACCTTGCCTCCATTTCCTTTTCTTCTACCATTATTTCATTTAATTTCATGTGGTTTTAATGAGTGATTGTTTTCAACAGTTTTTGAGAGTTTCAGTCAGCAATATTTCATTCTGGAATAAAAGCTAATGATCCATAAATTCTTAATGCCATATTTTTATAGCTAGTAAATTAGTCTTAAATGGGTTCAGTAAGTTCTGTGATGTATGTCATTAATTGTTAATGGTATTTTAACTAGATAATTGTTGTAAAAGGTTGTTTATCATCACCATTGGTGGGTGACTGTTCCTTGCAATCTGTTCCACCTGGTATTGCTGAACTTATGCCATCTACCATTGTGTGCAGCAAAGAGATCAGGAGACTGTGAAACAGTTTAAATATCGAATTCAAACATGTCCAGTGGATAATGAACTTACAGACCATCAGACTTAATAAGGTCAGATTACTTTTCGTTTTTCAGACAGAAACACATGTGTATGGTATGCTAGTGCTCTTTGCACATAGTGTAAATGAGTTACAAACCAGTCCTGTCTAAGCAGTAAAAATGCCTAAGCTTAGATCCAAGCCAATTCAGGCATTAAATTACCTAAAGATTATGCTATCCAATGACTTAGTGACCTGAGTAGCAAGTGAAGCTTGGGTAGTCATTAGTGGTTTCTCCTTAGGATAAAGAGGTAGTATTACCTTAATGACTTGCAGTAATTAGAGGAAAAGTTCATCAAGTGCTAAGCAAAGTGAACTTTTCAATACGCAAGAGTAAGTCAGTAAAAGTGAATTGAATCTCCTCTTTGGACTTGAATCCGTAACCAATATTACAACTTCACAGGCTGTTTCCACCAAGTTAATTATCAAGTAAACAGATATCTTCAGTAAGGTCAGATCTAACTACAAAGAATAGGAATACAAAGTCTTGTTTCACCAAACATAGGAGGCACTAAGCATCCGGAGGCAATGCCTTTGCTTGCTATTCCAAGTCTCTCTCTCTGGGTTGCCCTCATTCCTAAAAACACACATGCTCTTTTGTCCTTGCTCTCAGGGGTGGGTTTTCTTAGCGTATTGCTACAAGTATTGCTCTGTGGAGTCTTTGGGTTCTCTTCTCACAGTTTCTCTGGGATTCTTTGGCCTCCCCCCTAGTTTTCTCTGACACACAGCCCCCTCAGAGGAGTCCTGGCCCCTTGTATTTTCTTTCCACCGGTGGTCAGCCGCATAGCTTGACTCCTAACTGGTTGGTGCATGGCCTGCTGGTCGGTCCCACTTTGTTTGCACTCCATTCCATGCAGCTTTTATATGTTTACCCCAAATGAGAGGTAATGGATATTTGACCTCAGTTTTAGGGTAAAATCTTTAGCATAAGATTTGCCCAGTCCTTAGGAGAACAATACAGGCAGACTGAACTGTGTGGACTGAGGCCAGCCCTTGGGTCATACCTGCTGTTCTTTCCCCTCATCTCCTCCTGTGCCTGAAGTTGCATGGAGCCCCATGGACAATATGAGCAGAAACTGGATTTTGTGTGTGTAAACAGGGGCTAGTGAAAGGGTACTACGTGCCAGCTTCAAATCCTCCCAAGACAGATTAGGTGTTTCTTAAGGGAGGATACTTAACACTGTCAGCTGTTCTCCCTAATGCCTACTATAGCAGGGAGGGCATAAGGGTTTGGAGACTTTTGTTTGCCCTGACCCTGTGCATAACTAGCATGTGTGAGCTGTGTATCCACCATGCAGAAGGAACAAATGCAAATTATAGTGACTTGTTTGGCATGCAGCAGGATGATGAGGCTGTAGTGCTGTATTCTACCAAGAAAATCAGGTACAAAGGCACGTGTTGTGCTCTTGCTACATATCACAATATTTTACCCATCTCATTGGCTGCTATACCTGCTTCATTCCCCAATTCCTTTTTGCCCCCTAACTAGTAACATGCTGCAACCACCTACCACCTACCTACTGAAAAAGCCTGCCAGGGACAGCCTCCTGTAAGGAATCAGTAAAGCTTCTCAGTAGCTCACAAAAAGAGAGGACAAATTTTTCTCCCCTGGGATATCAGTATCCTCAAACGCAGGCAGGATGCACAATCCTCAGCAAAGCAGTGCTGATGACAGCCTGGCTCACCGCACTGCAACCACCTTCTAGAAATGCCTTGCCTCCTCGCCGCCACAACCACGTTTCCCAGCAATGCTCTTTCCCGCAGCATCCCTTGCCCTCCCCATATTTGGAAGGCTCCCTCCCACATTTGGAAGGCTCCCCTCTATTCCCATTTTCCTCACCCCATTTCAAGAACAAGTAGGCATGAGTTTCGGAGTGCCGTGATCAGAAACTCCCACCCTTACCAGCTCAGTCAGCGCCCATACTGCTTTTCCCCTTGAAAAGGGGGCTGAACCTTTCAAAAACAGAGGAAGAATCACACTCATTCTGTACAACGTGGAGCCAAAAGATGCTGTCATTGCCACCACAATGCGAAAAAAAGTGGTGGTTAGAGCATGCACCCCAAAACATGGCAAAAGCCAATCTCCTGAAAAAAGGCCATACCATGGGAATACAAGTATCTGTAGAGTGAATACAGGGAGTGGGAGGAGTTCTTTCTAGTTTTCCAGTTGAAGCAGCTCCTTTGTACACATAATATTAAAAGATTCACTGAGAAGGAGCGTGGGAGCGAACAGGGAATTTTCAGGAGGAAGAAAAGCTGATTGCTAGTCCCTGCTCTTCTACGTTCTTACACACGCTCTTGTATTTTACCTACAACCAGCATTGGATAAGAGGTACCAGCAGACCTTGGGATTTAGCCTGCTCAAGAGCAAGCTGTACCCACTAGGTCAGAAAGCCATGCTCGGCCTCATTCCTTCTGTCCAGCCACGAAGGTCTTCCATGCAAAGAACAGCTTCAAACAACCTGGATGGGAGAGGGAGGGAAGCGAAACAGCCATACCTCGCTGAGGGGCCAATGAAGAGAGCACCCCACAAGGCAAACTGGAATTCAAGTACTTCAGGTAGACACAGGAATTGACTGGTGTCCCACATGATAGGTCAACCCTCAAACTACCCAGGTGTTGTATAAAAACTGAGAAGCACCACCTCCTTCTATAGAAATTGCACGGTTTTGTGTGGAGCCAACACCAGCCCTGAGATTGCCTGCCAGCCCATAATGTCTTGTGCAAATGAGTGAAAATCTGCACATTTAAGGAGCCTGTATGGCTTATGCATAAAAGAGGTGATAAACTGCTCACTTTTGAAAATTCATAAATAAACTGAAACTTCAGAAAATGAAAATTTTCTGAAACTCTCAGCCCGTAAAAGCATGTGAAGCTTCAGCTTTTTAGGACCTGAATTAGCAACAATTTCATTTGTTTTCATATTAAAGGTTACGGCAGTGTCAACTAATGTGTCTGCATGTACAGGGAATGCCACGGTACATCGAAATCACTTATCTGAGTTGCATTATGAAATGTTTTAAAGAACTTCAAGGGGTCTTCAGCTTACTGAAATGAACTCATTACAGAAATT
Organism: Mycteria americana; assembly: GCF_035582795.1. NCBI lineage: Eukaryota > Metazoa > Chordata > Aves > Ciconiiformes > Ciconiidae > Mycteria > Mycteria americana. Next base: position 156,169,096 of record NC_134365.1, on the reverse strand, counting down.
GGGTTAAAATCCTTTGGGGTGAGCTCCTTTGGATATCTGGGGGGGTATTTGTAATATTATTTCACTATGCATAAATCTCTAGAAATAAGTCAGCCATTATTTCAGCCCAAGACTCCAGTTTCTACTCCTGCTTTTACTCTTCTCACATAAGCTTACCATAATCCTCTTAATAACTATGTGTTCTGTTTACAATATTTTGAGCAATATCAACCCTAAGCCACTATTTTTTTTTCCAGTTGTTTAATGAAGATTAGATTAATTTTATTAGCATTCAAAGGGTGCTCTTTTCCAATGTTCAGTCACAGTTCTGCTGGGATTTTTTAAAAAGCCTAAGGGAGGTGGTTATCCAAATACCAATGAATTTCAATGAAAATAGGTTACATAACACAGGCCATTGGAGAATCCTAGCTTTAATTATACCTGCAGTCCTAAGATCAGCTCTTGAAATATATTGTGCATATCTGCACACTTGCTTGGAGCTCAGGCTTGAATCATACTACCAAAAAAAATTAAAAGAGACATGGGAGTGATTAAAAAAGAAAAAAAATAATAATTGATAAGCCTCATACGGTACCATGTATGGGCTGAGAGCGATTATGTGTTATGTTAGCAAAAAGGGACTCGGGCAGTACCTGCCTTGTTAGTGCTGCTCTGGAATCACAAAAGCAGGGTTTTTCCCTCAATACCTCCCATCTTGTCCCTTTTCTCTTCTTCTCTTCATCCCACCCTAAGCCTTCATACTGAACCAGATCCTTAGGATCCAGCCAGCGGGAAGGTTCACCTCTCTAAGGATTTCTCACCTATGAAGATGTTTTGTTTACATCCATCAACTGTTTAAAACTGGCAGAAATCTCTTTACAGCGAGGACTATAATAAATTCAGTCCCCTATAGAGCTCACAGAGACCTCAGCATCAAAGGACACATTAAATAAAATGCTTCTCAGTTTAGCATAAAGTTTGTCTGACACAGATAGTCGGGCTAAATATCTGATGAGATGTTTCCCAGCCCTGTGACTCCACGATTCGTTGAGAAGGACTGGTTCGCATGGAGAGGATGTGAATGAATACAAACTTCTCAGAAACATTGACTCTAAATGATGCTTGGCCTCACAGGCGATTGCTCCTCTTTTTCACAGGTGACAATATATTAACACTGCTCTTGACCTCCTCTGTTCCCCACGGAGACTCTGCTCAGGAAGTCACTGATGTTTCCCCATGCTGAGAAGGAGGGAGGAACTGCACTTTCCCTAAGCACTGTTGGCAGGGAGGAGGAAAGAGAGAGAAAGAGTCCACTGGGAGCATCAAAAATACCTAGAATACTCCGGCTCCTTTTAATCACTGAATACAAATGACCTAAAAATGACCCTAAAGATAATCCACCTCCAAAAAAGAAAATAAAAAAATGAGGCAAGCAGGGAGAAGGGAGGATTATGAAGACATCCCTTTGATAAACTCTGCCCCCTTACAAAGGCTGGAGGGCAGAATTGGAAGATACGAGTGGTGATGGTCACGGTGGCAGCTTTCCAATATCAATGTTGTCAGTTTATCCTGAAACGTTGACCTTTTTAAACTAGCACAGAATCTTTTCTTTTTCCATACGACAGCATTTTGCCTTTTTGTGGAAACAGTTCCCTAACAGGCTTTCTCTTGGCCATTTATTACACATCGAGTGCTAGGTTTGGTTTCTAATAGTTCCTTTTCATCTAGCTGCCTACTGCTGACTGTGGAAAGTGTAGGTTTGGCTCCACTGATGGCTCTCTGTAATGGCTGTGATTACACCCTCTGCATCTTCTTCACAGTGCCAGCCTTTCAATTGAACAGCACATTATGCCTGGATAAGACTCAAAGAGCAGCTTAATATCAGGGTTCTCTGGAGCTATAATAACTGGTTCAAGATCTAACAGATAAAACCACATCAATATTTCTGTATGGTCCATGAGGTAAAACACGTCAATCCCGCATATGTCTATCCACGAGTTAAAGCTGTATTTTACCATCGCTCTGGGGGAAGAGGGATGAAAATAAACCAATGTCATCAGAAGGTCCAGAGAACAGCAAGTATAAAGCAACCTGTCGTCTGCTGCATGCGTCAGCAGCGCAGTCTCTTCATGTCAGACCCAACAGATTGCTTTGCAAGTCACCACTCTTAAGCAGGTATCCCTTTAAACTTGAGAAAATGTGATTCTGCAAAATATTTCACACTAGCTGAACCCAGTTATTTCCAGGGAATCTACTGAAATGTTTCTGTAAGTACAAACAGAACGGTGCCTCCATGGGGGGGACCTGAGAAGAGGCTGGACAAGAAAGAGAAACTGCTTGTGAGTTTTTAAACTGTATAAATTTACTATTCAGTTTTGGAATCCTGAAATGTTAAGAAAACAGGCCCAGAACATAAACTATAAAAGAAAAAAAAAAGGCAGTCATTCATTTGCTATTCGTTCTTTAGAGTTTACATTTTGAATTTTTTTCTGTGCACAGGTAAAGTTCAGAAAGGGAATTTTTAAACTGAACTTCAGTTCTGTTGCATTTTACTGATTCTCAAAAACTGGGAAGCAGCTTTAAAAAACACCAAATTTTGCAAGGATTTTTCACGAAGGCAGAAAGGACGATGGCAGAGCTGTTATCAGTACTTGTATTCAAACCTCGCTTCGTCTCCAGCTCTAAGAATAGGTCAGTAAATACACTTACCCCATTATGGCAGTAGTGGTGTTTGTGTGAAAAGCTGAGAAAATGCTGCATGCAATTTTCACAAAGTGTTGGACTGTGGGGCCTTTTTGTCACACCAGTCTTTTAGACAGTGCTGTCCACAGGACGGGCCTCACACAGGTCATGTCCCTACCAGCACGCAGCGGGGATGAGTGGGAGTGGGCATCTGTAGAGTAAAGCAATTAGTGCTCAGGACCTGATGTTCTCAAGGTGCACATTTCAGAGTGGGGGTTTTTTGGGGGGGGGTCACTTCAGGCTAGCTGCCTTCTGCCTATTTGTGCCTGTGCACTAGGTGCGCATCTGGAACTGATCTTCCAGTCTAGTTTCATTTGAAAGGAATCCGGTTCGTTTACTCCGAGACTGCTCCATGATGCAAAACAAAGTGCAAGTGGAGGCAACTGGGAGATTTGCTTCAGTAACACACTACCGCTCTGAACTCAAATGTGAATGTAGATGCACCCTCAAAATCCAAGAAGCAGCTACTCTCTGAACGGCTTGATGTTGTGAAGTGCTGAAGTCATATGTAGGACACTGGACTTATTTAAATGGCCAATTCATAGGTTCATCATAATAACTCTGTTCTTAGCTTTCTGTTACAGAACAGCTCATTAAAACAAATTTTTCAAAACACCTCTCATTACTGTGGGGAAACCAAATCCTGACATTTATACAGTAAAGTTGCATGTGCCATATAGGTACATCTTTCAAGACACTGTGTATTATATACAACAAAGTTTCCACTTGACTCCAAACAACGAATCTTCCCATTTCACTCCCAAGTTTAACTCCACTTACATCTTTACAAGGCTCCACCAGCACTCAAATAACTGCTGGTGTGTGGAACCACAGAGGGGCACTGTGATTGTGCAGCAGAGCCAATGTCATCCACTCGCTTTTCCACCTGCCATCAGCAAAGACCTGCGATCTGACAACAGCCAGATAAAACCACGCAAGTTTTGTTTCTCCCAGGCTGCTCTGTTCCCAGAGGTTTGCTGTCTCACTGAGGCAGGCACTTAGTGAAACTCCCATCAGAGAGATCAGGAGTGACAGGCACAAATTTCCAAGGATCCTTACAAGTCTCCTGTGGATTTTAAGCAAAACTGGCTTTGATTTTTTTTTTTTAATTTTTTTTTTAAAGGGGCTCTGGCAGCCTTACTGGGGCTGACATGTATTACCCAGCTGAAGCCTGAGATTTAGCGTGTGAGTGAAAGTGGTCCCATGAAAAACACACTGGTGTTATGTGTCTAGTTCCCAGAACTCTGATGCCTCCCTTTGCGTCCACCATCAGCAATGCAATCATTCAAATAAGCTGAAATCAATCATATAATGAGTCCCACCATATGATACTTATCTTTGAGGGGAATGAATAAATCATTGTGCCTTTGACAGGGTATTTATGCCATAAATTGACCTAGGAAGTGGCATGGCAACACGTTGATAGTTATGGCTGTGATAGCGACAATTTAGGAATGAATGCATCTTTGTACTTTGACCAGTTCAAATCCTGGCACCTGTTGAAACTAAAACTGTGCAGGGAAAAAATCCTGCCGCTAATAGAGACGCTGGAAACAAAACGGAGAGCTGTCAGAGGAGAATGCAGAGGAGGCCTGATGCATAACCCCCCTGCCAGGAGGAAACATACCTGGGAGCAACAGGAAACTGATAAGCTCCTTTCTCTTCGGTGACAGAGCAAAGCTTGCAGGTCTGAACCGAGAGCAATCACCGGTATTCACCTTTCAGCACTGAGCCACGCTCTGTAGCAAGGACTGCTCTCAAACTGATCACGTTCCTCCTTCGGGCATTTCTCCATTTCTCACTGCTCTCTGTCCATACTCAGCAGGTTTCTCATTTATAATTAATATTTTCATAAATAATGCAGTACGAAAAGCATAGATTTGCAGTAAATGGCCAAGTCTGTCCTTTCTGGCCAATATCAGCTAGTCTCTACGTACACGTGACTGTTATGAAGGGTTAGAGGCAAGCTTTATTTGCTCAGAATAAACTAAAACTGAATATGAAGGTAGCTCCCTTTTGCTTTGGATTTGTTTTTTCTATCTACCACCTGCAAACTTTGTGTCCTGAACAATATGATATCGAAGACATTGAATATCGAGTAACATCAGCCTGTCAATCTTTATTCTTGCTGTAGTGATTTTTAGTGCCAAACCCATTATTTTTAAGAGAGTCCCGTAGGTGTGAACAAAGCATTATAACAGATTCTCAGGGGTTCTGGAAATCATAGACAGGATAGTATTTGTGGGGCATAAAGGAGACAGTGGTTTAAAAACAGCTGTTACAAGCAATTATATATTTATATCATAAGTACTGTAGTATATGCACAAAATCTTATATATATTATATATAAATAGAAATAAAATATAAAGTATATTAAAATTGTAGGTAAATAAAATATAAATTATCTACAATATATGAATACAAATATATATTTATATATACACACACACAACTCTTATTCTTTCTCTGAGTGTTTGGTGCCTCTCTGGAACCTCCTAACTAATTGCAATACTAATGCTTACAAATTTCTATACTTGGTACTCTAGACACAATTCAAAATAATAATGTGGCATAAGTTAATAGTGTTATCAGATGATAAAGCTAGGCCATAGGGTTAGATATTAACACAGGGTATCTGTGTTTTAGCACTGGATTCAAAGACACCTTCAGAACCATCAAATCCAATTCCCTGTTCTCATGTCTGATCATGTTGCAGATTTTATTTCATCAACTGATCTGTTTCTATCCGGAAAATGATTGGGATTTTTTGCCCACGCAGCTCCTTTGGAAGACTGTTCCCAAGCCCTACAGCTCCGATGTTTGCAAGTGTTTTCTAATTTCTAGTCTAAGTGTATTACTAGCCAGTTTACAGCCTTTTATTCTTATGTCAATAATGTTCTTTAGTTAAATACTTTTCCTCTTCTCTGATGCTTATTCTCTTGACATATCTGTAGAGCACAATAATTCCTTCTCTCAACCTTTGTTTTCTTTGGCTAAACAAACGGAGCTCTTAGTTTCCTTGTGCAAAATAGACTGTCCTTTCCCCTGATTACTGTAGAAAACCTCCTCTGTAGCTACTAAAACTTGAATTCACCTCATTTTAACATAGGTTCTTTATCATAGAAGTATCTTGTTCAACGACATTCATAATTTCCATCTCTACTGGAAACACATAACCTAACAGCTAGAATAACGTTTGTCTTTTTTTCTTGGCTGCATCATAATGGTGACTAAGAGGCTTTCTATACAACCCTCTCTCCTACATCCTCCCTTCTACCTAAGTGGTATTACATCACCTCTGCTTCTAACAGGTCTGACTCCTTGCTATATAGCTAATAACATCTGGTTATGAGTAGGTATTGTGTGCATGGTCTTGCACTTTTCCATTTAGACTTCATCCCATTCCTAGGAATTAATCTGATTTATTCTGTAAACTATCATGTAAGCTTTCTCCCTGACATTGGTTCCACACACTTTTGTGTCAATAAATATGGACAACTTGCTCCCACTTCTTGTGATTGTTCATCAAAGAAAATACTGAACAAGTGATTATTAGGTCTATCCTGAGGAATTCCACACATAATTTCTCTTCAGCCTCATACTTCTGAGTGGGCTAGGGCCACCACATTTTCTTAGGTAGAGAATCTTGTCAACGAAGGGTATTGTGTTAGGCACTGTCTCTCTCTGCATTTTGTCTCCTTTTCCATTATCTCCACGTCTTTCTTGAAAGACTTTCCTGAAAGCCATACTGAGAGTTCAAGCTACTCTTCAAAGAGTACCCTGCGTGGTCTTCTGCTGAGCCATCCCTCAACCTGCAATACAACGGTCTTTTCCTTCTCCACTTCTCTTACCTCTGAACTGCCTTAGGAGCAATATCCCCTCACTTCTCAGTTCTCCTTGATTTGATAGCTAGAGCCAGCACCAGTGCTTAGCTTCCTGACTGCTGGAACTGCTATTTTTAATATTCAGGAGCCCACCTAAGGAGCTAATAAATAAACGCATAGAGAGGCACTCTGGCTAATCTGCTGAAAGTAGTTTGCACCCTCAGTCGTGTGACCATCTTCCTGGTCAAACTGGATGCTCATCTTGTGTCCGCAAATGAACTGGTGGGACCATTTGTGTTCCTGGACCGAACTGGCTTTCCAGCTGAGTGTATTCCCTTTGCAGACCTGTCAGATTTTGACAAGTGCTGTGAAGGTCTGATTTTGAAACAGTGCTGGCTTTAGCCCCTTTCTAACACGCTGCATGATCCAGGATAACAGACCTTTAGGACAGGTACAGCCCTCCTTCAGGTTTGTTTTAATCTTTCTTTTTTAATGTCTCCTCTCTGGTCCAACTGAATACACTGCATCTTGGTGTGTGAAATGTTTCAAAGGTGCTCAGGCTTCCCACAGATGTGCAGAAAATCTGGAATAACTATTCCTGTGAATTACTATATTCTTTTTCATCCTTTCTACTGCATGTTTCTTAATGGCTCCTATCTCAGTGACCAAATAGAAACCCTCTACGTCCACTCTAAGATGTGAAGAAGCTTGTTTAGCTTCCTGTGATGGAAACCATTTTGGACATCATACCAGTGGATACTTGCACAACGGATTAACCACATCATATATCCTCAGTCATTGAAGAAGGCACTGTCTTTTTTTTGGTGACCAGGTCTGCATGTCAGTAGTCTCAGAGGATACGCACGGGGAGTATATATCAAACATGCCTTGTCTTCTTGGTATATTCTTTTTTCGGGTATTTCTTATGTTGGACTGCTGAACAAGGACAGCATTGCTTGCTCTCCTGCTTTCCATAGAAGAAGGTATATTGTGATCAAATCCATGGAGCCTGCTGCTTTAATAACCTGCTGTGAGTGCAAAACTATAGAAACTACAGTTTACAACTTGGGGGGAAATTATGAATTCCAGGAGGTCTTGTGTTCCCTGGGTTGCATACAAGCACTCTTCTGTTGTTCATTAGAATTAATACTGTTTCCTTGTATATCAGCAACATGAGATCACACTTTTCTAGTCTGATATTTCTGGGATTATACTGCAGCTAACTGCACAATTTACCTGGATTCAAGCTGGTGTTTGACGTAACAGAATACCTGCAAATTTGCAGCCTTCATCTAAAGCGTTCTGTCTTCAGAAATTAATTAAATATCTTTTTCTTTGGCTGCTGCTCTTAGTTTATCGTAACAAAAAACAAGCAAACAAGCAGGCCCAGTGTTTCAAATGCTATTCCTGCTGAGCATGACTGTCTCACTTTTTACCTTCTCCCCTCTTGTGATGATAAAACCTATACCTTCTTTTTCTCAGTCTCATCCTTCATACACAGTTCCATATGCAGAAATGATCCCTGCTTCCTAGCTTCCGCGAGGGTTTAAGTCTGTAACTTCCAGTGTTTTAAGTCCTTCCATACTCTTAAGCATGCTTTCTTCTTTGCTGTAAAAGCCCTGATGGATGAGGCAACCTAATGGTTACCCAGGCAGCAACCCCAGAATGGTGGTGGCCAGACCTAGACCTACTTCACCTCCTTCCTTTTAATGCTGCACCCACTCATGCTTCACATGGGCAATGTCAGCCATACGCCAGTCAGTGCCAGTCAGCCATACCAAGTCAGCGCTATCTCTTCATATTCATGGGTAACCACCTCTGCTTTGGACCTACAGCACAGGTTAAGTCAAGCACCTCTGCTTTCTCTAGCCTTGTTCTGTACGTTGCTTCCTGTTTATCCGTCTGAGCTGCTGGGAGCTCCAGCACAGCCTATGTTACATAGCAGGCTTAATTAATACGCTATAGTAAAGATGCAAAATGATTAATGGAAGCTGAAAAGTCACAGCTTCTGCATGACTTATCCTTGTCATTAACAACATGAAGACACTGAGGGACAGCCATGTTTACCGTGGACTTAGAAGGACTCCACCTTTGGGTCCGAAGGGCAGCTGTTTGCTGATCAGCATGGTCTTTGACTTGGTTGGAGCCATTCTGATGGAGTCTCCACTATGTTCTAACCGCCCTGGACTCACCTAGCCAGAGCAAAGAAAAATGAGGGCTCTCTTGTGCTGTCGGCAAGCTTAGAATCCACTTTTTGGCCCTTTTGATCCTAACATAAAAAGGGATCATGAGGCAGCGGTGAGAAGGATTAAGGCACTGGCCTTCTTGGTGGGATCATTTGCTTCCATGCAGAGAAGGTGTCAAATGCTCACAGGTCAGAATGCCGGCATTTTATACCCAGCAGACTTCAGAAAGCAATTAAGATTCAAGCCCTACAGACTCCAATCAGTCCTTGTTTAACTTCAGTTCTAGGCCAGAGTAATTTCACTGAAATCAGGTGCATTACTTCAGTATTATGTTGCATGAGCAACTCCATCACTTTAAACGGAATTACACTGGCATAAAAGTGGTGTAACGTGGGTGACATGAATCAGGCCTCGTGTTTGCAGCAGCCTTGAATACACCAGTATTGAGAGGACCTTTGGAGCTGGGCCCAAAGCACTCACAAAGGGAGCTCCTGCTGTTATTCCAACCCATAGGCAGTTCCCCGAACAAAGACCAATTATCTGAGCTTTGTGTGAAGGGGGTAGGGGACATGCACCAATATTCATAAATTAGGCAAGCCTGGTGCTTACTGAAGTGGAGGGCCTTCGTTCCAATTAAAGTCTGTCTTCATTCCTTCTGTGAATTCTTAACTTCCTTTCCCTGTGATATTTCTCAGTTTTCATCTGTATATTATGACGTACTTCACAGATGAGATGAAATACCATCATTCCCTGTTTACAGATAGGGAAACCATGGCATAAAGAAGTGAAATGACTTGCCCAAGAGAAGAGCCCCAAGGTCACTTGCTACCTAAGGTAGGGCTCTGCCCACATGCTGCCTCCTATTAACAATTCTGCTCATTTCTTCCAGTGGTGTGCAATAAAAAGAATGGAAATTAGACTTTTTCAAAGGCTTTCTTGCACCACACCTTAAAGAGAGCCACTGCAATTTTTTTATTTTTGTTAAAAAAATGAAGTAAATAGCCATAATATTGCCAAACCACTTAAGAACGCTTTGAACCTATATGTTAGAATGTAAAGGATTCAGACAGAAAATTATAAAACATTTAAAATAATTTGGTTTATATGAAAAGGCCAATTAAAGAGGGAGAAAACTTCAGAAAGAATTTTGATAATGTCATTATATACAGTATAATAACAAGATCATTATAAGTTGTAAATATCATGTCATTACCCATTGTAATTATCTGATTACATTCACTTACATTAACTTTGTAATTAGATGTAATTTCACACTTATCAAGTAAAATCATTTTAACATGCATGGCAGTAGAGCTCCGTCTTTCTTTTTGCCCCTGGCTTGATCCCTGACAACAGGAGGATGGAGAAGTTCTGAGCAAGTGGTCCTTCCTCAGGACAGCAACAGAAACGTCTGTTCCCACACATGAGACAAAAAAATTATTTTATCTACTCATCTTTGGCCAGAAGGATGGGGACCTTGAGAACTAACTCAGGAACAGCAGAAGTAAATGATCCTGTGAAACAAGGAAAAAAGAGAAATTAAAGTAGAGCAGATAAGTAATTTCAATACAAAGCTAAGCCTACATTATATCATCTAGTGAAAAGACAAATTTTATTTACGAATGTATTATTTAGAGAATGTAAAAGTACATTGAAAGGAATAGTGCCAACTTCCAGCTATAGTCCTAAATTCCCTTGATTCTTTGTCTTTTGTGACAAACTTTCATGACTGCTTTTCTGCTTTCCTGAAGGTACCCCATCATTATATCAAAAGCCCCACAGTCAGAGCGCTGCCTGTGCAGGTACAGTGGTGCAGAGGTTAACAACAGCTGTACTGGGTCAGCCTGAGGGACCTTCAGATCCAGGACCCTGCCTCCAACAGTGATTGTCTTCCTGAAGCTCTTACCCTTTTCCCTTTCCAGTCGCGCCCCCCCCTCTCAGAGACCCACCAAGTTCCCAAGACCATCTCATCACCTCCTCCTGGCCCCAGCCAAGCTGACCTTTCACACCATCAGCAGGAGGAAGTTTGAGAGGGACCAGTTTCTGTTCCCTTTTCCTACCACGCGTCTGGGCAGGGCAGCATCCATTGGCACCTCACACATGCCCAGGGAGCAGTGGGAGCTGTCTGGGTGCTCAGCACCCCATATAGTTCCCCAGTTGCACACTTTTGATCCTGTGACCTTCACCTTTCCCTTCCCTTTTCTCATCCTTCATTCCCACTGTTTTCTCCTTGTTTTGCTTTCCCTGCAGCCCTTTCTTCCTAAGGCCAGGACACGATACACAGGGCCCACACCCTCATACCTCTCAGAAATCACAGGCTCAGGGATACCCTAAGCCAGAAGAAGCATCCTCAAATGTAATTCCCCTTGACAAACTATCCTCTCATAATCTTGTCTAATCCTTGAAGCTGAGGACATTTTGCATAACCACTTCTTCTGGCAGTGCATCCCACTCTTTCCCTCTACTGCATGAAAATTAATTTCCTTCTTGCTTACTTTGAACATATTCCCTGACCTCCTAATTGATTCCTCCTAGTTCTTGTATAAAGAGAAATGGAGAATAATAATTTTCTGTTCAGCTTCTGTATTCCACTCAGGATCTATAAACCTCTTCAATCACCTCTTTCTCAAGCGAAAGAGCTCTAGTCTATTTAACCTCTCCTTGTACAGAGCCGTGCTCCTATCATCCTTGTCCACCTTCTCTCTCTTTCCTACTCCTACAAGATCCTTTGGGAAAGCAGTTCTTCACTGCTCGTACCTTGCACTAAGGCAGTTTTCTCTCTTCATTTGGCTTCCCTATTCACTTATCTCACCTCTTGAGATCTGCCTTTCATGGAAAGGGCTGGAGTGCAAAGTCCTTAGTCTTGGAATCTCCTGGGAGACAGTCATACAGTTCGATCTCAGCCATGATGAGCATGACTGGTCAAGTCTAAACACTTCGCAGATGTCAGTCTCAGTGAAAGAGCAGAGATCGGAGTCCCTCTCTCCGCCCCAGGTGGAACCTCAGGAGTTTGAGGCAAAGCAGATGTCTGTCTCCCTTCTGCACACAGCAGAGTTCCCCCCTTTATCTGAGCAATGCAAGGAAGCAAAGACTAAACACAGACACAGACCAAACCCTTTATTACATTGAGATGATTTCTAGAAAAAAATTGTAGGAAAAGTCATGGCGAAACGGTTTACCTTTGAAGCTAACACCTTGCAACAATATTAAAAAGTGGAAAACTATGTGGCAAATTTATTTTAAACTTCAAATAATAAATTCCCTTCAGTTAGAGAAACTTCTTCGTTTAAGTGAGCCACCTGGGAATTTGCCATGTGTCAACGGTCTTTCAAAGTTAGAAGGGGAGGTGATTCAGGCTGCCTACATGGAGACCTCGAGAGAGCCTAAGACATGGCCAGATCCGAATTGTCACCTAATGGCACCTTTCCCTCTACCTTTGTGCCTATCCATCCACTACTCTCTGTGATTTTATAACCACTAGTTCTTCCTTGGCATAGCTGTTTTCAAATCTCACTCCAGCTAAAGACGAGGGAAGCTGTTGGGGATGATGTAGGCTGAGTCTCACTATATCGCAGGAAATAAAATCTCTTTATAGGGCTCCAGTTCAAAGCAGTTACGCAGAGCTTTAAACTTATACATCTGAATTGTCTCAACAAAGTAGGTAAAACAACAAAATATCTAAAGTAAAGCACACACTTTAGTGGTTTGGTAGTGCAAGTCTACAGCCTGTGTAGGCTGATGATATCAGCTAATGTGTCTATTTGAGAGAAATTTGCCAACACTCTGGTCTAGGAGCCTTTTCATTCTTTTTTCAAATGAAATTGAAATGCACTGATTGTTTAGATGAATCATTTCCCTCTCCTCGTTTTGGATTACACATTCTTTTTTTTTCTCACCTCACATCTTCCTTGCTCTTGATGGCAAAGCTAACGTCAGAGCAGACAGAACTAGTCCAAGATTTCCCTGAGTGATATTTCTGAAGCAGAGCAGGTGCAGATGAGGAAAAAGGAACAGCCAATTTTTAAGAAGTCAGATGGCATTGTGCAGCAAACAGAAGGCTAAGGACTGATTTCAAAGCACAAAATCAGGTCCTTTTATTTACGTAGAATGCACCAATTCGCAGAATTTGAAGCGGCTGGTTACATAAACGTATACATTTGATCGTAGTTTAATTTTCCATGGGCTGCAATACCTAAATCAGGAGAGCTGTGAACATGGCATACAGGTTGATTCATTTCAGAAGAATCACCTGGAGAGTTTCTTACATGGAAGCTATGGAAGACGTAGTTCATATTATCCAGTGAGAAATCTTATCATGAACTTTATTCTTAGAGCATTGTCTCTAGCTGCAGGGGAAAAAGAAAAAGATACTAAGCAATTTTGTCATATGCATTTTTTACATATTTTGCCCTGAGTTGAGTTCTCTGTCTCCCTGTAAATTTAGTAAAGTACACAAAAATGGGATACCAGTTCATCATGCTTCTTTTGTAGTAGCTGTCCTATGAGATCTATGAAAAAGCAGGCTTGCTAAAATGAAAATGTCAGTAATAGTGAAACATCAAGCTCGTAGCTTCTCCAAGACCCTACAGGGTGGTTTCACAGAAATCTCCTGTTTAAATTATCGTATCAGCAAGATCACTCAAAGATCTACAATTGCTCCAAATTTTCACACAATCTTTTATTCCTCAGTACTGATCAGGCAACACCAATTAAACACCAATTTAAAAATTTGAAAGCTTTTTTTGATAAAATGACCAGCTTTTAAAAAGAATGCCTTTCTACTTCTGTACTGCTCACCAAAATGCTATGGATGTACAGAAAACCAGCTTAGCTGCATATACATATGTGTGAATACATGGGGGTAAATTTCTAATTAACTCCTCAAGGCATAATTACCCTCAGAAAACATAGTGATAAGTAGACCAACATAGCTACATGTCCTAAAATGCTGCTGTAATTGGGAAAGTTGTAATTTTATCCAAATGACCATAAGATCCACTTCTACAAGTTATATCAAAGTAGAATTATAAAATAACGACTAGATATTAGCGAGGAGATCCTATCACGGTGATGTCAATGGCAAAGCTACTGCCGTCTTCCATGGAGTCAGGGCCTCACGTAGGAACCTCGTCGTTCTAATTATTTATGAATTTTTTTAAAGTGAAAGAAAAAAGAAGAAAATTGCACAGCCTTCTGGTCTATATCTCCTGGTGCTAATTCCCAATGTTAAGACAATTATACTCCAAGAAAGGATGTGGTTTCTGCCGACTAATTCCTATGGTTAAAATGGAGCTGTAGTGCTTAACAGAGGCGTAAGCAGCATCGGTCGGGCCCCTTTACACCAAACCCCACCTCTAGAACGATTTGGCACAGCATAAACTGGAACCATGCAATCAGCCCAGCCTCCCACGTCCCTCAGGCAATTCCTGAGAGCAGAACCTGCCTTCACCAGCTGCCAGCGAGGTCTTCTCAAACACCACTTGCTCCAGTATTCCCGTCTCTGCCAGCTCCCCTGCCTGGTGGATACTTCATCCATGCACTACCTCTGAAAGAAATTTCCGCAAGACAGTGGCATTTCTTCAGTATAACACCATGGGGGGTTGTGCCTAACCCTCTCAGAGATAAGCTAAAAGGCTGTTACTGATGGCATTACTGTGAACCCTCTGCCATACATAGCTGCAGATTTATTGTCCAACTTGTACTTAATATTGCAGTCGTTCCTACCTGCACAGAGTGGATGTAAAGTGCTATCCCTAAGGCAATGCTGGAGACATCTGAGGAGCAGAGGGAGAACCCTGTATTGTTGCAACCAGTAAACACAGTGACAACAATTTCACTGCTCAGCAGACCACATACACACACATATATTTAAAATCCAATCTTATGACAATATCTTGATGACAACAGGTTACCAAAACGTACCACTGGTCCAAATGTATTTTTCTTCTCATTCAGTGGGTGCTACCTTCATCTACAGAAGTTCTTTTCCTTTTTCTTCTTTTCCTTTTTCTTCTTCTTTTCCTTTTGCTAAGCCGAGGAAGGCTTCTTTTTGTTTTTCACTGTCTCTGTGAATTGCTTCTCTCCACCACTTGGTAAGCCTCGAAGAGATTGGCAGGCTTGACAATTTTACTGCCAGTTTTCTTCTGAAGCTTCAAGCAAGGCCTCCTGTAATGTTCCCAGTTCCAGTCTCAGGATGAGCTGTTCAAGGATGAGCAATGTGGGAGTTAAGCATGTTCCTACCTGTCAGTCCCATGAGCTTTCTGGCAGCCACAATTCCTGGCAAGATCAGAGATTATTGCATCCACAGGGAAAACCTACAAAAGCCAGCATTCAGCAGGGAATTCACTTTCTTAACTTCCAGAAAGAAGCTGGCAGTGAGCCTTCTGCTTCAGGATACTGTTCCAATTTCTCACCTGACAATTTAAATACTGGCAAGCTTAAAATACATTAAATATAATGCGCACATTCACATACACACTCACGTACGTCTTCACACAGAGACATGAGAACGCTTCTAACAAAAATATTGCTTTTCAGTTCATTCTGACATTTTCTTAAGAGGCCAGTTCAGGCATCAGATCCCTTTGACTATGTATCATTTCAGGAGCAGAAGTTAAATGTTAGCAGAGGAGGGCCAGCATCCAGAACAGGAATCATGGCATCAAAACAATATTCATTCAGTCTTCCCCAAGTCCAGGGATGTTCTCTCACGCAGACATAATATCATCCTGGTGGTTAAGAGTTAGTCAAGATCTGGGCAGGAAAGAGAAGAAACTACCTCATGTAGGGTTTTCCTCTGCCAACCCACTTCCATTCCCATTAGCAGTTTCTAAACTGACTCCGCACCAACAGCTTTGACGGTGGTATCACATGCCTTCAGATACTGAGGAGTCTTCTTGTGTTCTAGCTCTTGGAGCCATGAGATTATCTGAGAAACTCATTTTACCTTATAATAACAAAGAAAAATAAGTAGAAATATAAGAAAGAAAAAGTAACATTCAAAAAGGGCAATTTTAGCCTGGTAAAGCCACTCTCCTTCAGCTTGCTTTAGAGACTTCCAGACATCACAGTCTAATTTGAGCTGCAATAAGTTTGGATCAGAGGCACATTTTGGTAACTGTCTGTCAGCAAGATATTGCCATAAGGTTGGCAGTACTAGGAGGAGTATACCAGACTTTGCCTTACTGGGATGAGATGAAGATGTGCAGATACGGAAAACAGCTGTTCTGTTTCCAATAGGAAAACTTTTCCCTGTTTTTTCCAGATATCTGATGTACAAAACAGGGAAACCGGGGGGAAAGGAAAGAAAAGAAAAGAGCACTTTATGCACAATATTTATCTCTCACAATGAACAGCAAAATGTTATTTTTTCTATTGTATTTCAATCAGATTTTGACCACTAACAAGTATTTTAAATGAGTATCTTATTTTAAAACTCATGGTAGTAGCAAACTGTAATTCTTACAGACATATCTTTCTTTTTCTGTTTAAAAATAATAATACTGGCATTTTCTGCTCCAACAGTGCAATCTCTTTCATATTTTAGAAACATGTCAACAAGCAGAAGCTGCACTTAAATATTTTAGCATTCAGCACAATGCCATAACTGGTGCTAGATACATTTGTCACTGCTCCAAAAAAGGCATGTGTATAGAGAGTTCATAAATACGTGTGGCAGTACTTCCCGTGTGCTACCTAAATGACACATAACACAGTTTTTACTACAAAAAAGGCAAATACATTTCAGCTTGAAGTAAATTGCTAAGTTGGTTGCTGTCCTTTCCTCCCTGCTCTGTTCCTTCCTCTTTCCTTCTCAAAAAAAAAAACAAACCCAACTTTAAATTTTACATTTTTACTGTGGGGACAGGTTCCAAATGAGAACCCGAGCAAAAGCAACTAGCTTTGCAGGAGAAAGGAAAAAATTAACAGTAGGACATAACCTTTAAATGGAAATTAAGAACTGCAAGTTTTTATGCAATGCCTATTTCCCTTCGCAGGATCTCCGGAGGTCTGTTTTCCATAGTAAATACCAGAGACTGCTTAGAGACCATGTCGGTAGAGATTTTTTTGAGAACCACAGCTCCATAGACAGATATGCCTTTCTGTCCACTATACTAGCTTCTCGGCCCTGCTGAAAGGTGCACATATAACCAGTTATACAGCAGACGACACGACACTGCTTTACGATTTAGAGCAAAATCTTTTTACACTGCTCTGTCAGCATAAAATACTCATGAAATGGGTTATCATTTCCTCTCATTTGAAGATTACTTTACTCTGCGACTGGCGGGCAGATGCCATGAGTAAATGAGCATCTGTCTGTTAAAGGAGGAAGGGATCTGGATTTGTCTGGACAAGAAGGCAACTTGTTATGAACTAAAGGAGGAACTGACCTAACTCTTTCACATGACATTTCAGTGATGGTTCCCGGGCAGAAAGCAGTCTGCTGCCTAAACAGCAATTACAAGGCCATACTGGAGATGATGTTGGAGATGACAACCTGGAATGAGTCACCAGGGAAAAAAAAAAGTGGGAAAGAGCTGTAGGGTAGGATGGGTAATGAGAGCAAATGAGCTCCCAGCATATCACTGAAACGACTCAGTGCCATCTTTGGAAAACCGGGTAGGAGTGCATAGAGCAGGTTATTACTTCAGTTTGCCTCCCCTGGAACACTGTGCCCAATTCTGCTGCTCATGGTTCAAGGAGTGGTTCCCAGAAGGACAAGAACCACTCAAAAGGTGAAAAACACATTTTAAGAGTGAGAACCTCCATCCAAAGGAGCCTTAATGTGCCTTCCTGAACAAGGTGCATCTCCCAGTGACTCCAAAAGCAGCAGTGACCGAGCTGCAGGCACAGGTGTTGTGTGTGAGGACCAAAAGAGAAGAAGTCTCCTCTGGCAAACTGTCCTTCAGTTATCCACAGCACCTAGGGAACAAAGTACAAACCCCACGGATAGCAGCAGAGGTTAGTGAGAGATAAAAGTAAAACACATTGGTTCTTATCCTCACTACGTACATTTTTTTTTAGTCAACAGCACAATTGGAGGATTCCTGCGGGAGCTGCTGCTCTGTCCCCGGGGCCAGGCTGCGGAATTTGTGTGGCCAGGACGCGTACGTGTGCACGCGTGAGGGGGAGAGCCAGCTTTCCGGCTGGGAAGACGGCTGCCGGGAGAGACGGCAATGGGAGGGGGTGGCGTATTAGAGCGCTCGCTTTAGTCTCTTGGCTGGTTGCCAGCCGTACAGAAGTTGAGAAATCATTTGTCACGAGGATAAAAGCCAAATACATTGCTCTGGGTGAGATGTAACCTGACAAACAGTCTCCTGTGACTGACGCATTTGAACTACTAATACACTCTATATAAATGCCTTTTTCCTGACAGCTAGCAGTCATATTTTTTTGCTTAGTTTTTCTGCTTGTTCATGCTGAGCTTTCCGAGTTCCTAGATATCAGATTGCTTGGCGAGGAGCACTGGGCAAGAGGACAGTTCTCTGTCATGCTAGTTCCACACCACGAGTTCAGGAGGAAACAAGCTACAAAAGAATTAGAAAACAATTTTTAGAAATTACTGTTCCCTACTATCTTTTTTTTTTCTTCTTTTTTTTTTTTTTAAATGCCATACAGTCAGCTGGCCAGCAGGAATTTCATTTATAACTGTCAATTTAACAGTTCATTTATTTCATTGAAGCAGTGAGACACAACAGGGGTGTGGTAACCATGAGATAATCACACCTCTGGGGTCTTATGAGGCAAGGAGAAACAGCCAATTCTCTCTAATCCCACAGTGGTGTGATTAGTGCTCCTGATAGCTACAGCCAAGGAGGTTATGAGATAAATTGTGCAATTCATGTTCTAGAAACAGAATTAAATTAAAGTTAAATGTTTAACCAGCCTCAATCGAGTTCTGTAATTCATCTTGATTACAGATATGTATGATAGTGAACACTGATCCGTATACATTTGCCTACTTTAAAATGTTTGACAGACAATATGAGTAGTCATTTGGATCCAGAATTATACTACACATAGAAGGTATAGCATATAGCTGCCTGTCTGTCCACAAGCCTTATAGGCAGGGATCCATCATCATGCTATCCAAGAGCTCCTCTGGGCATGCAATCCTTTCGTGCATATCTGTACAAACTAACTGGACCCCAGCAGCAAAGAGACTGCCTTTTTCTTAGCTGTTACGGGTAACCCTGCTAATCAGTTTCATTAAAGGCTTATCTAATACCTATGTCTGCTATGGAAGGTCCATTCATCTCTCATATATGATGCTTCCACTAGAAAACATATAATGGGTAGTATTATGCTTTCACTAGAAAACATATAATGGGTATTTGGCAGACAGACAGCTGCATCATGGAGGACAGAAATTACAGAATTCATGATCTCATCTATTAGGTCATATTGCTCGTTTCCGTCCTCCACTGTTGTTGTCTGTAGTACACTTTGTCCTGTTGAGTTCTAAAAGGTTCACTGAAGAACACCAATTTATTTTTAAAGTGAAATATTTTTAAAGAACAATTTTTATGATTGTTCTGAAGACTAAACCAATATTCCTTTATCGTTGGCGCTGGCATATGAAAGAGCCTATGTCAGTGTCGTGTGATTGATTCCTCTTGCTGCTTCTTTCTCCTTCTCCTGAAGTTTTGACTGAAGTAATGATGGCCCACCCTTGAGATCCTCTTCTGCACCTCCATGAATCACTGCCCTGGGGAGTTATGGTGGGTTGACCTCGGCTGGCTGCCAGGTGCCCACCAAGCTGCTCTATCACTCCCCCTCCTCAGCAGGACAGGGGGGAGAAAATAAGATGGAAAAAAAAAACCCCGTGGGTCGAGATAAAGGCAATTTCATAAAGAAAAGCCGTATTGGAGGTGGCTGGAACTGGGTCCATCCGACATGGGGGCAGCTCCTGGCATCTTCTCACAGAAGCCACCCCCGCAGCACCCCCCACTACCAAAACCTTGCCACATAAACCTAACACAGGAGTCTGAAGATGTGAGTACCAGTATCAGCCACGGTACAGGTATCATGTTTGTTTCTGAGGGCGAGGGCACTGTATTCAGGTTTACAAAGAGGACTTTAAAGTAAGATTGGAAAGACCAAAAGGTATCTGTGACTATTGCATGTGTAAAATGACCCACTGCATTCTTCTGCGACAAACCAAGTTTCCGCTGTTGTGTGTCGCTCAGTTGGCCCATGCTGAACGTGACAGTCAAGTAGTTCACAGTGCCTCCCTGGGCAGTTGGGATGTGGAGGCATGCAGGGGGCAGCTCTACCAGAGTGCAAATCCTGCAAAACTTTTAGGAGTGTCTTTGAGGTTTCCTATCTCTGTGGAATGACTTAGGTGCCTCCAGGCAGACAGTCTGCGTTTCTGACTCCTCAGGCTGTGGTGCTGCAAGCATCCTCAGGATAGACAAATAGATATTAAAATTCCCTTGGCTCTCGTGGCAATTTCAGTTGTCAAAGTCTGATCTGACACCCTTCAAATCTTTTTAGTTAGTGCACTTGAACACTACTCATCCAGCCTGGTAAAGGGAAAGCATGATCTGCATACTCTTAGCATTTCTTGAACACTTTCACTAGTTTTTCCCATTCTTCCCTTTTTCTTGATAGACCTGGCTGTGTGAGAGAGAAGAATGGATAATGATATACTCCACAGAGACTTCTTTAACACATACAAAATGCCACATAGGTATCTCCCAGGGTCCTCGACTTAACACCAGTTTCACTCTTGTTTTACAGAACAGCATAAAATCAGAGTTCTGGGTAAAAAGAAGGCTGCAGTCAGCTGAGGCATCTCCCAGTTAACCCTGTTTTAGATGCAAGAGATCTGATTTCTCTGCTGGTGATAGGGGTATTATCCTGCAATCTCAAAAAGAAAAAAAAAAAAAACACTCATAACCAAAATATCTATTTAAGTTTTCAGAATTTATTTCATGCCATTATTCACCAAATAGGAAGTTATTTAGTGTTAAGACTATCCAAAATGATGGTTGTTAGTTTAAGTGCCTGCTAAAAGCAGCTGGATCTGGTGGTTGTTTCCAATGGTCCCAGAGTGTTTCATGGCTGTGAACAAATAGGATGCAGGTATATTGTTTTAACCATCTCACTACAACTGCGATCCAGTCCTTGGCCTTCTTCTAAAGGGGATGGTCAGCTTATGGGATGGAAGTTTTTAAACTTCATGGAGGGATTTCATGCACGCCATCCTCTGTTGCTCTTCAGCAGACACCTATGGAGCAGTACTGCAGCCCTAAATCTGGTTTTCTCCCCACTCAGCTCAAGGGTGGTGCTGCCTCTTCGGGAAGCAGAGCTGCTGCTGAAATGTGAAACAAACATGAGCCTTTATAAGTCACCTGAAATGTTATAATGAAAAGGTACGTGAAACATGCAGGTCCCCCTTCAAACAATGTTTTGGTGATTATTCGAATCTCTCTGGGCTACTCTTAAGTAGCCCAGATCAGGCTGAGCCTGGCTGGAAGAACATTCGCCTACTCTGTAACAACGGTGCAAATCCCAGCAGTAGTATTTCTGCAAGAGGGAAGGCTTTGGAGCAATGCTGGCGTATTTCTGTTACTAAGGCAGGTTTGGGAGAACCAGCGCTTTGATACCTGGGGCACTCTGCAAAAATTAAAAGACTTCTTAAAAAAATTATTCTTCTTTCAAAATGAAAGAGAATTATAACCCTTTTGTCCTAATGATAGGGAAAGGGTTTTAAATTCCTGAGTGTTCCCTCCCTCTAGCCCCAAAATTTTTGTAGCTGTGGCATTGAATGCAGTCCCATTATTTTTAATGATATATCAGGACTGGGTAGAAGAATAGCGTACCATATATCAAAAGCTACACCCTTGGAAATCACAGAGCTCTTCAAGAAGCCACCAACGGGTTAAACGGTGACCTGACCAATTTGCTATGGTTCATTTGGTCTATGCTAATTGTTTTAAATGCTCACTTTGTGGCATATTCTTTACTGTGCTGATGGGAAGTGAGGCATATTTCTTTAGAGCAGGGATTCAAGGATACATTTATATTGGAAAGACTTTTTCAGAAAAGTACAGGCACACCTCAATAGTACTCTGTAAATAGTAATTAAGCTTCATCATTTATCCAGTTTAAGGAAATACATGAAATAAACACTTTTCAAATCCTTTTGCTTTGCCTGATTTTTCAATGTCACGCTTTTTTCTCAATTCTTCTGAAATGCTTAAAGTCAGATTGTTTCTTTCCCATTACCAGGCTTTTGTGTCTGCCTGTCTGGTGGGTGGCTTTTTTTTTATCCCTTCGGACCCTGACCTGGTAGTCATTATTTTGTCTTTTATCTTCATCTTCTTTCCCCTTTATTTGTCCTTCTTTTTTTTATTAGACTAGTCAGCCTTGATATTAGTCTTCCCAAAGCTACTATCCATTACACTGTCAGCAAAGCAAGCTGCCTTACTGTAGGCCAAGTGTCAACAGAAGGTGAGGCAGAAAATCAGCCACAATCTAAAGCTAATTACCCTGCCTAGAAGTTAATTAAATACTTGTTAGGAGCAGCAGGGTAGATCCTAATTAAACTTGTCTAATAACAGTATGCTGACATACTCTGACACTGGGAATTCCTACAGGGTTTAAATAATTGTACAAAGGGCAATAATACCTGTCACATCATGGTGTGCAGGCAAACCCTGAAGATGCACATTTCTCAGTATTTTCTGTACTAATTTGCCACATATTGTGCACTTCACATGTGTTTAATTTACACATGTTTTAATTTTGGTGCCCTGGATCTTTCTAAATTACTTTGCTGTTGCTGATCTAAGTGTAAACCACGGCAAAGGGGAGATGGTCACTAGTATTTCATTATATGATTTAATATACTAAACCTGCTAAAATCCTGCTGATCGTGATACCTCCAGGGTTACTTAAGTACAGCTGTGGCCTTTCCTGTCAGACTTCAAGACAGTAGTGATTTTATCTGGAAGTGAAGAGGAGGGAGAGCCTGGCACGCCTTGCCAGCCTTCCCACATTCTCACTGGCCAAATTCTGCACCCACCCACAGGCTGAGAATTTTCCCCATTGCATTTTTAATTCACAGGAGTGCCACTGACAGAGACTTTTACCCCCACTGCTAAGCATGTCTTAAACCAACATCTAGTTAAAACTAGTCAGATCTTCATTTACATTCAAAACAAAAGGAAGAGGAAACCACTAATAGGTGCAACTGCCAGCTGAATTGAAGAGGAGAGGAGAGGTAAAATGCAGGAGAAGGGGCTGATAACAGAAAAGAACCCCTCTCTTCTGCTTATTTCCAGCCTTTTGACAGGCTGCAAATATTTTTGTTTCCAGACAGGAAAACACAATTTGCCATCATTTCAAATAAATGAAGGTTCCCCACAAACCACAGCGGGGCTTTTGTCTGGTTGTTTTTAAGGGATTCTCTATGCCAGCGGTTTTAATGCTGGTTAAAAACCTGCCATTTGACCAGGTTCTGTTTTTCAACTGATGAGTTGTCACACTGCCTTGCGTGAGGGTTAATCCCCCATTGTGTCGCCTATGCCACCGCAAAGAAGGACGGCAACGACAAATATGCAATTGCTGATAAAGCTTGTCTCTTCTCGAAAAGCCCCGAGAGGCTGTGTCGCATGCTGATGGTTGTTTAACGCAGCAAAATGCTGAATGTCAATTTTAGGAAAGCGATGTTTTGAAACTTTTTTGTCTTTTCTCCCTGTAAATCAATTCGATCTCTCACCATTCCTTTACTACCCTTAACTCAATCATCCTTTTCAATAAGGGGGTTAGGGCTCTTGGGTGGTAACCGGCAATGGATGCTCAAAAGTAGATTTGATGTTCCCATCACTAGACCATACTTGAAATGCCATGTCAGTGAAACTAATGAAATGGAGTGCCGTGATGTGAAACTAATCGGACATGAGACAACTTCAGAGGGGGGGAAATGAGAGACCTGCAAAGATTTAAGCCAAACATAGTAGTCTCATTTTGCACCCTCTCCCTGAACAGCAAGGATTAATGGAAAGATATAAGCTCTCTGATCTTTTCTGGCAAGATTGTTGTAGAAATAATCAATTAACCTTGGGAGATCAAATTGACAGAGTTTAAGCATGAAGTTATTTAAAATGCCATATTATCTAGGCAGATGAATACATTTGTTGCAATACTAAAAGGAAAATGAAAGTATTTTTCCAAACTTCGTTTTTCTGAACTGATTTAACATTATTTCCCCAGGAGTCAACTCTGCCTTTTTCAGTGTGCACTTTAACACATTAAAACAAAATGAGATTTGATGTACTCCATAAAGAGACTAGCGATTTTTCTCTCTTCCTTCATGGAGTGGGAGGGTTATTATAGAAAATAGCTTATAGTAACCTCATGCTTTTAGCTCTTTACTTTTGTTTATTTGACAATTTGATTATTTGGGTTCCTGTCTTCTGTGGTGATTTTGGTTGGTTTTCATTCTGGCTAAATCATCTGCTGCTTCATCTATGGGGTAAGAATTCCTTTTGTCCTTAAAAGTACAAAGAATGTGAAATATTTTATAACATTGGTTATTTTTATCAAATACAAGAATCCAGTCAGATGTTCTTTAAACAATCAATTTAACTTCATTTGGTTTGAAGAGACAGCAATTTTATTTTATTAAAATGCTTTGGGCTGTGTTATTCAGACTAATAACCTCTCTACTATTTTATCACACTGTAATAAGACGAGGACAACATAAAGTTCTAGCAGCATCAGGCTGTAACTCTAGGCCTGTTGCTGCAAACTTCAGCTGGGATCCAGCATGTAAGAATATGCTTAATGTAAGCACGCAAGCAATGGCAATGCTTGTATGCTTGAAGGTAAGCATGCATACACACACAGGCTTAAGTCCTTCTTTTAAAGAGAATTTGTGAACAACCCATTGATTAAGTTGGTACAGATCTATAGTTACGAGAATGGCACAAATTTTACCACATGAACTTCAAATAAATTGTTTTGTTAAAGTGGAAAAGTCGTTGCATTTCATTCCCTAGCTCATTCATACTTCCATTCATTTAATCTTTTTGTTACTTCTTCTTTCTTCATTTATTTAGAATGTTGCAGCAGTTTACATCAAATATAGCGATTTAATTTGCGACCACACTAGAGCTTAACCTGACTTTTATTAGCTGAATTTATACATTTAACTCCAAGCTGAACAGAAAGTACAAATGCATTTACGCCAGTAAGGAAACATTTGCATACAAAGACATACGGGCTGAATTGTAAAGGTATAGTGTGTAAACCTGTTTAGATTGATCAAATTCATCCATCTGCACTTTGCTACCAGCCACACCGGTTTCAGAAATTGCCATCCCCAACCATTTGTTCCCACACCAGCACTGGAGGTTACATAGTGGAATAAAGTAATATATTTATGTGCACCCCAACCTAAGGCAAACTGAGACAGGTTATTTTAGCCAGTGTTAGTTGTGACTTGAGCTAACTCAGTTGTCTTTGCCAGAAGCAGGGCAGGGAACATCCACTGAGCTCTTCTGAGCTGCATTTCAGCTGGCAGTGACAAGCTGTTTGGGAGTGCTGATGTGATCAACCGCTTCAGCTGGCTCCAGAAAGGGCATCTGTCCATGCTCTCCTGCTTCCATTCCTTGACTATATGTACCCTCTCTTCACTCAGTCCTCCTCCAGACCATGAAGCTGTCAGCCTAAGAGAGAAACCAGGACAGGAAGCAGAGGAAGCTCTTGGTGGGACTGGCACTCAAGGCAGAAGACAAAAGGAACGGGGAACAGCTAAGACCAAAAACAGTGTGTGAAGAAGGTGTTAGTTATGAAGCAGATGTTTGGGGAAATTATTCTTTGAACTTGGAAGAACTGAGAGGGAAAGTCATTTGGAAGGTCTTGAGCTTTTACATATGGGCAGAAGTGCTAGAAGCTGTCAGAAAAGGGATAGCTTTTATGGACCATGAGTCATTGAAAAGGATGACTACATGTCGGAGAAGCCACAAATAAACTATTAGCCGGTCCCTGATTAAAGATACTCAACTCTCAGTCAAACGCTTTCTTAATATGTTTGTCAGTGAGCACATTCCTTCCTCAAGCTTAGGACAGTGCATCAAACGTGAACGACACTTTTCAAAGGCTTTCAAGTAGCAGGATTCTTTTACAACATAGTCTGGCCAGGACAATTCATGGCAGCAGAAAATTAGTGGATGTCTTAAAATTGTAACAAGTCTGCTTTGAAGGAGCAAATGGGTTAGTAGCAACTGACATTTCTTCCAAAAGATAGAGCTGGAAGATCATTTGAAGACTAGAATCCTCCATACTTGGAAAAACTACCCTGGAAAATACTTAAGGGTGACTTAAGGGTCATGATGGGTAGCCAATTGAACGTGAACTCTCAGTCTACTACTGTGGTACAGTAGTAGTATAGCTTTTCAATTCATAAAGAAACAGGAGTAGAAAGTAGGACTGCTGGGATTGCTTTTCAGATCCTCTGCCTGGTTGTCATGTCCTGAGTGCAAGAACAAGGGTAATAAATTAGAGGGAATTTAAAGAAGAACCACAAGAATGTTTAAAATGTTGGAAACATGATTTAAAGCAAGAGAAAACAACTTGTTTAACTGAAAAAAAGAGAAGGTTAAGAGATGACTTGATGGCAGTTTGAAAGTATAAACACAAGGAGCAAAATATGCTAATGGAGGGCTCTTCTGACTTGAATACAAAAAAGTGAAGGAACCAGGGTACAAAGTTAAAAGGTGACAAATAGAGTTTAGGAATAACATATTTGTCCTTAACAGTTAATGTAATTAGCCCCTCGAACAATCTGTAGCTATGGTTGATTCTCCATTGCTGGGTATTTTTACTTGAGACTTGACATTTTACGAAATACTATCCCTAACACCAAATAAAACTTCTTCTACAAAGCCTACAGCCTGTGTTATACCACTAGTCATAACAGCTGACTGTAACCACTCTTTCTTGCTTTACAGTGTATGACGCTTCTAATCAGTGATAAATGAATTGAAGCAAGGGAAAGCTTTACAAAACCTATTCTAGAAGAAAAAAGCAACTACATAACTTCTTTTTTTAGAAGTCTTTCATTGCCATCACTTGCCCTTGGTTTTAAAAGTTCACTTCTCTACCGACCACAGCCACTTGTATACTGAAGCACTGTTGCATAGTAAATGGTGCAAATGCAGGTTTTTCTTTTCAAAGTACAGCTTTAAGATAATACAATGGAAACAATACAAAGATAATATAATGGTGTTTGTGCCTCTCCTCAATAATCTGCATTAAACAATCTCCAGCCACTGGCAACATGGCAGCATAAAGGGAGAGAAGTGCAGCAAGCCCATGGCGCATCAATGGCACAAAGTCCCTATGAATGTTCTGGGTGATTTGTCCACTGGTTCTTACTCAGCAAAACCACTCTTCTGTAGTCCACCTCTACAGGAACCCTTGGCCTTCACTGTTTTTGGCAAATAACCACTAAAGGTAGCTGCCAAAGGCCATGCCAGAAAGAATAGCAATGACTCAGGGAACTCTGCAAATTTTAAAAACAAGAATGCACATCTCTAGCACATCCCACAGTCTTACAGAGGGAATTTCAAGCAGCATACCTTGCAGAGGTTGGAGCCCCATGGCTCAAAGGTAATGACTCTGTTCCATGCACATAAGGGGAAAAACAATGTATAACCTTGCTTTGAAAGGGATGCTTGCTGCTCCCCTTCTTTTCTGTGCCAAGATGAGACAAGGCAAAGACAAGTCAGATCACAGTCAGAAAGCAAACTGTGTTTTCTCTGCAAGACTCCACTCTAAATGCACCACAGCAGACCTTAAACTGTATCCACAGTCTCAGCATAATGGGTGGTGGCCTTGCTAAAACCATCAGCATTACATTGGTGCTTTGGTGTGTACGCTAAATTACATTAATTGTGTACATACATAAATTGTATGTAAATACATAAATTACATAAATTGTGTACATTAACTGCAGTCAAATCCTTAGATGCATGCATCAAACTGGCTTCTGTATCAAGCAAGAATGCCTCTGCTGTCTTCCTTTCTTTGACTATTACCATCTATTACGGCCTCAGGGAAGTGCAATCTGCCATCATATTTGTCCAGTGCAGGAGTGATGGGCTTTGCCCCAGCAGATTCCTTTGGGATTATATTTAACAATTTAATACTTCTAATGCTGCTAAGTGATTATCTTTCCCAAAGTAAACATATTTTAAGGAGGTGGAGAATTATATGATTGGTCTGCTTTCCCATGAAAACATTTTAGCATTTTTCCTTGGATTTTCTGTTATTGTAGCACTAGAGTAGATGGTCTGTAAGAGAGAAAGTCCTTATTCTAGAAAAGATAGCTAACATAAAAAGCAAAGGAAGTTATAGAAAAAATAGCAACAGCATTCATAAAAAATGCATCATTCCAAGCTTCCGTGAAACACATAGATGTAAGCATGCTACTCACTGCCCTCAGGCACTGAAGAACAATCTGTACAGCAAGTCCAATCTGTCTAGCAATCACTGCAAATCCAAATATTAGGTATCTACTCCTGAAGACCTGCCTGCCTAGGCCTGGTGACATCTCCCATAAGACCAAATCTTCAACTCGCCTTTAGCTGCAGGTAAAACCAGCAGAATGACACAGGAGTGTATCAGGCTAAGGAGCTGCTACCTGTGGCAGATTTGGCTTTTTTTAAGATCTGTGTGAGGTCAAACACAGTTAGAACAGGAATTTAGGAAAGAAAATTCCCTCCTGTTAGGCTCTTATACAACCTAAGTTTTCATACCAAGAAAGGTAATTCTTGTAGCCTTACCTTTACCATCTACATATAATACCTGGCTGAAACGTATTTTGTAAGTGCAAAATGTTGTTATCATCCTCAGTTTAATTTACAGTTATTAATTTGCTTTACTTGTGGATTGTAGGAAGTAAGCAATCAGCCTTCTTGTGGAAGAGAGAACTTTGAAAACTTGCTCATGTTAATTCAGCAACTGGTAAAATTCAGACATTTTGGAAACACACCTAATGTTCTTTCAAACAAGAATTTAGCAAATAGAGCATACAAGGTAGCAATAATGTTTTACCTGTCAGGCTTTTACTACAGGAAATGGGGCTTGGATGATGAGGAGAGAATACAGAAAACTAAAGGATAAAGGAAAGGAATAACAAATGGAGTAAAACAGGAGCAGGGGGAGAAAAGAGATGGTTAAAAGAGAAAAATGTTTTGCAAGGATACAAACTGACGGTAAGGTAACAGCTAGTTAGTGAATAAAAGGGCAAGAATCCAAGTTCTTTAATAAAGAAGTGATGAATTCAGGCAGCAAGAGAAAGGATGAGAACAGAGAAGCTTTAATATAATGTAGTTAGGAAAGAAGATTGTAAAAAAACTGTAAAGCATAAAACAGTGGCAGACAGAAGGGAATTAGAGGAGAGAGAAAAGATGAAAACTGAAAACAGAAAAAATGGATGGCATATGTCCATTGACTAAGCAGTCCACTAAAGGAAGGATGACTGGACAATACATAAAATACAGTTTGCCTTTCCTATCCTTCTGTTTTACTGGATGACAAGAAATGGTAAGACAGAGTTGAAATTAGGTGAGAAACAAATGGATAGAAGTCAGTACACTTAATAGCCTGAAAATGCTACCTAACATTAAGCATATTTTAGCCTGGATTCCTAAAAAGAGTAGCTTTATGTATTTTTGCTCTTCAGCTATCCAGCTCTCTCTCATCCTTACTAGCTTTTGCCAAGTCCAGCCAAGAGTGTCTCAGAGATATTAAATGTTTCTTGTTTCAAGGAAAGCAGTCGCTACGAAGAAACAAGAAATCCAAATCAATCCCTGCCCACCAATGACAGAAGATTGCAGTACAGGCACAGATGTTCTCTCTTCTGCAACTAGTAAATAAACACCACGCAGTTAATAAGCACAGATGCAGCACAGAATCACCCACAAGACATGCTGCCTCTTGTTCAGCTGGTAGTTGGAGACAGAAGACCGAACTGAGGAAACCGGTGATCTGTAGAAGGCTCATCAGGGACCTTAAAAAATCTGGGAAGTTGTGGGGCATTGTAAGAAATGCTGGAGGGAGGTCAAAATACAGTAAAAGTGAGTTAGTGGAGAACTGCAGCGTGGGCACATGGGGAAGGAGATCCCCTGAGGACCTGGGGAAGGGCTAAGACTATTGTGGAGGGGAAGTCACAGGACACAGGGAGGAGAAGCGGAGTCCTTATGGCATGGCGCTGTAGGAACGTAGGATGTGAATCCACAGGAAGCCAGGATTTCACCCGTCCACTCCTGAAACTATTTGTTTCCTTAGTCACTTAGTGACTTCACTAGTGTGCTGATAAAAACTATATAGAACGAAATGCTGTTAGACTATTAAATGCTTACAGGCACTTAGAACAGTGTTTGAGGCAATTATTCATAAAGTACAAATTTGTAAAGGAAAACAAGTGGAAGCTGTAGTGCCTTTGAGGTGAAAAGACACTTTTCTAATCTTAGTTACGCTGGTATAAATCAGAAGTAACACCAGGTTGACCTGATGCAAGAAGTTTTATAATCATTGGCAAAAGATAAAACATGCTTATGCTGTACAATGATGTCCACATTTTATTATTTTAGCTATGAGAGGAATTCTGGATATTCGTTTGTAAAGAATAGCTTCCACTAGCACGTTAAAAAAAGTAACCAGAAGGTCATCAACAAGGGAGCTACGAGAATAATATATCATGAATAATGTATTAAATTATTTCAGTCTTTATCTATTAATGAATTATCTTCAATCATCTTATAATTTTCTTGAATGTATTTGTAATTCAAAAGTACTCCCCATGCAATTTCTCCAAAAAATTATTTCTCTAAATTTTTCTTGGTCTTTTTATGGATAGAAAGTAGCTGAAATTCGAATTCAATTAGTTTGTTTTTAATAGGACATACAGAGTAGGAGTTTCTGTTTCTGTTCCCTCACAAACACATTTCTAAGAATCATGTTACCTATATGGCATTAAACTTCTAACCATGAAATCTTGTCCTCTAATATTTTTTTTTAATGTTCCATTTCCACCAGTACACTAATACAATGTGCAGCATGCTAGGGCAGTCACTGAAATTCAACACCTAGGGTCTACTGCCTGTTCTTGGCACAATTTTTTCTTCCTAAAAGAACAACCTCTGCTATGGGTATTCACTCACCTCTTGAAGAATTTAAGTGCTGGGAAGTCATAAAAAGGATCTTTTCTTTTGGAACACATTGAATGGTAGTGGTGTAGCAGCTGACCAGGCTTTTTTTTTCCTGTATCAGACTATAAATAACTCCCAATGACCTTAATGGGAATCTTTGGTGGTCCCTATATGTAAAGAAAAAACCACAAATTTTCATTCCTCTTTCCAGCACACCAAATAGTATCTTGCACCCCACTGACACTTTTTAGATCTTGTGAGTTGACTTTATCTTTACTTCTAATACTTTAAGTTATAATAGTGACAACCATATCTGCATTGGAATCCTGCAGTCATAATATGAGTGACTGAAAAAGAGATTATTTTTAATTTTCATGGCATAGTCCCAGAACCAATCTCTACTGACATGCCAAATAAAAACAACATATTTTTGTAGATACTTAGCTCACACAACTCCTTCCAGTGTGCAGAGATGTGCAGAGGTCCCTTCCATGTGAAGATCCCGCAGCCTTTTCTGAAATATCTAGGGGTGAAAGAGTCTCACTGATTTGGAAAATATTGGCAAAGGCTGGCTCATTTTGAAACTCAATTTTTCATCACTGATTGTGATAAATGTCTGGCAAGTCTGTATTATCTGTCCAAACTCTATGAACCTCTAGAGACACACCTATTGCTGTGTCTTCAGCAATAACTTTTTGGCCCTCGGTTAGTGGTGTCCAGCTGGCATCTGTACATCTTTAATAATTTCTCAGGAATGAAAATATGTGTGCCTACCTGAGACACAGAGTAAAGAACATTCAAAAAATGATGAATTCCCACATTCATGTCACGGCTGTGTTTTTTGAATGCCATTTAAAATAGGTTTCTAATAGGCAAAATGTGTCCATCTGCATCTCAAATCCACAGCACAAAATGACATAATTTCTATCAAGTTGAAAAGAGAAAAACAACTTCATGCCTTCTGAATAGCAGTGAGTCTGTCCAAATCTTCTTCCAAGTTCCAAGCTCTTTTCTCTTGGTCACTTGCCTGTTCATTTTGTTGGCACAGTCTTTGTTTTTTTCTTCATCCTTTAGCCATACGCAATGCCACTAGCTACTCTGCCTAGGGCTCTGCCCAGCGCCCAGTGGTGTGCGAGTCAGTTCATGAAGTCCATCTTTGGATCTTGCTCTGACCGTAGTACTACAGCAGCCGCAGATCCTCTTCCGACTGCCCTTTCTGCTAACTTGATCCCCATGGAGAAAAACCCTGGTGGGAGGACACAAACATCTGTAATCAATGCTGACATCTAAGCACAGTCACTAAAATATTTTGGGTTTCTGGGCATCAGTTCTGGGAGGCAGCAGCTCACAGTGAAAACACAGTATTTTTTTTTTTCCTGGAAACATCAAGCATACTTTAATCCCAGTACTATTTTCTTGTGAATAGAATCAAAGAATTTAGGAAAGTACTCAGGGACACAGTTCCCAGATTCAATTTTAATTAAAGGCTATAAATACTCATAAAGAGAGGCTGGCACTCAGCTTTAGGGATCAAGCTGAGTAATCCTCATCTGGAGCTTTCTTGTATTTATATGATCATGTTAGATCTTGATATGACAGTGACTTATCTGAGGCAGAAACTTGCAAAATCTCCATCACATCAGAACAAAGCACATTCTGCCAGGCTTTTTAATACCAGAACAGGTCAGGCAGGCTCATCTCCGGGCGGCTCCAATACCAATTGGAAACCCCACCTCAGCTCCCAAAGGACAGCATTCTCCAGGGACTTCAAACAGGTGTGAAATCCTGCCTGGCCCCACCTGTAGGGAGCACAAAACAGCCGTCAGACAAAACGGAACACGCAATTCCTAATCTGGTTGCTGGAACTCAGTCAGTGATCACCCACGGTGAGCATGGAGCAAATGCAACAGGACCAACAGGAAAAAAAAAAGGAAAAGGCAGACTGGTCCCTTAGTACTACTCACACAAATCCCTCCAAATGCGACCGAGGGGTGTGATGTGCAGCAGATATGCTGTATCGCACAGACACAGGCATGCCTGCATGAATCGGAAAGACTGAACCCAGTGAGCAGAGTTTCAGCACGCGAGCCTTTATGTGAGAGCAGGAAATATAAAGGGAGGGAGAAGAGCTAGTGATCATAAAACTTCCTAGCATCAGCTGACAGAGCAAGGGCAGAAGGACACATCTAATTTTAATCTTTCCTCCACGTGAGTGGTTTTTCCTTCCCATCAAACACAGTGAAGATGCTTTCTCTGACCATAAACTCTTCAGGGATACCGCCTGGCTTAGTAAAGGCGATTTATGCTCATCTGGCAAAGTTGCCAATCTGCATTTGCAGGCTCAGACAGTGTGTGCCTGCTAACAAATGAGGGGCAGTGGTGGGAAAAGAGGGGGAGACTCCAGTCCATACAAAGACTGCCCCTTCCAACAGCACATCTTTGTCCAGGTAGGTCAGATCCTGAGCGTTTCATCCTCCTTCCCAGCTTTTGCAACTGCTCTTTTAGACCATTTTGGCTCTATGCATCAAGCACTCGCCTGCACAGCCACCGCACAGACCCTCTTTCAAGCCAGTCTTCTCCAGAGGCTCCTTACTCCCATTGGGAATGACCTCCAAAACTCGACAGTCTTCCCCTGTTGCAGATTGCTTTAAAGATCGATTTTCCACACAAGTGTACAAAATTACCACCAGATCTGTGGTTTTATATATATATATACACAAATATATATTTATAAAAAATTGTTAGCCTAACCCAAAATGTGTTCACTGGATTTGAAGTTAGAGGGGGAGAGAACTCCCATTGCATTTTACCTTCACAATGGTGCTGGAATGGTTGAATAAAGTGTGGCCCCGCTGCCCATATGCCATTCAGCTTCTGTCTGTCTTTTTGTTTACACTGGGAATACAATAGGAACTATAGTCCTTCCAATGCATCATTTATAAGTGTATTCTACCTCTGAATGTACAGACAGAACTGGCTCTGTGAATGAGCTCTGTGAATATTGCCAAGACACTGTGCTTTGTTCAGCATTATTCTTCACAATAGATACCACACTTTGGAAGTAATTTTAAAAAGGGAATCAAAATAGTGGTACTTTTAGCCTTTGTTTCTTTTATACCACACTGCATTCTCTGTCTCTCACTCAGCTGCTTCTATTATACTGACAAATTAAATAAACCACTCCATTGCTAAAGAGGCTTGGGCGGGCTGGGCTTCGGTACACTGCCGCACTAGGAAGTTGAAATAAACATTTATGCCGGTTTTATTCTTAACAAATTTAAGCTAACTTTAGTCAAGCATCTTTTTTTTTTCAAGAATGAACAAACGAAAGAAAAAAAGAGGGAAAGGGGAAAAAAAGGAAGGAGTACTTCAAATTTTTGAGCTGATCTGCAGCACCAAGGGATCTGGCACCTGAAGCAATGGAGTCATGAGAAGCCATGTGTCCAGGTAATGAGCCTGCTTTTTTAGTGCTCCACTATTTAGAAGCGCTGCAAGTTCATTCCTGCCGTGGGGCCTCTGGGAGTGTGACTTGGTGAGTTACGGGCAGAGTGGCGTGGTCAGACAGGGTCCGTTGCAAAGGCTCGCTGCAAGCACCTTGCAAACTTCTGCAGCAAACTTTCAACTCGATCCGGGAGCTGAACCTCTCCTGCTGCAGGCATAGCTCTGTTTTGCCAGGCATCTCGTTCGCATGCTGTTCAGCGTACAGAAATAAGGGCAGGTGGGGGAGTGCTGAGCGAAGTGCGCTGGATGGCAAGGGCAGGTCTGGCTGCTTACAGGTATATATTTATAGATAGCTGGATAGGTAAAAAAATGTTGATTTGTATTTTGGCTATAGACTCATATTGCCATTGCATCTGTAGCAAAGAGAGAAATAAGAAACTGAGGAGAGAGCGGCAACATGACTTTTACCTGCGTCAAGGTGCTTTCTGACTTTTGGCTCTTTTCTTCAGCAGGCAGTAAACAGAGAGGAGAACTGGGGAGCAATTTGTGATGGTCTGCTTGGGTGTAGATTAGGTGTGAAAGGCCATCCTCCGCATTTGCAAGCGCTGGTGCAGTGGTGGGGATGTACACCGTTTATAAAGGCTTGTTTGTCCGTATCGTCCAGTATTCTCGAAAATACTGTCAAACGAACGGCGTTATTTTCCCAAACGAGCTCAGAGTAGTGAGCGCAACGTTGCCTGGATTAGGTCTGAAAGCTCCTCCTGTACTTCTGGGCTAGCAATGTGTGAATAATGCAGGACGAGTCTCACCCCGCCGTGCCTTTCCCCTCCTCTCCTAACAAAGCAGATGGACTATGGGCAGGAGCCTGAGATAGGGAGGAATTTTTTTTTTTTTTTTTTTTGCCGGTTTGTTTTTGTTTTAAGAGATCTTACAGGCGGTCAGCTTCCTCCTGAAATCGCCGCTAAATGCCAGCCGTGGGTTTTGAAGACCTGAGCCTCCTCTCCGAGCAGGGAGGCTGCGGCACAGGCTGGGCCCCCCCGGCAGGGACGCCCCTTGGCCGGCCAGGCGGGGAGCAGCGCTGCCGGAGCAGCAGTTGGCAGGGAGCGATCAGGGCTCATCTTTTATTACTAAAGGAAGACTTTAAAAAAAGGGGGGGGGGGGGGGACCAAACCCCCTCAGGTGAAATTTCCTTCTATTGCCTAGCAAAATTCCCTTTAATTTGTCCCCAGGGATATCCAGCCCTCTTGCGATTCCCCGCTCGTCTCTGTCAACGCCACCGTCTGGGGGGCTCCCTGGAGAAGGGAGTGGGGAAGCTGAAGGTCAGGGTTACCCACTGTGGCATGACTTTTAAGTTAAAGGGGTTTTTATTTCTCTTGTTGCCGTGTCAGGTTTAATTTGGTCTCCATTATTCTAAAAGGGTGGGCCTGCTCATGACAGGAGGGGGTTAAATGGGATTACAAGCTTTAGAGGTTGTCAGCAGCCACTGCTGCCTGGGGATGTTAAATTGCGATTTAATGGTCAGCTTTATCTGTATAGTATCAGTGGAAATCTGCTGTTTTCAGCAACTTAATAGGCACTGTGTTTTCAGGAGGGGCCTTTTTTGGGGGGAAGGGGAGCCGGCGGGAAGAGCTGGCTCGGGGGGGGAGCGGGGTCTCGGCGCCCCCGGGGCGGCGCGGGCAGCCCCTCAAGCGGGGCTCCGGCGAGCGAGCGGCCGGG
The DNA here is from genome assembly GCF_035582795.1 of Mycteria americana. Classification (NCBI taxonomy): domain Eukaryota; kingdom Metazoa; phylum Chordata; class Aves; order Ciconiiformes; family Ciconiidae; genus Mycteria; species Mycteria americana. Next base: position 156,133,036 of record NC_134365.1, on the reverse strand, counting down.
CAGCGCCCGCTGCCTCACCGGGCTCAACTTTCTAAAGGCAGCCGGGCAGCCCCGCGAGTCGGGTCGAGGCGAGTAAACAGCCAGCGAGGCCCGGCTGCCCGGACGGGGGCGGCGGGGAGCGCGGGAAGGCGGCTGAGGGGACGACCGGGCGGGGAGGGGCGGCGGCGGCCCGGAAACCAACCGCCAAATGAGCCCCCCGCGGCGGGGCGGGGTGGGGGGGTGTCGGTGTGTGGGTTGTGCGTGTGCCGGGGGTGCTGCGAGGGGGATAGAGGGGGTGTAAAACATGCTGAGGGCAGGCGGAGGGGCCTCGCCGGCAGACAGGCGTATTGTCTGCTGGCGAGTGAGGGGTCAGTCCGGAAAGTTCGGGATTAGTCACTTTAATATCCTGTCAGAATTCTCACGGTGATGGGGCCTGGCCGGCCGAGCCGGCGGAGCTGGCGCAGCAGCCCCGGCCCTGCCGCTCCCTGCCAGCGCCAGCGATTTCCGAGCAAGAGATTGTGCTGCGCTGGCATGGGCCGAGCTGGTCCCGCCGGGGAGGGAGAGCGGCTCGGTGGCGGGGCTCTGCCGGGGGAAACTCCCGGGTCTGGGTCCTTGTAAGTGATTCTGGGCCCGTTCCCAAACCCTCCCGACTCCTCCTGCAGGAGCTTGGGCGCAGTGGGCTGCGTTTGGTTCTTCCTCTCCCGTTGCACTTGCAGGAGTCGCCCTGCACTCGGGATTTCTGGCACTAAAAATAATAATAAAGAGGGAAGAGAGGCAAAATCATGATTAACCGTGTACGTATTGCGTTATAGGCTGATTTTCAGAGGACTTTTTTTCAATTTGCAGGGCCGATAAGTTTAAAATGACAGACAGGAGGGGAAGGTGGGAAGAGAAACCGCAGTGCAAACCAGTAGGATCATAATAAATAGTAAACTGTGGCCCCAACGGAGTCTTTTTTGAGCTGATGAATGATATTAAAATACAGTTCCTAAGCGAGTAACAAAAAAAGATGGGGGGAGGAGGGATGGAGAGGGGAGGGGAAAAAAAGGAGGAGGGGGGAGAGAAAGTTCCTGTGCACTTTGTTCAAGGTTCTGCACCACTCTAAGCAGCTGTCACATCCGTACATTATGGTACATTGAATCTGAATGAGGCTCTCCACATCAAAACCTTGCATCCATTATGATATCATCTCCTGCTCTAAGCTGTAATGCTTATTAATTCTGCACCCATACTCTCCAAGCTTCAGCAAATGTATTCCATCAGCCTAGCATTTAATTTAATTAGTACAGCTGGGCTCTCATTCTCCTTTCTGTGTCAGAGGTATTGTCAGCACGTTCTGCTATAACACAATTACTGATTGCTTTTAGATAGGCAGAAATATGATTAGGGTATTGGGTGACTGTATCATAAGCCTTATTAGATTCATTTGAAATCTGGAGATAAATAGGAAACTTTTATTTGCAGTGTAATGAGATTATGCTTATTAGGCCAAGGCCTCACAACCTTTTGCAAAGAACATAGTGTATCACTAGGATTGTACTCTGGAACCACACCTTTTGCTCATAGCATCCAAGCAATTTCTCAGCAGCTTTGAGATTTAACTGTTGTAGCCCTGTACACATTTTAGAATTGTTTTCTGGCTCAGTGGCTTTCTCCTCTGATAGATTGCGCACCCCTTCCACCGTGTGTTTTCTCCTGCTTAAACCCAGAAATCTGGGGAAGATGTTCAGGTGAACCGTGGCCACGTGTGGATGAGTAAATATGCTGATACATTGCACAGAAGAGTTTTTGCCAATACCAGTCTTTTTATTTAAACTTTTTTTCCCTCAGTAGAAAGCTGCAAAAACGTTTCAGGATCAGCAGTTTTCAGAAGCTAAAAAACATTGCTGTTCAGATACTTCCGAGGTTGAATCTTGAGATAGAAATAATGAGTTAATTTTCTTGTGTAAAAATTGCTGGAAAGGCTGCACATTTCATGTCACTTCCAGAGAGAGTGAATTTAAATCTTAATGTATACATCACAACCTTTTGTATTACACTACCCTGACAAAACACGTGGCATAGTGTTTGAGAAGCAAGAGTTATGTTTTCAAAAGTTCACTTATTATAGGGATTCAGAATTCTGATCTGGTAATTTCCCTGTAACAATCAAAGGTACAAACAAGCTATCACTGACTTGACAGGTTATAGAAAGGAGTCCATCAATTTTAACGTTGGTGTCAAATTTAGGTTTCATTCTGATTCCACGTAAGTTTTGCTACTAACTCCAGTGGGAGCAAGATTAGGCTCTTACTGGATCCTTTTCCTTTGTAAGTGGTATTACCCAGCGTGGAAGCATTTCGTAACTGAGTGTGGCAAAACCCTGAACCTAGTTTTGTATTCCTTGTTGCATCACTTGCTCTACTGTTAAGATAGAACAATTTGTCAGGGTGTCGGTATCTCGGGCTAAGAATCAGACTCGGGGAGGAAAACGTGCATCGGTACTATCATGGTATTTTATTTTGCATTTGCCTAGTATTGAAAGCGTGTGTGCAAGGGCTGGCTTGTCTCCGTCATTAGCAAGCTCCATGTTGCACAGTTTATCTCAAACATTTGTGATATTTTAAAATTGGTATGGGAATAAGCTTTGAAGAGGTCAGGTGAAAGTTCTTAAAGATGACATGTCTGTATTTCTTATCTAGTTACTAAGGGAGTGTCCACAGAGTAAGACTATTGCCACAGCCCAGTGGAGTCCTTTGCGAAAGTGGACTGAGCTTTGGGGTTCCCAGCCCTGCCTCTGCTAGTGCTTCTGCAGGTGCGTCCTTGTGCCGTTCTGTGCGATTCTCCAGCTGGGGAATCTCATGCTGTAGCTATGGTTTTTACTTTCCTGGAGAGGAATACGCATCAGTTTGCAACGGCTACTGACTTGCCTCAGGAGCCACGGTATGTATGCCTAAGCAACAACAGCACAAAGTTATTCTAGAGGAATGCTTCTGTAATCGGGAGACCTCAGTGTTTTGGAAAAAGGATCCCATTTTAGGCTCTCTCCATTTTAGGTACAGGCAAGCTCAGGCACAAAACAGTGAATCAGCTCAAGTTACATATCTAGGAGCATCAGCCTCGCTAGTGCTGAGTTTACTAAAAAGTCAAATATTGAAAATCTGGCATTTGCACTATACGTAAGAAACTATTTTATTACTGTATAGCTTTATAAAGAGAGATGCTACTTTAAATCAGCTGTATTTTGGAAAGGAGGTGATTTCTCAGATAGTTTTAGAGGAGAGAATATCTAGCTTCTTTCTGCCAAACAAAAAAAGGTGAACAGCAACCCTGTTTTATTCTGGCTCCAAAAGCATCAGAGATGACAAATGCCACAATTTTCCAGTATGTTGCTTCATCAAGAAAATATTTTAAAGTGTGGTGTAATTGCTGTATGTGAGAATGAACTGGTGGCCCTGTTCATTTGTCCCCTGTCACCATCATCCTGATTTGCAGTGAGCAACAGGGTTATTCACATGCTTAGATTACACACATGCTTCGGTGCTCTGCTGGATCAAGGCCTAATTGACACCCTAATTGACAGGCTCAGTTGAGAGACTGAAGACTAAATTGGGCTTGGAAGCTGAAACGTGATGTATGTTTTTACCCTCAGAGGTGGTTTGTCCAGGCTGTGCTTGAGATGTGTTACCAAATAATGTGTTCCACCTTCTGCTGTAGCTTTTGTTGCCTTTCTTTTGTGGCTAGATAGAGGACTTCAGCTGCTGGGCAAAAAAACAAATAAATATGTTCGTCCAAACTAATGACATGTTGAATGCTAAATTGAAACAAACAATTTTATCTTTGGTCTTTCTAAAAGAACAAGTTCGTTAAAAGAAATACTAACAGCCATTTATTCAAAACCAGTTGATTAGCTGAAAGTGTAACTAATTGTTAGATGTTTGTTTCATGTAGACTCAAAGGTAGAATCACAACAGAAGTAATTAGGGTAATTATTAAGGTCTGTATTTAATTCAAACCCTCAGAGAATATTGCATATTCATTCAAGTGAGCTATGTTTCCTATTAAAAAGATAGCAGTTTCTCAAAGCTTTCATTTACAGGTATGTTTTTGGTAGTGTCATTTTATATGGTATCATGTCATCTTGCTCTCTTTCTACTGTGACAGTGTTTGTTATTCATAATGATGGCAATCAAAGGGGAAATGTTACTGGTAATTTCTGTGTGCACTTCTAACCCCCAAATATTTGTAACAGTCATTTAGCTAAGGCATTTGAGAATTTGAAGATAGGGACATTAGGATGAACTTGCCTTGATCTCTCTACAGAATGTACTGTGTGCATTAAGATACTAAAGCTAGGCATTTTTATATACTCCTAAAGAAAATGCAGTGAGACATTATTTATAGAGTAACTGAAAAATTGAGGCCGTGCTTGTACCCTTTTACTGACAATGAAGAAAAATCTAGCTCTGTTTCACATATGGTTTTCTTTTTAAGACTGGTCTTTATAAAATGCAAAGAAAATCTACAAAAGAAATGTTTGGGAGTGTTTACTGTGGAGAGGTTCTCAAAGGGTTGTTCCAACTGTAGACTGAAGATGAATTTGTATCAGAGCATTTTGAAAAAGAAAAAAAAAACCCACACTTCATGGACCCAGTTCTTACATGTTACTAATCATGCAGGACACAGAGTGGCAGGATGTCTTCCAGTATTTGTTGCTGGCAGATGACACACACCATCTTTACAGAGGGCAATTGGACTGGTGTGGTCTCCTCCTGGATGGATTTAATGCTTGGATTTAAATACAGATTCTTGTCTCGGTAAAGCCAGGTGTTTCTCTTGAATTCCTAAAATGCAAAACTGTGTTCATCAGACAGAAAATGTTGCTTGCTAAATTAGTAAGTACCATGTTTTTCCCCTTGTGTTTCGATCCTGCCGTAACACTCAAACAGTATGCACTGAGTATGTGTATTTGATAGAAACAAACACAAATAGGATCAGTTATCTCAGCCAGATTCCTTAGACCATACCACTCAAATGACAGACTACTGGAATATTGTTAGTGCCATTGTTTAAATAGATACATAACACGCTAGAATTAAAAAGAGCAATGACAACAGATTTGTATTGCCCTTTTCTATTACTGTAAAAGTGCAGTACCAATGATAGTGATACCTAATTAACCTAATTTACTTGTACAACAGTAGAAGCATAAGGCCTTAGTATGGATCCAGCTATAATGGTCTGATGATGGTCTGCCTTTCTAAGGTACAAACAATTGGTGCACCATGGAGCTGACCAAACAACTAAATGGGGAGAAAAAAGTTGATACAATCATAAAAAAAAGAATGAACACAGGTTATAGGTGGTAGCATTACAATTATCATAATTACAGCTCTGCAGTTAAAGTCGTATCTGCATATTTATTGTAGTTCACATTTTACCCCCTTGGACTTTTTTTTTTTTTTGCACCAAATGAGATATGCCTTCTTGTTTGTGACCGTTTAAGTGCACATTGTTAAATGAGAAATAGTGCAGGCTTATTACTGAACCACTAGGGACTATTGAGATGGCGTAGGTGTCTGCTAGAAGACAGAAAACAAGGGATTGCTCACTGATGAAACCTTTTGGCCAAAATGACTGCACAGGCATTGTGTTCGTGTGTTAGGACTCAGCATTTCCTTGCTTGTCCACATTTCCAGAAGCATAGCTAATTAGAGAAAAAATAAAGCTTCCTTTCCATTATGCACCAGCTTACACTCAAATTAAAGAACACATGAAGACTTCTTTTTTTTTCCCCCCAAGATCCTTGTCTAATTATTAGCTTCTCCACAGTGTTTTTGTTGGGATGGACTGTGCCATTAATATTCTTACAAGCCCTCTGCAGGTTATGGCTTAGCATATTTGTACACCTACAGATAGACTTTCTTCTTGTCCAATACATCCTGTGCAGCAGCAACCTCAAAAACTACGTTGTTAGAGGTCATCAGTTGTGTAACATGCATGTTCTCTGCTCCCTCTCTCCACCTCAGTATTAAAATGTATTCAGTTTTTTTCTGTCATCTGCCATGATTTTTTATACTTACAGAAGAGTATGGGGGGTGACGATGAATACTTCTCTTCCCTGCTGCCTTCCTGTGTGCGATATGAAAAACAAACAGGAGGAGTAAGACCATATTTCTCACTTTCCAGCAGCTGAGTCCTAGATTCCATTTCAGAGACTGAATATAACAGGGTGCATGATGAATGTTTATTTCTTAGCATGGAGAGCTGCAGTAACACATGACACCTTGATTAAGAAATGCCGCTAAAAGCCAGGAGAGTTAGATTTTATTCCAACCTCTGACTTTTATTTTCCATTTAACCTGGATGAGAGTTGAAATGTGACTTTTGGTTTGTTTAGATGGTTGGTTTGTTTGTGTTTTATTCTTACCCACACTTGAATGAGCCTGCTGGTATGAGTGTTCTGGTGAGTTCTGTTGCCAAGCTATCTGAGTGTAGCTGCTGCTTATGTTAGCAAGTGTTCATAAACCAATTCCCCAAACAAAATATACTTTATTAAAGAAAAGATGGTTTTGTTGGTATAAATGTGTCTACGTGTAGAAATAAAATCCTATTCCAGCAAAAAATGTTAGTGTCTACTGTGTACTATAAAATCTATGGTAGCATCTGTCTTCTGGAAATGGGTAGTCTCTATACAATGACCCCATGTAAGCACCTGTGAACCTGTAGATCTCACTTTGGAAAGTGTCAAATGTCTCAGATTCCCACCACTAAAACAATCTCTGTTTCATCAGCCTGTTCTGAGACTAAATGAATTGTTTTTAACGTAGCATGCAATTATTTGATTTTAAGACTCTCTACGTAGTATTGGTCAAAATTTCCCCAAATTTGCAATTTTCAAAAGCTTGCAATTAAAATTCCATTTTTATTACAAACCTTTTAAAACTTCTAATGACAAATACAATGGTTTTGGCACACCTACTGATCAGAGCATTTTTATAATCAAAAAAATGGAACACGCTGGCATTTTTCAAAATATCAAAGTAACACTTAGAAAATTTTCTGTGGCATATTTTTAACTTTTTATAATAATTATTATTGTTTAAGGTAGCTCATATTGTTTACCTATATTGTAGCCAATTTTTTAAAAACTTGGTAGATGAAAATCAATTAGAGATAAAAGGTTGGAAGCTACAGAAAGTCGAACGGTGAGAATAATGATCAGCATGATGTATGGAGATGTATGTGTGTAGGGCAGTATAAAACAGAGGAACCCATACAGTAGAATTGTAGAGGTTTGTTGGAATAAAGTCAGTGAGAAGAAAATTACACAGGTGGGAAAGGACGCAGGGAAAGCGAAAAGGGACAAAAAGGGTGTTGAAAAATGGTTGGGCAATACAGGTATGATTGGGAGCTGAAGGGATAGAAAAAGGATAAAGAGAAAACACTATGCCTGGTGCATGGCAAACAAGGAAAGAAATGGGAATCCAAATGTCATAGCTTGTTTCTCAACCACGTTACATTCTATTATATCATCATAACTCAATTGTCTTCATGTAAGTCAACACCAGGAAGCTTAATCACTGGAGCATCTGCTGCTTGTCTAGGAAGGGAAAGTGTTGGACTTAGTGTCCCTTGGGGTCTTTTGACACATCTGTAATGCAGGGAACTGAAAAAGAGTTCTCACTGACATTTGCTTCAGCAGCTATCCCTGGTCATTGTGAAGAAGAAACCCAAAAAGTCTGAGGAATTCTCCTGTGACTTCCCATTGAGACCAGACCTGACTCCTGCTTAGAGGAAGATGGGACAAAGAAAGGCTATTAAACATGAGAACTAATTAAGCCATGTCTTTATTATCAGACTCTGAAGTGTTCTCAGGTTCTTGGGTTTCATCTTCATGGTGGCCATGTCCTGACTCCATCCTGGAGGACAACCAGGCATGCACCAAACTTTATCTTTACCCTCTGCATCCAGGTTTCCATTCAACTGGATGACAGTGGCCTTGTCTAGTTGGTAGGGGGCTGTGACTCCAGGACTTATGTCAATAGGTATGTGAAATACAACCTTAAGCAAAGAAAAAAAGTGAGATCCTTACAACCTTAGGAATTCCTTTTTTGAGGAAGGAATGCTAAGTATTGGTGATTTCTAATAGTTGTATGATGTTTCTTAGGACATACTGCTGGTTTCACTGCCATCAGACAATAAATTCAGCTTCTTACTTACATGGACCTAAATTTCAACTAGTAATATAGCAGCAAGAGTTTGTACATTTTTCAAGTTGGTATGGACAAGATCCTGATTTAATTAATTTATCTCAGTATTTTGCGACAAAAATTACAGTAGGACACCTGTTTTTCCCTGATTCAGATATGATTTATACATAAGGCCATAGCAGGGTCTAGTGGTAAACAAAATGTAGTATTGACATTTTTTTAAGTATTTTGGGTAGGACTTATTTGATGGGAAAAAAAAAGAGACTTTCTTTTAATTCAAACAGGACATATGTCATACTGGCAACTTTAGGATATGAGTGTCAGTATGGTATATGTCAAGATCCTCTTCGTCCTCCTTTCCTCTCTGTGTTGAGTGTGCAGTTTTTGAACAGAGCCAGTAATAGTGCTATGTATGTTGGCTGGAGGTTGAGAATAAAGGGCTTCTGTTATATCCACAAAGCATTGTCAGCAGGGAAATAGTGTTCCAGGTGAATGTACACTGAAAGAAACCCTGAACTCTAAATTATTTAGCAAGGTAAAGATTTTTGCAACAAAACTTCAAATGATGGTAAAGCCTAAATGAGAGTGTGGAACTCTTACTTCTCTTACAAAAGTAGGACTAAAATAATGAATAAAATGAATATGTTGCAAAAAAAGCGGTATTGAATCATTAAGATGACTTTTCCCATTTAAAGAACCGTTTTGCTAGTGAACAGTTACCAAAATTATATATATTCTTTGGCATCTTATTCAGTAACAATGTTGGAGGCACCCAATGCTAATCAGATCTGTCCATTGCTACCTTTTAAAAAGATCGCATGCATTCACTTTCCATGGGATACTGGATCAAACATAATGCTGTGCAATTAACAATGAATAAAATGCCCCCATTACAACTCCCATGCAGCCTTAAATTCTTAGCAGTATTTTCTAAGGTAAGCAGAGACTCCTGGGACTGTGTACTGCAACTTTCTGAATAATACCGGCCACAAAACCTCATATATATAAATTTGTATTTATATATATACACATATATATATATATATATATATATATATATATATATATATATATCTTACAAAGTTACCCAATTTTGAATTTAAAACTCCAGGCTAACTGTTCCCTAAAGTGAGGTAGCACGTATAAGCATGATCACTGGGTCATATAGTGAATCTCTAACTCAATTATTGATGATACTAATGATAGTAAATATTATGGTTTATTAGGTGTGTAGGCCTTACAGAAACAACACCACTCAGCCTCTACTCATGTTTGCCATTTTCAGTCCCCCAAAAGAGAAAACGTGAATTAAAACTGATGAGAAGTGCATTCATTGGGGTATATGTCGCACAGCTGCAATAGGGATAATTGGAAGCTTAAGCCCTAATCCTGCGAACACTTAAGCAGTGCTTAACTTCAGTGCATGCAGGTTTACTCAAATGCAATTACTCTTTTTTTTTGAAAGTGCACTTGCTAAAGCATATGATAGAGAGAGGTGGAAGTGGGGGTTTATTTACCAACAAACTGCTGAAACTCTTTGCAAGAAACAGACCTGTAGAATTGCAGTTGACTCCTACAACATTTTCACGTAGCACCTGAGCATGTATATACAGTATTCACTTCTCCAATATTCTTCAAGGATGTTGAAATTATTAATGGAGTAATATATTTGTGCTCAGAAGAGAACAATATAAATAGAAAAATAGAAAGCACATAGCAAATAGCAGTATGTTTAAGCTAATCTATATGCATGCACCTGTAGTAGTGATTTGTCAGTAAAGAATGTATTGGATGGATGTAGCTATCAGTGTTTGTGCCTGTCATGAACTCACTCACCCTCAGCAAGCTCTGAGGTTTTTTAATGTTATGATATTATTTAATTTTATTCTTTTAATCTGAAAGAGCGGCCTGAGATCAGTAAGAGGATGGTTTTATCTTAATCATCACTCCTTTCTTCATAAACATGCAGATGTTCAGCCTTCTAGTAACTCCAGTGATGATTTTTTGATGCATGAGGACAATGGAGTGAAGTAGTTTCACCTTAAGCACTATTAAAACTGGTAGTCTGGTTATATTAATATCAGAAGGGCATATTATTGCCTGTGCCTTTTTAGAAGTTGAGAAAACATCACAGTAGAGCTTGGAGCGAGGTTGCTTTTTTCTTCTTTTACTCTCTAGTGGCAGAGTGTAACGTTGACAGGAATGTTGCTGGGCTTTTTTAGGAAGATATTTTTAAAGATATTTTTCTTAGCTCAACTCTGAACAACAGAATTGGCAGTTTCAGATATCCCCATTTTTCCTAGTGGGAAGCTCTTAACCAACATTGCCTCTTCCAGGAAAACACTGGTGGAATTTTTTAAGCATTTATTTTTCAGTGGTTTTTGTATGTAATGTATGTAAAACATTTTACTGGTTGAAAATTGTTCTAATTCAGTGAACTTCTGGCTACCTCTGATAGAAAGCACAAATTTGATATCCTTTTGAAATATGAGGAAAATTATCTTGGGTTTGTTTTCTTTATTTCTGTACCTGAGATGCCAGCGGAAACGAGTATGTCAGGGTTAAGACTTGGATGCAGAGGAAGCTTGTTGATTGAGAGACAGGTAGGCAGGAAAAGCAGTTTCGCCCAGCCTGTACTTTGAGACCTGGAGGTGTTTCTCTGGTCCAGGTTTCTGGACCAGGTTTCTCTGGTCTCTGGATGCACTTTCTGGCTGTATCTCACTCCTTGGGGTAGGTGAGAAGGTGTCACATTTGATGTGAGGTCATGTGTTTCTCCTGTTGATCTCAGATGGCAGAATGTGATATTGACACTAATGTTACCGTTGGGTTTTTTTAAAACAGATATTTAGAGAGATTCGTCTTAGCTCATATCAGTAGCTCATCCCCATCACATCCTGGTTTTCACTGGTAGGAAGGACAAGCATGCAGCTGGCTGGAAATCGCTGCATGGTCTGGCCAGGCCTCTATCTGGATGACTTGAGGGCACCAGAACTGTATGGTATGGTGTGGAGCACACGTCCCAACAGCTAGACAAAGCCTGTGAGTGCACAGATGAGATGCTGCTCTTTTTTTTGTGTGGAGTCTCCACAGGGTGAGACGGTTTCACACGCCTTGAAAAGAAAAAGCTTAGAGCATGCCCATGGGTTATACTAGACAAAGGCATCTCATTCATTATATACTGCCATCTACTTGGGATACAGGCTATTTATCAAACATATATAAAATTATATTTGTTCCTTTTCCGAGTTAAGTAAAGGTGGCCCATCCACCTGAGTAAAGACTGGTAATTAATATCTTTTGGCAGGATAGATGACACGTCATGATTCCGAGCCCGTAACGTCCCTACGTACTATCAATACCCTAACACAAGCTTTTGTCACCATTGGCAGCTTTTGTCACCATTTTTGTCGCCGTTGGCACTCCTGGGAGGGCCTGGCTCCCACCTTAGATAGATAGATAGAAGGAATCGGTGTATTAGCAATTCATTAAATGATACAATTCCAATTCAGTAGTTCATTAAGATCTTACAGTAGTCCATGCTTGACTAACAAATATATGTACAATGTCCACTGAAGAAAATAGCGCCCGATTCGATAAATGACGAGCAACCTTTTCCTATCAGGAAATGGAGACTCCCAGTTCTGCTAACAACTCGTAATTGCCTTGATACTATTTTCCACATGCCCCTAACAGAAATCCTATCAATTTGATCGTATTGGTATTCATCAATTCTTGAATTTGATCTTTTAGATGTTGACATTTCTTAACTTTCTCTGCCACTGCATCAGCCAGCGATGTTAGTTTACTCTCATACCTTCCTGTGATGTCAACTACTAAGGCCTGATCCTCCTTAACAGATACTAAGTCGGGCTTATATAATTCATTTTGTTCATCTTTCAGCAGAGGCTCCTGGAATACAATCCATTCCTTCTTTTTGGCCTCACCTGCCAATAGTTCACATAATTGAATATGTCTTTTGATCCTAGCGTCCTGTACCGCTGGACAATATCCAATAATATGCAAACAGGTCTCATTCTCCACTTGACAATGTCGGCACGATTTAATTTGAGTCTCTTGTCTTCTCCTTGCTAAAAATTCTCTTGTGGGGTAGGTGTTAGCTCTCAGCTGTAACGCCATGATGAACTTTCTGTGTGGAATACCTCTATAAAATTCCAGCCAGTTGTTACTGATTTTATCCTTCTCAAAGCTGGAAATTCCACGGCCCTGGGAAAACAACTTGGTTCAGTTCACAAATTCCTGTCTTTGCCAGTTACAGGGTCTCGGAAAGATGACTTTCGGAGCGGACATCTCCCATTCTGAGACTGGTTCCTCACCACCTAGTCCCTCTGATACCACCATAACCACTTTTGGGTCCCGTATAGATGGAATTTTATCCTTAACTCCTCCTGCTGCAATCTACAATCTTTCAAATTCTTTCTTGACACCTTCCTGCCGAACCACTGTTCTTATTGTCTCATTTGAAGACTGCACAATTCTGTGTGGTCTTCGAGCTTGTACACTGGGAATCAAACCCGAAAGCCTGGTAATACCTAAATGTCCATCCCGATTGCTGGAACACAGGATGGCATTCACAAGTACTCGCTGGAAGATGTAACCATTCCTTGACGGCCACTCAGATTGCCAAGTCAAGGGTTTCTTGGTACGTTGCTTTCACATCGGCCTGGTCTGCCAAGTAGATCAATCGTGGAATAGTGTATCCTTTCAAGATGTCAACTTTCTGAAATGGCTTTAATGCAGGTTTTTAATACTAAGACTGTTTCTGAGGTACACACTAGCTAGGGCAAAATACTGGCCTTTGTAGAGTAAGCAGCGTGAAAAAGTGGTCACCACTCTTGTCCTTTGGAAATTAAAATTATCAGGATTCTTGTCCTTTGCACAGGCTTCAGCAGTTCTATTGTGCATTGTCTACTCTGAAAATATCTTCTTCAGACTTAGGCGGGTTTTTGACATATCCCTTCCTGCTCCCAAATCATTCAAGAGGACAGTTAAGAGCTACGTGAACCATTTCCAGACCTGGGAGCTTCTCAGTATGTCTAGGGAGCTTTGTGGTCTGAAATAGAGACCATGCTTGACTTTGCAGTGTCATCTACTAGGTGGTGTTTGAGGGCAGGCAGACAAAGGGGCAGCATCCGGAGCTCTCCTCGTTGGTGAGAAGTCTATAGAGCAGAGCTGGCAGGCACAGGTTCCCTGTAGTGCCAATGAACAGAAACAGGTACGCTTGTAGAACATGAGCTATCCAAACGGGTTTAAACATCCAGTCAGGTTTTGAGTATCTCCGAGGATGGAGACTCCACAACCTCTCTGGGCTATCCACCAAGGATGAGCTGAATTGTGCCCTTAGAAGTGCCTGTTCCCCTCCAGTGAATATAAAAGAAACCTAGATGATAAATGAGATGGAGGCATCTGATTTAGGTGTAATAAAGCCTGCCCCTGGTGATCACTTAAACTAAGATTTAGGCAGCATAGAGATGGCCTGAATTTGGCTCTCTTTCATCATATTCTTTTTCCTTGCCTTTACCTGTCCTTTATTCAGAGGTAATTTTAAGAATGTGTATAATATACTGCATTATTTTCCAGCCGTACAATGCAATATCAAAAATTGAATTAACCAGTCCAGGTTAACCATGAGCTTTTACCCAAAACACGGAATAATTTTTTTAAAGTTGAAAATGGGTAACCTGCTTTTTCTTCTTTGCTACTCCAATGTTCTATTCCATGGTAACAGGTTAATTATTTATATCTAACTGCTGTTCCTTTTGAGGGAGATACTTTCCAGGCAACAAAAATATGTGTTTATTGTGTAGCATATGCGCCATAAGTTCAATAGCATGCATATGATGCCAGCCCAGCTGCACAAGGCACAGGACTGGTGGACTAGGACTTTTTCCCAGATGGTAGTAGCTCTCAGTGGAAGAGTCATGACAGAAAAGAGCATGCACCTAGAAGTTAGAGGAATGGTAGCCCCAGTACACTGTCCCCTACTGCATAGAATGGCTAGGTTTGTCCCCTACTAGTCCACAAAGAAGATAAAAGTTTTCCTAGTACAAGAGCTAAAAGATGTTTTTCTTCCATATGGTGTGGGCCTGTGTTTTGCCAAGTTGGAGTTGCCAAGTTAGTTTCTTTCATTTTTCTGAGTCTAGCAGAAGTACTTGCATTAAATGTTCTTCTAAAATGCAAGCATAAAGAGTTAATGTGAAGTACTGTTATATGCATACCCCTATTAATATACATATAGTTATGACATAGGATTATGCACATAAGAAATTGCTTAGGCATTTAATGAGTGTGAAAGGCCCATAAATAGCTGATGTTGTTAGTGCAGCTAACAGTGCAGAAATCTGGTGCAGAGTTCCTCTATGACGGTATGTGTACAGGTATTCTTTGTTAGCTTGTTTGTCTAAGATTGACATCTTTGTAAATATTGCATAGAGTAGTTTGAATTACTTGCTGTTTGTGTTTGTTTCTGTTGCATGACAAGTAGCTTTATGCTCCTTAAATGATCTCGGCATAGTTTCATGTGAGCTTTCATTCATCTAATAGCTTTTGTCTTTCATTTAGGGGCATAACTGTAGAATTTCCATCATGACAGTTCTGAAATTTAATGAAATAGATTTGTATCCAAATGGCTAGTAAAGATTTTCTGAAAACTTTTAGGAATGTGTGATCAAAATGTTTGACACTGGTGTCACTATAATGTGTGTGTGTGTTATACATACATACATACATATATATGCACATACACTGTATATGAACACATAGATATATGTTTGTGAATATTCATGCATAGAGTGACTTGCTGATCTGAACATGTTCAAGATGACTTGAATACAGGGATTTTTGAATCCTGGAATTAGGTCTTGTAGTGAACAGGAAATATGATCACTCCTGATGGGAATTCTTTCCTTGATGAGATTGTATTTGTCTGTGAAGGAGTACATCTAATACTTTTTCAGGTCAAGGCAGACAAAGGTAGTACTGTTATAATTATTTTGTTTTCACTGAAAAGGGACACAAAAGGAGCCAGGATACTTGCCAAACTAATATTGGAAGTCTGTAGAAATTAAATCTGATTCAACCATGAGCGCATTATATATTTACCTGATGAGGGAAGGAAATTTTCACACTTGTTGCTCAAGTAGATGCGTGAGTTTGGGATTTGTTTTCTTTCTTTTTTTTCTGTTTTTTACCTAGATTTTAATTTAGATGAAAAGGAATGGGAGTGTCTTTGTGGCATCTGTGTAGTGTATTGATTTCAATGTTGTACTTTAAAGGGCTAATTTACCATGTGTATCTTATCTATATGAGTATGTCCTTCATGTCCAGTCTAATAAATGTTAAGTTCCTGGGGTTTTTAGTGCGACTGGGATGAATCAATCTTTTTTTATCCCCAGGGCATTCTTCTCTGCATCACAGAGTTGCCCTTTTACCTGTTCAGTGTAATTTAACCTGAGTCAGGAAATCAGTTGAATCTATGTCTGGAAAACAAACAAATCTAAGAAATAAATGCTCCCCCCATCCCTGGGGGTTTAAGACTTTCCAGCACAGTCATATTATACAGTGTAATAAAGCTCCAAAAATCAAAGTAAATAAGAGAATTCATTCTGTCTTCAGTCCTCGGGGACTGTCTAGATTCTTAAAACCAGTTTGGTGAATGTCTGTCCAATGAAGTTTCCTTTTTTTTCTATCTATCTGTGTTTGATAGTTCTCCAAATCTTATTGGTCTCCAGTTACACAAATCTTGGTTGATTTGGGATATGGAAGACAGCGGAATAAATCCCAAGTTCTTCACTCTCCCGTGACCACATGCTTAAGCCTCAAAGTGCAGCATGGCCAACAGGCCACGCTGGTATCTCTGAACTTCTAGAGTCAGCCAAATACGGAGGAACCTTTGATTCTTATTCTTCATAAAAGACTTGGTTTTAGTATATGCCAGAAGCCTTTAGAAAAAACATACTTGAAAAGGTGATACTAGCCTTATTTCTAGACGAAATAGCTGCAAATCCCAATTGCTTTCCTTTTGACTTTAACCTAGTTGTAGTTACTCTTCTGAATTACCCATGCACAATGAAGCATGTCTAAGCAAATGTGTCATCTTAAACTTTGAAAATCTTAACCGTTGCTAATTTGTGGGGTTGGGAATGGGGAAGGGTACCTATGGATTTCTTTGGATTTCAGTCAGGTTTGACATTCACGTTTATGCTGTTATTTGTAGTAATAACAACAGCAATTAAGAGTTCAACAGATTTCATCCATAGGTGCCGCATTTGCATTTCAAGGGTAGTGCATGGTGAATGCATTATATATAGTCACTCCTCAATGAAAACAGCAGTGGTGATGGCGGTATTAAAGGGGTTAGTAAGGATGCCTCTGCCCAGGCCACCACATAGCAACCACTATGTTTCTAAGGACAAATAGCTCTTGCCTGCCCTAAGCAACTGGATGAGAACATCAAAACATGCCTTGTGAGAGACCTCTAATACCCATTAGTGTTAGCAACTGTTACCTCAATCATGAATGACACAGCCCTAATTATTAAGGTAATTAGAAGTTATAACACTGGCAATATTAAAGGGAGAACTTCTAAAGCCCATTAACAATGTTACTTTAAGTGATCTGGCTGTGAACTGTTCAAATCTCTAATTACATTATACGTCTGTCTTAAAGGGTGATGTAATTAAGTGATGGGAGAGGGAATGAATATATAGTGACTACTGTGCTATACTTTGTAAGTATTATTTTCGCAGAAACCAGCCTCAGTAATGTCATTATGTCATGTAGGGGTGGGTTTTTTTGCTCAGCTGTATACCACATGTAGCTAAAAAAATACTTATGCTCAGAATATATAAAAATGATATATCATGGTTCAGTGTAATGATATCATCAAAATTAGATTGGCTACGTTATTCATGCATGACAAAGCTATCAGTGACATATTCATGCCACCTCAAACAGCACTACATTTTCACACCACCCTTTACCAGCGTAAGTGGGTAAATACCAATATCCTGTATGTCCGACATTGAGGAAAGCTATTTTAAGTATTTTAAAAGAAAATACATAAAATGTTACAAAAACGAGTCAAATTTATCAAAAATTAACAACAGTTAGGCTTGAGCAAGAACGGAGGACAGACTTCGGCAGTTTGGCCTTTAGGTGTTCACATCGTGAATTTTTGTTGAGGGCCGGAGAACAGAGGAAGCTTAGCACCAGCCCCTTCTTTTCAGATTGGAAAGAAAGGTGGAAGAAAATGGGGATATAGTGAAAAACAGAGTTGGATGGATGGACGACACTCTATAATTATCCAGTGGTCTTTGGTGAGTTATCAGAATGGCTTTTCATGAAGTACAAAAAGTAGATGGGAACAGATTATCACTTTCCCACATTCAGTAAAATATTCATCATCTCAGCAAAGAAGAACAAAATAAACTAATTCCCTCTTTCCAGTTCTTTTTATTCAGAAATTGGCTATTTTTTCTAAACATGAAACCTCCAAGTTCTAGAAGACAGTGGGATCCAGGTGCTGGAGTTTTGTTTTGTGGTTCTTTTGCATCAGCCTTCACCAAAACCTCACCATTTGTATGTATATGCAGCCACAGTAGCAAGGTTTGTTGTCCAGTTAGGTGGTTACATTTAAAAAATATTTCTTCTAGATTCAGTAGAAGTAGAAAAGGTCCATATGCAACAAAACAAATTGAAATCTAACCTCTTTTTTCTGCTCATCTTTTCACATTCGCTATCTCATCATGAGCCGACTATTCTATTTTTCATATTTTTAGAGATGATTAGTGGATGAACCTCATACCCTTCCGCCAAATTCTGTGGGGTGGCTGAAGTGAGGAGAATTTGTACGACATACTCAAGCAAGCATCACAAGGTCTGTCCCTCACTTTGGTGTGTGGGGACATTGATCCACATTCAGCCCTGTGTGAACGCTCCCCTGCTTACAAAGGCACATAGAATCACAGAATCATAGAACGGTTTGGGTTGGAAGGGACCTTTAAAGGTCATCTAGTCCAACCCCCTGCCATGGGCAGGGACATCTTTCACTAGACCAGGTTGCTCAAAGCCCCATCCAGCCTGACCTTGAACACTTCCAGGGAGGGGGCATCCACAGCTTCTCTGGGCAACCTGGTCCAGTGCCTCACCACCCTCATTGTAAACAATTTTTTTCTTATGTCCAGTCTAAACCTACCGTCTTCCAGTTTAAAACAGTTGCCCCTTGTCCTGTCACTTCAGGCCTTGGTGAAAAGTCTCTGTCAGTCTGTCTTATAAGCCCCCTTTATACATTGAAAGGCTGCTGTAAGGTCTCCCTGGAGCCTTCTCTTCTCCAGGCTGAACAACCCCAGCTCTCAGCCTTTCTTCATAGGAGAGGTGTTCCAGCCCTGTGACCGTTTTCGTGGCCCTCCTCTGGACCCGCTCTAACAGGTCCATGTCTTTCCTGTGCTGAGGACCCCAGGGCTGGACGCAGTACTGCAGGTGGGGTCTCACCAGAGCAGAGCAGAGGGGCAGAATCACCTCCCTCGACCCGCTGGCCACGCTGCTTTTGATGCAGCCCGGGATATGGTTGGCTTTCTGGGCTGCAAGCACACGTTGCTGGCTCACGTCCAATTTTTCACCTGATGCCATCATTTATTTCAGAGCTCCTGTGTGTATAAGCATTACTTGAGAATAAGACCTTTCTGTTCCTACACTGACAGTTTTCAAAGAAAGCAAGTTCCTTGATGAACACACAGATATATCTTTCAGTACACACCATGGTGTGTCCCAGGCTCTTAAATGTTCGAGCATATCTACAGGCCACTGTCAACAGCCATTGCATATCCCTGCTGAGTAGAAATGCCAGCAGGGGACAGGGCTTGGGGGCATCCAAATATCTCCCAGTATGAAACTGGATATTGCCAGAGCACACAGCCAGACCAAGAGCCAGGAAGTACTGCTCAATGCATTAGCATAGATACAATTTCGGTCTCTTACACCCTGGCTTTCGAGCCGAGGAGTGGCCTAAATTTTGGAGACCCAGAACTGGAAAGAATTTGTTGGACATTACAGCCAAGACAGGCCATCGTTAAGTCAGGGAAGTTCCTTCATCACCTTTCCTGTTCCAGTTTGTGTCTTCTGCCTGCTCCATTAAGTTGTGGCTGATGACTGATCAGTTTGGGGGTGAGCAGAGGGATGACAGGCTGCTTCTCTTTGTCCAGTTTGTATGCAATTTGGGAGCTGAGTGGGGGGCATGCTTGCTGAGGAAGTTCTTCCCTGTGCATTTGGGTGCTGAGGTCAGCTGCACTCCTGGGTAAGAAAAGCATTAGTTGTGTTTGTAAAAACAACTTAGATGGAGTGAAAAACTGTTAACTCTTGCTGCTGAAAGGTAGATCTCTCATATCTGTGCAAATAGTGTTGCTGGGTGCACATATTCCATCAATGCAAGCCACAGACATTGTACATGAATACCTGGCAAGAGAGAAGGACTTAAGAAATCATTGATACTGAGCTGGAAATGGGAGAGAAGGGAAAGGTAACCGAGGAGCAAGGTCAAAAGACATAAAAAAAGAGTTAAACATGGGTTAGCAGTGGAAGAATGAAGTCCAGAGATGAAGAGGGGAGAATGGTCAGCCTGCGGTTTTGTAGGTCTTTCTAGCACTTTTCATTACAGAAGCTCTTCCCTTGCTGTAAGGTTTATTTGTTAGTCAAGACAGGCAGTGTGTCACCAGAGCTCTGTTCTTAGAGGAGCATGGCATTAGCAGACACAAGTCTTGATACTTGTTTGAAGGACAGTGATCCTGCAGAGTCTGACAAGTGTCAGTCAATCTGCCAAAAAAAATTACAGTGATATACGTGATGTGTGTATGTGACTGGGGGGTTCTTTTTCTGGGTGCCAGTAATCACCAAGTTAAATTTGTAGCTAAACTTAATTGAAGGAGTTGGGCATGCCACTTCATTTCCCCTTTTTCTTGACCTTATACGAAACCTTGTACCTTTTTAACAAAAGAAAAGACAAAAAGATACTTTCCTTCTTCAAAGCAGGAAAAAAAAAAAGAGGACAGAGTTTTGCTGTTTAAAAAAAAGTCCACTGCTAAGCCATGCATGGAAAATGTGTAGCTTAATGGGCATTGGGTTCCTCAGAAAACTGACAATGTGAAAATGAAGAATTAAAGTGAACTTTTAAGATAATCTTAGCTTTCACTCTTGCCCTAGCAAAAGAGCTGATGTGCACAGAGGCCCTGGTTGGAAATTATCCCTTGTCACAAAAGCACTCAAGCACTTGCTTAAGTGTATTCCTGAATGGGGATATAGACTATACACAAGGCTAAACTGTACGTTCGTAAATGGTATTTATAACATTTCTCTTGATTGCCACTTTATGAAATCACTGGTGTTGCCGGGGTGCAGAAAAAGGTAGAATATGATCCAGTGAGCTTGTTTCTTCTTACTGCCTCAAAGCAAGAAACATTTAGGGTTGTATTACATGGTAGGTCCTGCTTCACATGTTAACAGTTTTCTCAAAGCTTTGGAACAGGCATTTGAGAACATGTGATCAAAAAACAGTTCCACAATTTGGGAATACTGTTTAAGTCAGCTGTCTGTCAGGGCAGAAAGTCATCAGCGCATCCATTCCTGGCTTAGTCCCTGTAAGCTGACATATTAATGCAGGTCTTCGCTTGAACTAATACTGCTCTGTGGTCAAGGTGCTTGATGCTGAGCTCCATTGGCCGGGCAATTTCTGGCAGAAGCATGAGTCAAAGGTTAAAGGCAGAGCACGTGTTCATCCCTCCGGATTTGAGAGCTGAGTATGAGACATACAACTTCATCCTGCAAAGAAAAAATAGTCTCCTGTCAGACACAAAGAACAGATCGTTCCTATCTCAGTTTGAAAGCAGAGAGTTATACTCCTAACGTATCAAAAAGAAAGAAGAAGAGTAAGAAGGAAATTCATCTTCTTCGGGGATTTTAACAAGTAATCAATACCTTAGTCGGGATCTAGCTAGAGTTGGGTGTAGAGCCCAATCAATAGCAATAGGCAAGTCAAAGTCAGGCAACAGAAAAGTAAAGATACACAAGGCAAGCATCTAGGCAAGAGCTGGGATCAGAAGCCAAGCCAAAGGACAGGAAACTGGATACAGTTGTACCAAGCTGACGGGCAAAACAAGAGGAAGGGCAGAGGCAAAGGTCGGAAAGCCAGGAATTACAATGCAAAGCAGAGCATGGGAAGGGGAGCAAGACGCAAGAGGAGCCAAAGGCAGA
This sequence comes from Mycteria americana, assembly GCF_035582795.1. Taxonomy (NCBI): domain Eukaryota; kingdom Metazoa; phylum Chordata; class Aves; order Ciconiiformes; family Ciconiidae; genus Mycteria; species Mycteria americana. The sequence goes on along the minus strand of NC_134365.1, from coordinate 156,111,605 downwards.
ATAAGCAGTTAGAGTGTGATTATTCCTTTGACACCCAGGGCAAAGGACCAGCCAAGCTCAGCTGGTTGTGCTTATTGGGTCCTTAGGGGGCAGCAAAGGCTGAAAAAGAGGGGCCTGGCAGGTCCCTCTGGCTGTAGCTGTAGTTGAAAGGTTGAATCCTGAAATTGGTCCTCTCTGCTTTCCAGTGCTCAGTCAAGCATAAGACTTAAAACACATCACCCTGCAAGTAGACATTTTTAAACAACTGTTCTGAGACAAGCAAGGAAAGGGCTGAAAAAACCACTCTGTGCATATGTGCCTGATTTACTCAGCTGCACATGTGGAGACGTGGATGTTGAAATAAGCAGTGTCCTGACCTTGGTCCCCAGACTTCACAGAACATAGCACTCAGAGACATTTGTGTCACTAGTAACTATATCCTAAGGATTTCTATGGAAATACACTACAACAGTAGGCATAAAAGAGAGAAAATGGGGTGAAATACCTTGCTCTGGTTGGTTTGAGGATTATGAAAGTAGGTTTTTAAGGTTATAGGAACGGAGATACCTTCAGCGGATGGTATAATGATGCATAGGTAGGCATATATTCATGAAGTCTATTCAAATTTTTCCATATTTTAGAATACATTTTGAAAGAAAAATCACGCCAAGAAGTTACATTACAGCAATATTGTGATGATACTTAAATTGTATTTAAATTGATGCTTAAAGTCTGGAAGTGATATGGTGATGGAATTTTTTCTAGGGAAAGGGACAGCTAGGCTCCCAGATCTCACTAAAAGTCAAAGGCAGTCAGGCCTTTCATTCTCAGTTGTGTTTTAATCCTCATTGTCTTTCCTGATCCTGAGGGGCTGATCCTGAGAGGGACTCCACATGACCTTACAATTTAAGTTTTTCCTTACCTTCCGTACATATTAGAGTACAGTCCCTAATTTCATGATTACTTACCTATTCTCAAATCCCACAACATAAACAATATTGTTTCTACAAACACTCTAATAATAGATTGAGATGCTTGAGCATGCTGTTCTCCCTTGTGCTTACAAGTGGAGAGAAATATGACCATTACAAGTGATGTGGTTTTTTTTTTTAAATTGAGGCTTCTTGAAGATGCTCAGAACATTGTGTTACAGGAAGTTCAAAACGCTCTACTAAAATACACGCAACACAGGTGGTGTTGTTTGTGTGACTGATCAAGAGTTGTGTAATAAACTGGTCATACCTCTCTTCAGTTTGGAGAAGAGAGGAGGAAGGTGGCAGATGACTGAAGTTCCACCACAAAGGTGATAGGTAATGCAGAACTGTTGTTCACCAAATCCCACAGTATGAGGAGTAAAGGCTACTCAGTGAAAATAGTAGGGGTCTGGTTTAAAACAAAGAGGAAGTTCTTTTTACCCACTGGATAGTGAACTTCCAGAACTTGCTGCCATAAGAGGTTGTGGAGGCAGACCCTAAGAGGGTCTTCAAAACAAGAGTCAGAAAAATTCAGGCACAGCAAGTCCATAAAGAGGTATGACTAGACAGGAACTAGGACTAGTCCCTGTGACTAGTTACAGGGACTAAGCCAGGAACAGGACTAGACAGGAAGATGCCCTCTAAAACCCCTAGCATAACTAGTTGTGTGCTAGGGGAGTACAAAAGAAATGGACTGCAAATACTGACTAGGCTCACATGCTGTCCCTGAATGGCATCTCCTTTTGCCCTTGAGACAAAATGCTGGGCTAGAGGGACAACCGGTACAACCCAGTAGCTTCTCATGTTCCCATGCATTTCACTGCTTGTTTCTGTGGGTGACCTTACCAACGTGCTGTCTGCTAATCCATTCCTTTTGAAACACCTTCAGCAGCTCTTTTCCACCATGCACTAAGGATTTCTCTGCTGACTGGCCACAGGGTATCTCTTGTTATGAAACAGTTGCTTGGATGTAGGTGATGAGGTGGCTGTTTGACTAAGCTAATCTGGGAAGATGGAGTGTACATCAAGACTAAATCCTGCTCTGTACAAATTAAGTGTGAACAGCTTGTCAGAGAGATAAAGAGATGGAGAGAAAAAGACCATTTAGATTCAACCTTGGGATAACTACATTAAACCTGATTTTATTCTGTCACCATTATCCTTTGTAACTATGCGGTCAAGTCTGGATTTTGTAAAAAAAAAAAAAAAATTATTTGTTTCTACATTAGCCAGTCTTGTGGTAAGGATAACGTAGAGACTAACTGGTACATAACAATGCATAACATTCCTACTGGTGAGGTGGTTACAAAAGCTGAGATTCTGGAGCATTTCTGAAGTTCCCAGCAATGGGGGACCATTTGGTTGCACAGGCTGGCTTGAGCACTGGTGCTGCCAGCGTCTGTGTGAAAGAGGCACCTTCCTGCAAACATTTTTAGACAAATAAACTCCCTTAGCAAAAGCAGGATAAAGGAACGGTGACTTAGTGGGAACAGTGACTTAGTGGGATTTGTAAAACGCAAAATCAGCATGCAAAATCAGCGCAAAGATGTGAATTCTTAATGTTGTAATTAACTGACTGCTTTGTCCCAGGTCAAATTTTCTCATGTTTTTCATCATTCAGAGTAATCCGTATCATCACTTTGGTCATACATTCCTGGCTAGGAATTATTTGACACTGAGAAAATTCAGTTACAGGTCTTCTCTAAGTTGAACAAAGTCTATAGGAGTGAGCAGGGAATGCAATTCACTGCAGATGGTGCTTGAGTGGGAATCGGGGACTCATAATCCTTGTTTTTCTACTGGTCTGGCAAGTACTTCACCACCAGCCTCAGTCCTGCTTGTTTTCTCCAGACAAGAAATCTCCAGACAGGGAAATCATAAGACAGAAAGTGTGACTAGATGTTGCCATTTATTCTTTGGTGTTTTGCTCACGCCCTTTTCTAATTCAGAATTCAAATTTCTGTGTTCAGATACATGGTTCACGCACTATGTTTCTGTCTGCTGATAGGACAAGGGAAGGATTTAGGAAGAAGTAAATTTCCACTTACTAAGAAGTCACTTCTAGTGAATATTCTGCAATATATATTTAAACAGTCCCATTTGGTTGATATTCTTACCAATGAACTTAATTATTTCAGCATTTTTAGAAGAAAAAGTATATAAGTCTTAAAACATGTCAAAAGGAAGATCACTTAAAACATGAATATTTGTGGGCATCTTCTTTAGATATGGTGTTTAGTTTTCGTTATTATCCCATTCCTGGCAAGCATGCAAAGTTTGGGACTACAAACTTTGAAATGAGAAATGCTTTCTGTTAAAGCAATGTCTGTAGGACAGAGCCCACGGTCTGGTGTACTTTCCAGGCAGGTGTGCACTGGTGGACCAGTCTGCACAGTGTATTGTGGCCAGTTTCATCTAGTGAGTCGGAATCTTTTATTTATGTAACACTGATTCCCATTTTTTTATTTATGTGACTCCGACTCCCATTTTTTAATTAAACGGGGTTCTGTGATATCCAACACAATATAAACCATTTCTTAGACCCACAGTAAAAGCAATTTGAACTACTTCATGTAGATGTTGTCCTTGTATGTTTTATTTTATTAGAATTTTAGATAAGTTTAATATTAAACATTTATCAGAAGACTATACAGTTTACATAAAAAGTATATCCTCTTACTAAGACCTCCATTCACATGAAGAGTTCTGATAACACGTATAAACCACTCAAGTTCCATTTTTGTTTGGTTATTACAATATCAGATCCTCAGTTGACCCAAACCTGCTTCTGCATTATCCCGTATTAAATTTTTAAGCTTCCAGCTTAATATTGTTCCTTCTTACTATTCATCAAGTAGATAACTGAAAAAGCGTTCACATTTTCGTGATTTATGTGCACTTTAAATACTTCAATCTGTTTTCTCTTAAAGTTTTCTGAAACACTAAGTTGAAAGCCAGTTGAAATTCACTCACTGAAGGCGCTGTGTTGAACTGCCTCAGCTTTCTCTCTAAACCATGTGTTGCTTTTCTTTTAAATCACTGCACCAAACTTTGTTAGGGCTCATCTGTGAGTGCTACACACAATAAACTGGCAAAGCCCAGAAAAGTAAGGAAAGGAAATTCAGATCATCTGATGGAGCTCAGCAATTTCTCTTCTTGTTCAGAGATCACCTTACCATTCCCCTTGCTACCGTACATTACACGTGATAGCCTTGGCTCTGGCCTTCTGTCACTCTTTTGCACGCACTCCTTTGCCATGTCAGGTTCTTTGTTGGTTTTTTTTTTTACCTATAATTAGTAGTTGCAGACATTTTCTGTAGTCATTGGTTGTGCTGCGAAAGTGTAATTTGGTGAAGGGGCATTTGCACAAAGGAGAAAATGGAAGGCTGATTTCAGTAGTAGGGGGCCGAGTGATTATGAGGCAGAAAGAGTTTATGTCAGTTCCCAAGCAGTGTAAGGTCTACCAACAAAAAAAAAGACTTTTATTCCAGAATAGTGTCTGTGCAGGAACACAGAGTTACACAAGCAGTAGCTGCTGCAGCATTATAATTATACTGCCATAGTTCTGCCAGTTAATTTCCCCACATGGACAAACCCTCAATTTTTTACTTGCAAGGTCTCACCAAGAATTCTTGTTCTGGATTACCTTCATGAATTCCTGGCCTCTTTTTAAAAATGTATTGCTTTTTAAAACTTCAGTTGTTGGAAGAGCTGTGAAGTCTCTCCCAGACATCACAATGTCTTGTGCAGATTTTACAATGTCCGGGAAACACTCTCTGGGTTGCATTTTGTCATTGAAATGCTGTGCAGACGTTATAAACCCCTGAGGTGGATGGATGGACGGACCTGACAGCATTAATAATAATAGGAACAGCAAGTCCCCTTTGCAAAAATTAGTATAGCTGCTAATTGCTCTTTAGGCATTAGGCCCATTAAAGTACAGAGTAAGGGGTATGCAACAGGAAAGTGGAGGTGTAAGTTAAGAATGGGGGTCTGAAGGCTGAAACAATGCTTGGACAGACAGACTGGCAGTTCCTCAGAAAAAATAACTTTATGACCTGTGTAAGGAGCATTGCATTAATGCCTTCCTCAGCCCAAAGCAAGGGAAGGGAAGGAATAGGAGAGCACCACATTACCACTCTCTGGTCTACACAGAGATCTACTGTTCTTCCAGATAGGGCAGCAATGCACGTTCCACCCATGAAGGGGTGAGCTGTCTCTCATGCAAACCACTGGCTAAGAGACTGGCAATATTGATGTAGTTATCTAAATGAGTAAGTTTGACTTGGGTAGTGGTAGGCTATGACTGGAATTATTGGAAGAAGACACCTTTCTAGGAGCGCATGCAAACTTTTTAATGTATCTCTGCATTAATTTATGCTATACAGCTGGGGCATCCTCATCTCCTTGTTGCTGCTAGACTTTTTGTTCACTTGAATATTTAAATAGTGTGAGTGTTTTGTTCTATTAGTGTCAGAAAGACAGAACATGACCTTACTAAAAGCATACTTAATTTGAGATATATAATTAACTCTGGAAGAAAATTGTTAAAAACCTGGACCCAAAAGGGAAAGCCAGGAAGTTCTATAACTTCAACATCCTAAATAAACTAGAGTAAATGCCCACATAACCCTGTCAGTACAACTGTACAAGGTTTTTTCACACTATTCTCAGGAGAGTTCACAGGCAACAAAGTGCCTCCCTTTTTTCTGCTTTACTGGATTTCATTACGTTCCAAGGACAAATGTGCATTTGCTCCAACATAAAGCTCTGATGTGTTCTCCTGTTACATTAGGACCGTGTTTTCAAATGGGAACAGCCTTTACATTGGAGACAACGAGCTTGAGAGCCTTCAGGGCTCTTCACTGTCAGGAGGTGAGTTCTCAGGCTCTTTCAGACACCTCACCTACCAGCTACCAGCATCAGGTGTCACTGCAAATGGAAGCCATATTTGGGCTTTTAGATTTATTTTTCAAAAATACTTAGCTTTATGAAAAAGAGTCTCTCTGCTTCAGCCAGCCCCCTTGGTAAGCGAAGATTAATTGTATTAGTGACCACTTACTCTATCCTGATCCACTAGTTATTTCTGTGGACCTGGGCACAGCAGAAAAAAATGAGCTGCTGCTTTGAAATTGTGTCTCCTTATGTTTATGAATAGGATCATATGCATGGAGTCAGCTATACAAAGTAATGAACCTGATGATAAACTAAAAGGTCACTTCAGTGCTGTTACTACCAAGAGAATCAAAAGATACCCCTTGAACCATGCTAGCTTCAATCCATGATCCCCAAAGAAGGGCTGAGGACACACTGGTCTGTAAGAAAAATAATCTGTTTCAATGATGTTGCTTTTATTAGGCTGAAATAAACTCTGTAAGGTACACTAACTTTGAAGTCTGTTTTGCCTATCTTAGTTAAAAGTTTTTGCACTGTATCTCCTTTGTGGGGTGAACAGAGGGTATATCCCCAACTGTTTTGTCTGATTATTCTGGGTAAAACTCAAAACAATTTAAGCTATTTTGTAATTTGTCTGTCACAAAATAGAAGCTGGGGATTTGGCAGAGGGAAATACAGTTTTCCATTATAAATTCATAGATAACAAAGTCAGAGTGACCACTGCAGTTGCTCGCTGCCTTGGAGAAGCAGACCACAGAACAGCCTGGAGTTGGTCCCTGTTCGATCAACATCCACTCTATTTAAAATTACCAGTCTTGGACAACCTGTCGCAATCCATTGGCAAACAGGATATCCTCATCTGCTTCGCATCATTGAAAGAAGATAAAAAAGGACTTCGTTTTGTGTTTTGTAGACCTGCTAAAAGTACTGTTTTTTCCTATCTTTAACAGTGGTGTTGGGAGGGAGGTTGATTTTCTTTCTTACGGTTTTACCGGGGGGAGGGAAGACAGGGTTGCATAAATAGCACAAATAGTAAACTACTTATTTAAGTTCTGGTTTCCGACCCAAAACTCAGTGATTTAGTGGGAGTTGTAGTGCCAGAGCTAAAGCTCGAGTTTGACAGTTTGCGTTTATTTTACTTGCAGTCAGTGTTCCAGATAAAGACTTCTGGGAAGACAAAAAAATCCCACAGTGTGGTGTAAAGCTGACAAAACAAGAGAAAATGAGAATAGTATCAGAGCTCATAGGCCTTCTGTTCTAACAGCTCTGCTCCTAACGCTTTCTTCCTTCATTTAAGCTTCCACTAAAGTCTCCCCGTGTTTACCTCTAATTTAAGAAACTGTCCCTTAATCCCACCCTTTCCTATTCTCTGTCATCCTCTTGTTACTTCCTTCCTCTTATCTTTTAAAAGCTTGCTCACTCGCTCTCCACCCCCACCCTGGCTTATTTCTTCCATATTAATAATAATCTTAGTACTGAGCACTTATATCGCTCTCTACATGTTCAAAGTGCTGTACAAACCTTAGCTAATTAATCCTCACAACACACTCCCCTCCCTCTGTAAGATAGGTAAGTATTATTATCTCAGCTTTACAGATGGGGAAATTGTCGCAATGACTCAGTGGCAGAGACACAAGCACAGTAACCTTGTTCTTGCAACCTCTATTTTGAAAATACCTTCTCCAACCCTGCTTGCCTCTATAAATACCTTCCCATCTCCTTTGTCTCCTAAATCGTCAAGACAAATTCACTGCCTACTGCTGCCGCCACAGCTCCCTTAATTGTTGCCATCTCTTTCGCTCCCTCAGACACCTCCTGCAGGAGCTTTGCCAATGCATTGCTCCTCTGGCTCTTTGAATACCTTCCTCTTTCTTACATCTGCAGTTTCCATCTCACTTCCACTAGGCAAGATGAAAGTAACCCCTTGCCAGCCCCACCAGTTGGTGGCTCTTCTTTCTTTCTCCTTGCCTGGGTTTCTGTCCCTGGATCGCACCAAATTCAAGGCGTAGGTGCCTGACACAAGGCTGCACATTAGGGATCTGGATCAAGATGGCCTGAATTCCCTTCACGTCATTTCCTAGTAGCTTGGCATTTCTGAAGGCATCCTATACCAGCAGGAAAACAGCAGGTGTTAGTTTGTCAGCAGAATTTATGCCCTCTCTATACATGCAGCTCCAAATCAGGCCACAGTGCTCCTGCTCAGGACCGTGTGTTGGTGCAGGTGCAGTCCACTGCTTTGCATTTTCTGTTGGTGAGCTGCTGCTCGCCCCACAGGCTAGGGCACTGCTTGCTCATTGGAGACGCCGACCTGTCCCACCCGACAGCTTTGTGTGCCCTGAACCACCTTCCTAGGATCTGGCATGTTGGTGCTTAAATAACCTTCTAAAGTAGATGTCCTGAATGTGGCCCTGAGAGCAAGTGGATTGACAGAGGATATTCTTAAATTTGGGAAAGAAGTGTCCGCAGTTGTAAGTAAGCACATCCAGGATTTAACTGCCTCTGCGGTTCCCTGATGTGATGCTTCCTTGTTCCTGTATGTTGTAAACAGGTGATTCTTGCTGTCATATCCCTGTGATCACAGAATATGTGTGTCACTTGAAGCACTGGATCTAACTGCTAATTACTCAGATATTATCCTTGATTTGCTCTCTCCGGAGTAGTGCTCTTGGTCTTATCTGACCAATGAGTAGTGATAGATTCTGACAACGTGGCTAACTGAGGATCTTGCTTAGCTGCAACTGTAAGTTTTGTCAGTCTCTTGTTTCAGACCAATTAATTAGACATGATTACATGAATTTGCTCTTTAAAAGACTCTGCCATATTGTCGTGCCCTGTCAGGAACAATCTGTTTAATGGATTAGTGCTCATTTTGTCATTTTCTATTCTGTCATATGACACGGTATCACACCTCTGCAGGTGAGCTATCAGTCTCTATGGTGCTGTACTGAGGATTTTTTTTTAAGATGCCTTCGAAGATTTGTTTTGATGAGACTCCACAGCAAGTTCTTACTCACACTCATACAAATGAGAGGCTAACCACAATGAACTGAACACAAAGGCACATCTCTTTTTTCATCTTGTATATGCATCAGTGTCATAGAGGTCAGAGACTTGGACGAAGAAGTTGCTGCCTTCTTGCAGCTAAGTTTTGCTGACCCATCCCCACTTGTACTGCTGCCTTTTTCATTATTGTATGTCAGTTTAGTTTAGACATGTGCTATCAGTCCATTACTTTGTCGTGCATTGGGTCCTCACCTTCTGTGAAGAGTGAGCAAGGAAACTGGCCCAGCTCAGCAATGTTCTTCGGGAGTCTCGTCTCGGTGTCAAATGTTATTTACTCAGTGTTTGGCTTGATGCCCACAGTTGAGGTGATGGGACCAATGTGCGCCTGAATGGCCTGCTTATGCATTCGTTCAGGTTTAACAAGGTCTCTGTTATGCCAGGTTTCTGGGGCACAAAATGTGGCATCACTGCATAATTCTGCATAACTGTTCTCAAAAACACCTGAGATTTTGGGTACCCCTTTCCTACGTTGTGCCCTCCTCCTTCGGCATAAAATGGACGCTAGAGGGTGTAACCCACAAACCTCTCAGCTCTCCAGGGGCTATTCACTCTGGTTAGGATTGGCATCACTTTTGGGTGCGGGTGCTCTTGCCAGTTTGCCACCTGTACACTTTTGTGGGTGCTCTTCCCGGTGCTCTGCTTCCTCCTTAGCAGCAGCACCCTCTGCATAGAGACCTCCGTGCCTCACTGTACCTCCCAGACCAAGCGACCTTGAATACCAGCTCTGACTTCATCTCTCCTCCTCTTCCCCCACCCTAGCCTATTTTCTGGCTCTAACTCTTCTCAATAAAAATGGAAACGAGCTACCTAGGCTAACAAATAGCTGGGTTTTTTTGCTTGAGGGGTGGGGGGCTGTTTTTCCTAAGGAACACAGGTTATTCATTGGCCTTAGAGCCTCTTAAACCTGCAGCTGGAAGCCTCTGCATTATTTCCTGGGAGCTGGGGCAATCGTTTGTGGCTCTGGGAGGTTGTTCTGCCCAGTGGCGAGTGCAAAGATCCTTGGTCTTTTCTAAGCCTGCTTCTGACCTCAACATTCAATATATTCATTGTGCTCTTTACTCTGTGGAAAACCTTAATATGAAAAGAGCAATCAGGAATCAAATGAGCTCAGCACAAGGCACAGGGAAAGAGTGTGCTACAAGCATTTGAACGCCGGCTCTGGCACCAGCCCCCGTGCCTTCAGCCACTTCAATTGATTTTTTTTTTTGCCTTTCTTTCCTACGTACCAGAGAATAATGAACAGAGCTGTGGCATTAGCCCATGTGTATGTGCTTACTCATACCTGTTTACCATGAGTATAGTTACTGCTGTCTGCTAGAGGGGTTCCAGGGCCTTCTAGATGCTCATTCAGCTACGCGGCTGTCAAAACCTGTTGGAAAACAATGACTGGGTGAAACCTGTTCATTGCTGGGTTTTTTCAATGGTGTTTTCGGAAGGAATTATATTCAGTGTTTCACTGAAAAGCTCTGTTCTCTAAAGTAGAGTTTTGATGGGAAGTTTAGATTATCTCCAAAATTTTCCCTTATCCCATTCCCAACTGATATTTTCCTATTTTGAAATTCCTTTTTTATTTCCATTTTCTAAATTCAAATGCTATTTATTTTTCCTACGAAAAGTGTCAGTTTAAGCAAAACCCGCATTTAAGGGAATCTTTTTTTAATTTCAAACATTTCTACGCTCCTTTCTAGTTATCTCTTTAAAATGATAGCAAGTTCTGTCAGGCCCCCACATAAACAGTTTCAGCAGGAAGAATTGGCTCTTTAAAAATATTTAGTTATGTTTTTGAAGATGTTCCAAGAATAGTCTTGCTGACTCCACCAAAGCCCACGGCTTCCTTTCGGAGCAGGCCTCGAATGAGGGTACCACGCAGCCCTCCATACGGACTCAGCATCGATGTCTTGCTGAAGGTCTAAGGTGCTACTTCAGGGAAGTGTACAGGCAGGTGCTCCACGCTAAAGTTAGGTCTGTCCTAGTTAAGATGGAGGCTTTAAGCTGTCTAGCTCGTGTGCCGACAGCAGCAAAGGTGCAGCCACGCTGGCTGCAACGCTCAGGACTGTGCTTTTCACTTGGACAGTTACCGTGTATTGCAAACCCTGTTACTACATCTTCTTTGCTCTCGGGCCCAGTGGGTTGTGTTCGTGTGTCTTGCAGTCAGACTCCTGCCTTCCTGTAATCATGTTCTGAACAGCCCTGTCCCGCTTCGGCAGCGGAGCTCCTGGGCCAGGCAAACCGCCAGCTGCCCGCTGCGGCAGTACTGACACGCAGCACTTGCTCCCAGAGCCATGCTCGGAGCCTTCCTCGGCACGATTTCCTCACGTGCAGTGTGCCCACAGCCATGAAGACTCATCAGATTTTTTCCAAGCCGTGCTCATTATTAAGTACTTTGCTGGATCAGAGCTAGATGTTTAATAAAATCCAACATGAAATAACAAGGAGAATCGCATGCTTTCAGGGCTACCGTAGACTACCTGCATCCAAAGAATGACAGTAACTGCATCTCCTTATTCCACCTGTATTCTGCCTGTATTCTGCCAGGGTGTCTAGAAGTGCCACGTGCATTGCTGCTGTTTATACTGATTTCTTATTCCCAGTATTTACCTCTCAAAATACTGAATATTTCATTCAAAAAAGTTGCAGTGGTAGAGGATTTTGCTCTTTGCCAGCTTCTTCTGTAGCCAAAATAATTTCTTACGTAATTGGCTAGCAAAGTAGAAAGTCTCTAAAACTTTTAAAGAGTAGAATTTCTCTAAAAAGTTATCTGATATGACCAAAACATTAACATTTCATTCAGAGAATTTGTTAGCCTGAGTAAGCTGCCTTTCAGACTACAAATTCATGTTTAAATAGCAAACAAAGGAAAAAAAACACTCTAGAGAGGTCAGTGCTTTGTATCCAATACGCTTTTGCAGTTTACTTTTGTTCTGGTAAGCAGATGCTTTGAAAACTGTTCAGCTGCAGTTCAGACAAAGGTCAATATCGGGCCAGTCAATATATCATACAAAGCTCCAAATCAATATCCTATGAAAGGAGGCTCAGCACCTTCTGCCTAAAAAAGTGTCTAAAATAGAACTTACTTCTAAGACTCAAGCTGTCCTGGGGGATTTCCTTCTTCATGTTCCCGCTGGAGGAGCCCATCATGATATTGCAGTAATTGGTAATCTTTTAACCACCAATCCATGTACTGAATTTTGTGATTTAAGTGAGCATATTGATAACCAGCCTTTGCTTTTTTGTACATAAATGTTAGGGTACCAGGCTTATATTTTCCACATAAAAGATCAGCAACTTTATTACCCGCAAAAGGTGGTTATTAGGGTCTAAGACTAGAATTCATCATAGTAAGTATGGTTATTTACTTTATACATTTATGCAGTATATCAGCCACAGCTTTGACAGTGCTGTGCAATTTTTTTTCATGCGAAGGCATTCAAATCCAAGAAATATATTCATACCTGCTGTCAACAAGTGCAACTCCCTTGGAAAGCTCTGAGCCAATTTCAGCAGTGACGTGAACGGCAGCATAAATTTTAGGTCTAAATTGGTCAGAAAATATGTGAAAGTGGGCATAATTTGCATGCTGAGGACTGAAAGAGGGAAAGTAGCTAGCAAAAAAGAGTGCAATTAAGTGGGGGGGAGTAGAGGATCTACTGGCATGAGTGTAGTGCATCGAATTTGGTTCTGAATTCAGACAACTACAAGCAAATGTAAATGTTATACTTAATGCAACTAGCTATTTATAGTGGAGTGAACACACTTTCTTTACCTGTTATGCTCATTGCTATGCTAAAGGATGGACTAGAGTGTGTCACGCCTAGGCTGGCAGGCGTTCAGCACATACCTGTATGTATGGGCTGAATATATGTTTCCCAGTTCCCCAGTGAGCTCTATAGTATGATCGCAAATACACTGACTCTTTATGGAAGGGAAATTTTCAGAAATGAAAAAAAAAAAAGTTATGTTGATCGCCTTGAATGTGTTTCAGGGGTCTTTTGCTTAAAGCAGCCTTTCCTGTGTTCCAGGCCGCTGTGATAGATCATGGACGGTGAGGGATATTTGTCACAGAAGCATCACTTCTTTGGTACCTGCCAAAAGGAAACGGCTAAGAACTGTGTCATGAAATGAAGGCAGTATTCAGACTGCCAACAGGAACTGCTCAGCTCGGGTGCTGCCGTGCTTCCAGGCAGCCCCTGGCCCAGCAGGCTGATTTAGTGCATCTGAGGTAGACATCTCAATTCCAAATACAACGGGTGGGGAAAGGTGGTCACCTCTGAAATCATTCAAAGCGGCTAGGACCCTATCTCTCTCCACTGCCTGAGCAGGTCACTGAAACTCCCACCTACCAATCACCTGGGAAACCTCTCAGTTTAGATCTGAACAAGTGTTGAACCTCAATCACCTTCATCCACTTGAAATCCAGAGCACTGAGTCCTCTCTTGAGAGCAAGCAGCTAATGATGGAGGAGGAAGAGGCAGCAGCCACTTCAGAATAACTTCATTGTTTGAACACTCTTACAAGAAGTGGGAAACATGGATTTTAAGCCTTTCTCAGACTGAAGGGGTTTGAACCGCAATTCCCTTTTCCTCGGAGCTTATCCTACCCATCAAGCTAGAGAAGTTCTTCATTCTGCTCACTATGCGAGGCCACGGAGCAGAGAGAGAATAGGTAAGAGGGAGCTTGATTTTGCAGCCCATTGGTGAGGGCAGGCATGAGAGAGTCCTGAGGCTTGGTCCCAGCTGTCACTGCTGTTTAAGTATTCTTTACTGTTAATTTTTCATACAGGCACTCATACAGTCAAGCAGCCATGGTTGACAGACTGTAGAGACTGTAGTGTTTAATTCTGCCTGACTTTGTATTAAGCACCAAAGACGTGTGAACCAGATACTGCCCTAAGCCCTGAATTTATCACACCCAATGATAAGCATCTAGCTGAGACTGTAGCAGCATAGTTGCCTAATTAGGAGCAGAGTTGTTCAAGGCCTTCTGCATAGGTAATTGAGAGAGAAAGGAAACCTCCGGAGCAAAAGTGAGTCCATTCTTCATCTGAATCACATTCTGGAAGTGCCTGTTCTTCTCTGTTGATTACGAAAGGAGCCGAGGATGACAATGTTCCCCAAATAAGCCTCTCGGTTGAATTTAGCATGCCCAAATCACAGGAGTATAATTTCTTTCTCCAGTTGTTTTGCAGTTTATTGCTGTTAGTTTCCTTTGTGTCCACCTCAGAGTGGTGTGGACCTCTGGAGAAGGATACAGTGGAATCATCTAGATTCAACCTAAGTGCAAAGACTGCTACTTAGCACCAGCCTTTTAAGGTGATGTAGGAGGATTTTAACCTTCCCTTTGCCCCAGGGAGCTTGTGCACAGCAAAGCCCTCACTCTTTCATGAAACCAGCATACCAAGAACAGATCCCATTGGAAAGAGACACTGCATAGTCAGTCTTGAAATGTAATATCAGTCACCTAATCTACCTGCTTTTATATCATTAAATGCATCTTGTCCGTCAAAGCTTTGTACAATTTCAAAGTGTAAAATGCATTCATCATGCTCTTTTTTTTTTTACCTCAGAGCATTTTCATTATTCCAAACAGTGGCTCTCCTAAAAAGCGAGAAGTCCTAGAAAGGTAGCAACAAGGTATGCAACACTGCTGGGCTGCTGGTGTAGCTTGTGGAGTGGTGTGTAGTGGAGAACCGCAGAAATCCCCTCTGAGGTTCTGTCTTACTTGTTTCCAACATTTTATGACCAAGAAGAAGCAAACTTCATATTATTAATGTGCTTATTTAAGAAAAGTTGCCAATACCAGAGAGGAAGAAACTCATTGCTGTGACAGTATGAACTGGCATAGTACCACTTAGCCAAATACATAGAGGAAAGCTACCGTCAACTGCAGTTACTTCAAAGACATACCTGTATTACAGACTGGGCCCTGTGGGTAATTCTGGGACCATAAGGTCTTTTTGTGGCAGACACTGCATCTTCCTGTATGCTTCCAAAAGCCCTTGTTTCTGGCTGGGGCCTCATGTCATTATTGTAATAGTAGTGACAGCAAAACCAAAATTAGGCCACTATAGATTATTTTCATTTTTTCTGAGATGTTCCTTTTAGGAGCTTTGAGTGGAGGAACAACATTTTGTAACTGTAATCAGAATATATACAACTAGACACTGTCCCAAACAAAAGACTTCTCTAAATCATACAGGTATCTTCAGTCCTCACCACTGGTGTAATTGGCCTGTCCTTCCACCAGTGGAGCTGAAAGGAAACTCTGACTATGTAGGGGTATTTTTCTTTTTCCTAAATAACAGAGCAAGTAACAATTGTAGGGGAAATGGTGGTTGATGGTGAAGACCATATTAAATTGGGGTTAGCCAGCTTCAGCAAATTAGTAGAGACAGTGAGAAGGCTTGCCATTTTTGTCTGGGAAAGGCTTCAGTGATAACATCACAGAAATGGCTCATCAGCCTTTATATCTCTCTGGGCAGTGTTTTTCACCTTTCTCATTCAAGGGTAATTGACTTTCACATTTCTCAGGGTATGTTAACCTGTTAGCAAGAACTGAATAACGGCCCTGTAACTTGAGTTCTCTGATGGTCTCCACGTATTCATCACCATCTTTCATGACCATAATGATCCTATCATCTGGAGTAAGCTGTGAGGAACCTACCTATGAAAGAGGTGTTGTCAGTGGCCCAGGGAAACTTCTGGAGGAGCTGGTTATGACACAGCTCCTGTCTCCCTTCAGGTAGTCTGCCATGTACAGTCACTTTTACTGCAGTCTGAACACAAAATTTTAGGCTTTTTTTGTCTCTTGTGCCTTTGGGATTTAGGAGTTGTGCTTTCAACAAGTTTTCCTAGGATGATATATACCTTTGTAATATTCAGATGAGATGACTGGCAGTATATCTTCCCAAAACCATTCACAGGGCTTGAAGGTGAACCATCCTTTTTGCTGATCAGTTCAAGAGCCATGGCAACGGTGTTTGCCTGCTCATTTCACTGTATCAGTTGACTTACTCCAAAAATAAGTAGCACTGATTGGAGAGGAAAGTACTAGGGAAGAAGCAAGGATGTACTTATTTAATCTATAACACAGATAGCTCTTGTTATGGGTAAAGAAAACACAGACCCTCTCTTTGATTTTCCTTAAACCTTCTCCCTCTTCTATGTTACCTTTAAAACCCTTCAAAACTATGACGGTAAAAAACTAAGGGCAGTGTGTTCCCTCCTGTACTATCTATCTAATTTAAATGTGAGTTTGAACAATTATTCACATTAATAACTTCAGGTTAAATCTACCAGCCTTGCCAGAAAGCTCAGCTAGAGAAGCAGCAAAGGCACCAGCTGAACGCTATTCTAAATGGGAAATTTCCCCCCAGGGCACAGCTTTCCCCTCATTTGAGATCTCTTCCATACTGGCAGGGATTTGCCTATAGATCCTGACAGCTTCCCTTCTCATCGTCTCGTTGTGCCAGTGTGTTACGGGAATGTTTAATTTCATTTAGCAGTTCTTGTTTCCTGTTACAAATTTTCAGATTATTTCACCAGCATTATGTAGTAATTATCACATCACCTTCTGTGTGGAGAGCTGAAAAGATTACATTTTAATTGATAGGATCAACTCAGGAAGAGACTCTTTGTCTCTTGAAAACTAGCTATTCCAAAAAAGTATACCGAAGTTATCAATAATTTAATAATCTGTGTGCTAATTCAGTCTGTGGTCTCATCTTTATTATTATTGCTGTTACTGATGTTATTAATCACCAGAGTTGCTTTCTGCTGCTCTCTTTACTGTACTTAGGTGTTGTTACCTCTTTCGTCTCTATGAATAAGCTTTGCTCTCCCAATCCCATAAAACTCAGTGTCTGTGCCCAGGCTACCCTAAGCTGTCCCGGGACAGCTGTAAGCATACCGCAGTGGACCTCCTGCCAGCTTTCCATCCATACGGCTGCCCCGGCCGCGCTCGGGCAGGGAGGATGCTGCGCAGCACCGAGAGCTTGCTCCCGCTGCGCCGAGGGCTGCGCTTGCAGGTTCAGAAATCAGAGGGCGGGTAGGGTTATGCCGGCAGCCTCGGGATCCCCATAAAAGCAGTAAAATCCTAAAGCCACTGATGTGCTCGTCGGTGTCGGGATTTAATCCAAAGTCTTTCTCCTGATGTAAAAGCTGGGGTGGCTTCCACACAGCAGTTCTGAAGGCAGGGGTCTGTCTTCAGACCATCTGCCACGTGATCCTCCCTATTTGGAAATTTTGGCTTATTATAATCTATGGATTATTTCCAGGCGCAAGGTCACTCCCACACCTCTTCTGTCACAGTCCGTTCTCTGCGTGTGGCTATGTGCGTGACAAACAATGTCCCATTGTTTTGTGACTCCACTGTGCTTCAGTAATGCAGATTATAGGTTCTCCTCCAATGCCTGGCAACCTGGTTTTTGTTTTTAGGCCTCCTGTAATGGTGCACAGACATTTACAGGAGTTTGATCTTTATCTACGTACCAGTGTGTATTTAGCTCCTTTATTTGATACTATTATTTTTATACAACCTTCCCCCTGTGATCTTATCCGTATTGCTTGCATTTTAGTTGTTGTATGAGCTTTAGAGAGTTACTTTTGTATTCCTCAATCTATCTGTAACTGTTACAGCTTTTACCCTTGGGTGTTACCAATTCTAAAAAGTGCAGTTACCTTTGAATCTCTAACAGATGTCTTAATAGGACCTCAGTGCTTCTCAGCACCTGTTTCTTCCCACTCCTGGTTTAAGTAAACACACATAAGAATTCATTTTCCAAGCCAGTAATGTGGTTTTATTTCGGTTAGGCAAAAATCTACCCTTACTGTACAGGTGTTCTCTTTTAAAGAGGAGCCCAAATACCTTACAAATATAGTTATGTTCTCTTTCTACCACTTTCCCCCCTAAAGTGGGGACCCTGACATCTCCAGTCCTTGCTATCCCATTTATTTGGTCCTGTGCAAAGAACCGTCAGAGAAAACTACCCGGAGGTCTGCAGCATCAGTGTTTGATAATATGAGCATAACTCCTAGATTTCTGCCTTCCTCTCTGTCGTTAGTATCAATCTATACCTAAGAGCACAAGACACCTGCTCTGTCTACAAATCTAGACATTAAAAGAGATCCATGGCCGGCATAGCATAAGTCACAGAAGTACTGATATTTCTACGTGGCTGAAATCACTCTTGCAAAAACTCATCTGTACCAGGACACTTTCTTGGGAAGTCCTCTTTGAGATAGAAGGCACGTTCGCTTTCTTCTACCTGTCCAGTGAAGTGGGCTTGTTTCATGCGTACATTTATGGTCCTCTTTCACTATGAAAAAAAAATGAGATCTTTAGGATCAGCAAATTGAGAGCCCTCGTTTTGCAAGCACTACATAATGTAGCACCCTTGTTGGCCTTTCAGGGACCTTTTACAAAGTCAAGGCTGCCAGACCATGTGGGAATAAATGCCTAGAGCATGTGCATTCAATAGATTAAACAGTAAATATGACATGTCAAGAAGAGATACAAACCAGTCATTTTTACACAGAAGACTTTTTTAAAGCTTCTTTGGCCCAAACAGAGTGTCAAATCAGTTCAAATTCCTTGGACTTGGCTCGAAGAATTTCAGTGCCCATATCAACAGCTCAATACTTTCCCAACCTGGTTAAATTTGCAACAGTATTATAACCATTCTGTGGCATTAGATCATGCAACAGCATTAGTGTATGACAAAGGTAACAAATTAACTGAGTTAGACAATAAATGAGCTGGATGAAAAATGGTTCAAGAGCTGGGCTTCGAGTTTCCCAAAAGTCTCCTAGGTATCTTCTGCCATGACATATAGTTAAGAGACCATAATACAAATGAGACATAGCCCAAAACTCAATCTACTCCATGTACTTAAGTAGAAGCAAAGAAGGAGGAACTTTACTTATATAAACCAACATGACTGTCAGCATACAAAATTATTACATTTATAAGCATTTGTTCACTAGAGAAAATAAAAAATAAGAAGTATTCATGTTCCAAGATAGCTCTGGAGAATAAATTGATAGAAAAAAGGTAAGAGTTGGGTTTTACTGCATGCTGGAGATCAAAGTCTCATGAATGTTGGTGGTTTGATGGGGTGCTTTCTGTAATTGATATGCCATTACAGAGTATTAGAGACTTACATTAGCGAGAAGTATGTAGAAAGGAAAGAGGTACTGAAGGGAGGAGGATGAGATATGTTGTTCAGCTGAAGAGAGGTCTAGCCTTCTATTTTGTACTTGCAAAAGAGTCTTTTCAAATTTATGACCACAGAATAAATACATTAATATATATCTGAACACTTGCACTTTCAACTACCTGTTTGCTGATGGCCATAGCCCAGGAAAACAGGCTGGCACCCAGAGTTGAATTTTGAGTGCAAAACATGAATGTTTCAAATGTCCAAATAGCTGAAAATCGCAGTGGAAAAATATTTTGGTAATAATGCAGGTTACAAAGCACAGCATTACAGTGCATTCCCCAGATCAAAAGAAAAAGTGCAATAAAACCAGCAGGACATATACACTTCTAAATAAACACCTACAAAACCTAACTTAAAAACAGCTGAAGGTGTTTGGGAGTCTGTGAAGTAGATATCTCTTCAAGGAAGCCTATCACCAGCCCTGGCTACAGATAATGGCTTCATCTCGGTGTATATTTTTGAGTCAACAATAAAAGCAAATCTAAGGCTTCTTAGGGCTACAGATTTGTGGTCCTGCTCTTTTTGCTTCATGCATCACTAAGCAATGTAAGAGCGTATTGCTCCCTGAGGGTTTCTCCTTTCAAGGCTATTTTGATGCCTACTGCCAATTTAGTAGTTCATACAGGAGGTTTGACCTAGGTGCAAGTCACATGACTTCAGCCTTCTTAAAGCTAAGTGCGTAATCCTGGTCAGGCACCTCCAATAGTCAGTGGGGAGAGACAACTATCTCCAAATGGTGGTTCATCCCACCTGGTATAGGTGACTCTCTGGTCTCACTGGAGAAGACTATCTCATGCCATCGAACAGAGAGACTCTCTGGATGACAGGTTTAGGTTAGAGACCACTGATAGGTGTCAGTGCACGAGTGCTGCCTACGGTGTAGGATGCGTGAGGTGTTTCTGAGCACTTGCCGTTCCCAGCAGGTGGTTCAGAATAATCTCTTAGAACAACATGTCATTGGGCCATAGTCTACCTTCATCTTTAGTGGTGGCTGGGCTGCTCTCAAGGTGCTTTGACTGGCAGAAGAAATGGACCCAAAGAAGGAAAAGAACTTGGTCTCCTTGGATATTGTATTTGGAGCTTTGATTTCTGTTTCTCCTCTCAGCAAAGTCAAGAGATGGAAGAAATCTTCCAAAGAGTTAAGCAAAACACTAGTAGCAGCAGCAAGCACTGATACAATTTGAAAAGGACAAGGGAGTTTGAACAATTTTCAGTTGAGAATTTATTATGTAAGTGCTGTAGGGAAAGAGAACGTGTATTCTAACAGTGTGGTTGAAGTTTTGGTATTAGCCACTGGATGAATTTTACTTTAGCCCTAAGAACTGAATATTGTTCTAGTATACGGGGGGGGGGGAATTCTAGGGGGGGAAGAAAACCAATTTTTAATTGTATGTAAAGTTACCAAAATGACAAAATTACCCACCCTACTTGAACACCAGTAGCCTTTCCCAACTGACTTCAGACATCTCTTGCTTGCTCCAGATACTTTGTAAGACTTGTCCACAATGGGAAGAGATATTGCACTCAGTTTGGAGAAATAGTCAGCTGCTAGATGGATTAATTTTATAGTAAACATAAGGAAATTAATTATCCTTTAATAACCTTGGCAAGAGCAAACTGAGTAGCAGAAAGATGCAGATCATGAAACAAGAGTCCTCTTGCTAACTTTGGGACCACAGTATATATCCTACAAAACCAAGGACTGGCGCAATTGCTAAGTTT
This sequence comes from Mycteria americana, assembly GCF_035582795.1. Lineage (NCBI taxonomy): Eukaryota > Metazoa > Chordata > Aves > Ciconiiformes > Ciconiidae > Mycteria > Mycteria americana. The sequence goes on along the minus strand of NC_134365.1, from coordinate 156,090,755 downwards.
ATGTAGTGTCACTGCACGCTCTTCAAGTTCCCCGCTAATGACCTGGTGTGGCAGCAGCTGGCAGGTATCGGAGGCTGTTACCCCCTAGTCTTCCCTTGTTCCACCTACACTGCTGCTGGTTTTCCAGCATCAGAGATTCGTTTGGTGGGATTTACATCATCTAATTTTAGATGTCCACATCTGAACTTGTTACCGCCAGGTCTCTTCATATCCACTGAAGAAAAATAGGTGTAGTTCTAGAGAACTACATTTTAGACATGTACTTCAGGAAGAAATCAGTCGTCCTCTTGAAAAAACTCTTTATTTCCACTGACTTTACAGAGGGTTCAGATCAGCAGCTCAGATGATACAGACTTTGAGAACACAGACTTTTGGCAAGGTGCATCGCACTCAGCTTGTCTGTATATATTTTCAATCACAGATCCATCTGCAACTCGATTCTGATTATCTGAAAATAAGAAAATGGTATGTCATTTTTGAGTTTCTTCAATGCAGGTCATCCAAATGGCTATTCTTTGGCAGCTATTTCACTTCCCAGCATTGCGTGCAGTGCTACTGGTAAATTAAGCCCAGCTGCTTCCTTTTCTCTTCATTGACCTCCTAGCAATTACCCTGTTCTATTTATTACACCTTATTTTAATGTCAACAGTTTTATGCCAGAGTTCAATCATTTGGACGCTCGAATGACTTCACAGAAGACTAAGAATGAGAAAAATGTCCCTTTAATATATTTAGATGGAAATTATGGTAGATAATTAACTTTAAAACACATTTGTATAAGGGAGATTTACTGAGTCCATACACCCAAACCAAACACAATTAAAGTTATTCCATTCATTACTTGGACTGTGTTTTTATTTTCTGTGTTCTCTAAGATGTGCCATTTATTCTCATAAGATAACTTTTCAGCTTTTATTTCCAAACCAGGTCAGTAGAAAACAGGCATTCAGTGTGAGGGACTCTGAGTTCCTAAGGATTCTCCATGTACACCCATGTCCATAGGAAATACCTGGTTTCCCTAAGAGATGCAGAGCTTAACACATAAACTGTCTTTGGGAGTGGAGAGAGAGATGGAAGAAGTAGAGATGGAGGTTAAGAATGGCCATATTTTGAATAAGACTCTTTTCTCTGTGGTGGACATTAAGCATCCCAGATTAGCCACTTCTGGCTGCTTGGAAGAATCACAAACTTTTTGTTATCACAGGAACTTCAGAGAAGTACACTGAAAAGACCCTTATCATTTATTTCGGTATCTTTAAATAAATATCATGAAAATCATTAACAAGCACAGTAGTTCCCATAATTAATCTAATATCCTTGCATGCATTTGTATTTTTTTCTGGTATTTGTTGGACACAGATGGAATAAGGGGAATCTTTATCAATTTCTGCATGGAGTTTGCCTGAAATAAAGCAACCAAACAGAAATGCCTAAAGACAAAAAAAAAAAAAGAAGTCTAAAAACTTGTCATGGACCAATAGTATATTACACTACCTCTAGTACTGCTTTTCACCTTCTGCTCAAGGGAACATTAACTTAATTCTAGATTTATTCTAATATACTCCACATCATCCACTCATACAGTGGTTTTCTCCCATTGAACTCTGTCTTGCATCCAGCAGGAGCTCTGTGGAAGAAATGGCTGGTGAATCAGGACCATAAAATCCAGTTTAGGATTTGGGAGATATCTTTTCTTCTGAGATGTCTGTCTCAGGTCCTGTCCACAAACATTTGTTTGGGCTTAAGGTGTGTTTCTCTCTGCCACCAGACAAACCTGCCACCAGCTATCCACAGCCATTTTCTTTTAAAAACATATGTAGACATCTCACTGAAATCTATACATTCTGTCATCCAATAAAATACTACAATAAACAGAAATACGTATCCTTCCTTTAAAAAGACATTATTAAAATGCACAGAAAGCTACACAATAGGTGTTCTAGACTTTTCTAATAAAACATATTCCAGGAGAGATAAAATATAGTATAATTATGTTTTTGTGGGGTTTGGGGTTTTTTTTAGAGAAAGCAACTGAGCTGAGATAGTAAAACTCTCAAAATCTTGTGTAATGACTTAGAATTTTTTTTACCATAACACATGTTCATTTCTCCTCTGTTTTCAAAACATTTAAAAATTAAGTTTATGTAAACTTTTATTTGTCCAAGCAAATGTACAGAAGTTCTCTGCCAGTAATGCTCATTGCTGTGCCAATGCTGTGCAACTGGCAAGTTGCTTTTCTCATATGAAGAAATAGTTAAGCATCTTAAAATATATATCTTAATGTGGTAAAGCACACACTTAAGGCACTGCCCTTTTACATGGACACCAAACAAAATATTCTTTACACATTAAGACTCAAATAAGGAAGCAGGAGTGAGATGCCAACTCTGTAGCTTGTATCTCATAACCTTGATGAAAACAGCAGGGCTGGGGGGGGGACACAGAAAAAAAGGATACCAGTAGGTATGCAGGGTAGAACTTGATTGTCTGTGACTCTAAAAGTCTTAACTGATGAGAGTTTAATTTGTATTTTTTGTGTTACAGGCAGGTATGCGAGTAGCTTGTTAGCCACCATGATTAATAGAACTGGAGAGCGTGCTTGCTGCTTTGTGGCAAATAGCAGCGCAATGCAGCAGCACCAGTGACAGGGAGGAGGAGAGGAACCACAGCCCTTGCTCCAGCTGGGGACCCAGCCCTGCGGACAGGTGGGCTCAACATCTGCCCTCCCTTCCCCTCTCATAAATCCGCCTCTGGGGGACACCTGGCCCACGCAGCCCGTCGCACAGGAAGGGTCAGCTGCAGACAGCTCTTTGGAGAATTCCCGTATCTTTGATTTACTGTGATCAATTGCATGATTAGGCTGGATATTGTGGAGAGTGGTGATTATCTAATGGGGGCACTGTCATCTCTGTTACAAAGAAACTCTGCTGGGGAGGAAAAACTCGCATGAGACATCAATATGCATTTATACAAAATACCTCGGGGCATCTGTGCAACCAACAGGCTGTAAGTTAATAGAGCTTTTTCTCTGTTAAGTCAGTGGAAGGACACACACTTGCATTACATCTGAGTCAGAAAGTGAATCTTAGTGTTAGCCGTGTTCTTTCACCTAATGCATTTAGCCACACTCAGGTATGAACTTAATTGCTGAGCTGTTCGGGAGGTATCAAGCACAGACATTTAATAGGATTATGCAACAGCCGTCTGCTCTTGCTAATTAAAATGTGGAAAAAAGCCAGTATCAAATTATTTTGTTTAGACAATTCATGGCTGGTTTATGTTGTTCGGCATGTACTGCAGTGGTTTCACTATTTGGTGAGACTTTAAAGATTTCACAATGACCCGTGTCCTTCTAATATACAGACTTTAAGTACAGCCAATGTCATTTTGCCCAAAAAGAAACTTAAAACTTTTTTATTTAATTGGGATTTTTAATAAATAATTGACATTTTATTTATGTATTTTGGAAAAAATATTCTTAGGCCTGCACTCCATAAATTATGTTCACCAGTAGCTTCGGCTACCAGTTTCACCTACATTTCAACTAAATTATGGGCCATCAGTGCTTTTAGAAAACTCTTCTTTAGTTTAAAAAAAAACGTATTTGAGCTACATTTTTGCTTTTAAATGGACTCACAGGAGTCCTATAGGTTTTGCTTTCTAACAGTCCCTTATTCCAGCAAAATTTGCTTTTGCAAGACTGAGTTGTAGGAATGAGTTGTACCAATGTGCTTAGCATGTATCCAGCAGGCAAGATCCAGTCCAGAAAAACATTCATTCAAACCTGTAGCCTCTTCCCTGTGACCCACCGGCTTGCCCCACGGAGGGAGCTGTAGTCTGGATGTATTGTTCTGGCAGTTCGTGTCCTGTAACGTTCTTTCCCAAGGGACCCAGCACACCCCCAGCCCCGTCAACATGACCAAAAGTGCATCCCTTGCACGCACACACCACACACAGCCCCTGCCAAATGCCACGCGCATGTGGGAATGTGTGTGTGCTACGCATATCTGCAACATGGCACGGGGACCACCTTCCTTTATGTCTTTTTGTTGAACGTTCTCCCGCCACCTTGGGTGAGTGCGGCTGTATCCCTTGTTGTAGGGTGCACGTGCTCAGCAGCACCCCCAACAGCCACAAGTCTAGACGGTTTAGAGCAGGGAACCCACTGGCATACATGCCACGGCTCTTTGCTAATGCATCCGATGAAAAGGTGAACAACAGGGACGGGATGGTGTGGTGTGTATCTCGGCCTACCTCCATCATGGAGCTAGTTACATGTCTGGGCTGTCTCTCCAGAGCAAAGGGCTGGGAAAGCACACCTACGTCCTACAGTGTGATACTGCTCATGTGGCCCACTGTAGCCAAAAGCTTGGGTACCACTTTATTACTGCTTGAAAGCTCAGTATGTGCCATCTCTCGGAGCCTTGTCAGATAAGTGAAATGCCAAAAGAACCCTGGTGCGAAACCACATGTGACCATGGGTAGGGTTATGATGACTACCGTAGTGACTTCAGTGGCCAGCGTAGGAGATCCGGCAGAGCTGTTCTTCTCACAGTCATTTTGTTGGGCCCCAAGTTCCTTGTTCTTCTGAAGAAACCGTGCACTGCAATTAGTTTTCTCTCAGGTATACCACCCTGTGTCCACCTCAGCATTCAACCAAGATAAGTAGGTTGGTGTATTCATTAGACACATTGCTGAAATGATCAGCAGGAGCACAGCTTAAAAAAATGACATTTATATTGTCACCATTATGATTTAGAGTCAATGCCTGATACAGATGAAGAGAACTCCTGCCCCTGCTAGACTTACATCTGCCCTACTGTCCGTAGATGGTTTTGCATCCTCTTCACATTTGGAGTTATTAGCAACCCAAGTATTAAAAACTTTTTAAATGAAATCTTGGATTTCACTGCACAGTTCTATGACAGAGTCAATTCAGTGACAAATCTGAAGCCCCTGCAAAGGAGTAAAAGGAAGCTGGAGTTCTTCAAACTTTGGATTTAGAAGAAAAGGTGGTTTAAATAACTCTTCTAACAAAACAAGCAGGGTTTTAAGCAACACAGATTCAGTAGAGAGTCTTAAAATCAATGAGCAGAAAGCTTTAATAACATCCCCAACCACTGTTTTCCTCCTTGCATGAAAATGACTCATTAAAAGGACACATCAAATTGCTCTCCATGTCTGTGAAAGCGAACACCAACACAATTGGAGAATTTGCTAAACTGTTACATTGAATGCGATATATAACAAGAGGGCCAGGAAGCTGCTGCATTAACATGTGGGGGATGTTAAGAGAAAAACACAACTGTCGATGTAAGAATGGGGAGGAAATTTGAATTTGCAATTACGCTGTAGATTTTTTTAAACAAACGTTGCAGTTTGTAAAACAGAAAGAAGCCTAGTTTGGTAGTTCGTGCTCCCAATTTTCTATATAATTTTAATGTAAGTATACAGAATGGTTGGTTTCATGCTTTATGTTTGTTTAGGTTTTGTTGTAGTATTTTTACCCTCCGTCCTACACAGAGCACTCATGACATTCATCTGTCTCAGCTATTGTGGGAAACAGAACCACATTTTTAGGCCCACGTGTTGATACAAAGTGAGGCTTTATGTTCATGTTCAGTGATTATAGACTGTTAAATATAGAGATTTCATAGCAAAGAAGTCCTTTAAATGGAGTGTCATATTAATCACAGAAAAGAACTTCTACCCATCCTTCTGTAGGCAAACCCCTAAAAGAGCCAAGAGTGAGAAAACTGGGCTGTAAAAAGAAGAAAAAAAATCTGCGTCTCTCTCACAAAATCACAAAGTCCCAAAATCACAATGGTCTTTTCTGGGGACTGGAGAGGGAAGTCCCACCGTGCTTGGGTTTGGGGTAGTGGTAGGAGCATGACAAGCACATCCAGAAATACCATTACTTGACAGCCCAGTGCTATCAGAGAGTGCATGTCAAATTGCACGCACGGTGCTTCTCTGTCCTTTAAAAAACTGCCATCTAAATCATCTAGCAGTGGATCAGGCTGAGGTTTCACTTCCTCAAGCCCAAAATATGCTTCCCCTTCAAGCACACAGAACTGATACAAAATACAGCACTATTTCTCTGAAAGAGCCGTGAAGTACTCATATTGCTCCACAAACTAAAAGGGTGAGCATCTCCTAGGGTCTGCTCCACAGGCTGCAGAGGAAGACTTCTCCAGTCCTCCTCCTTGCCACCTACCCTCTTGTTTCAGGCTTTTGGTCAGGGAAAGGTGGGTGAGATCCCAAGGACCTGAAGATAGCTGGAATCAATAGCAAGTTGTGCAAGGGTCTCTCCTCTTGAAAGCGTTGAAAGACTGTATTTATGGACATTATTTCACACTCCATTAGACAGGTGTAAACCTTGTGAAACTCAGTGCAGTTATTCCTTATTAATATGTCTAGCTGAAAGCAGCATTTGAATCAATGTTTTAGCAGAAAAGGCTGTTTACTCTGATAATTAAGGAGAGTCGAACAGTTAGCCTATCAATAAGAGCTGTGCCAGTCAATTCAATAGAAGATCTCATTTTCATAAGGAATTCAGGTGGAAGACTCTGCATGCTATTCTGTTTCAGAAAAGAATCTAGTAATACTGCATTTTAAAAAAAAAAAAACATTGTTTGAAGCAAATATTTCATTAATTTGACCTATCTGTGATAACATTTTTCACGACACAATAATACCAGTTAATTTTACTACTTGCCGAGGGAGGCATGTTGCTATCAGAATGCATCCTGAATGCGTTCAGCTAGTTCAGCTCAAAGGAAACAATGGAGCTTATAGACATGGTAGGCTACCATTCAAATTGGCAAGGTTCCCATTACAAATATTCCTTCCTTTGAATATCTCTTGCCATCCAAGTCCTACATGATGCATATAATTTAAGCGTTCTCCTTAATGAATCACAAATGAAGAGCAATGTCTACAAGGGAATTTCAGGGGAGGTGTGGGTCGTATCCTGTGTTACATTCAGCGAGCATCTCCAGAGGAGGCAATGGGAGTAGAGGCCCTGATCCAGAGATTCTTGGTGGGAATCTGACCGCAGCAAGCTTTGGATCTAGCCCAGAGAGTGCACAGCACCTCTCCAGAGGAGTTCAGCTGCTAGCAGGATAAAGCCTCAGCTAAGCATATATAAAACTAGTGGCTTTATCATGTTTTTGACATTTAAGGGTAGTCCTGCAGATCTTGACAAGCTGAGCTTTGTCTGATTAAAGAGCATGGGATGGGACCCTAAATTACTGAAAATAAAATGTGTATTGTTATATATTGCTACTATATGTTTTCTACAGTTTGTATATGAGAAAGTATGATTAAAAGTCGATGAGAGACTGTTTATAAATTTTGATTGCTTCATAATTTTAACTCTGAGCAACATTTTTATCATAATTATAGGCTTTCTTAAAGCATTTATGCAGATTGTTTTATTCAAAAGGGGTTTATTCCATATAAACTCCACTCTTTTATCTCTCCATAAAATCAGTGTGTGAATTCCCAGCAACCACAACTCCACTAGACAGTCATCACATTAGTAGCAGAGATATTTTCAAACAAGGCAACATTCCTCAGATATTCTGAACATTATTTCCCGCTTTCCCATCCCAGAGAGTGTCGTGGTGGTAAATAGTAATAATAATCCTTAGCACATTCGTTACCTCTTTATCGCTCTTTAAAAGTATTAGCAAGTTTATACTTGTAATTCCTCTGTGATGTTCCTGTGTATTATGGTATCCAGTGTATCCATGGTTCAGTGGAGACTTGGGGAGATTAAGTCAGATATCTCAAATCTTCAGCTTGCGGAGACTTAAATCCAGGGATTTAGATGCAGAGCTTCTATTCATTTCAGTGAGAATTTTGTGTCTAAATATCCTGGATCCCTACAAATACTGAAGTCTAAAGGACTTACCCAAGGACCTCAGGCTGTTTCTTAATCACTGTTAACATTCAGTTGATTGCATGGTGTGAACTGCTTTTGTGGTCTGCAGCGGGGAGTGAGACCATGGCTCCTCGTTCAGATTGGTTCGTGTCCACATTGCCTATAAGGAGAAGGCTCCGGAGCAAACCGTCCTCTGTCCTTCCTCCAGGTTTCGTCACAAAGGATATGAGACATCCTTCCCAGCCAAAAGCCCCGGATTTCTGCAGTGGGGACAATCAGGGCATCAGGACGCTTGGGTGAAGCTTGAGGCAATGAATTGACAGCACAGCTGGACCTAATGTAACAGAGAAGCAATTTAACCCACTGGATGAATCAGTGGCAGTCCTGATAATATGACTGAGGAGCCCAGCAAAAGTGAGTCATCTTCACTGGAAGAGGAGCTGAAAGGTTCAAATAGTTTCATAGCAGCCAGTGTCTCAGCAAGCTATGCCTCAATATGGTCTTCTCATCCCAATGACCCAAGAAGACACTTCTGCAGCACTGGCACATCTATAGAGTTAACAGAACAAAATATATACCTTCTATTTGCATATACAGCTAGGGCATCAAATGGGCAATGTGCTATCACCTTCTCCAGGAAATACAAATATATAATGTTAAATGTATATGAAATATGTGCAAACATTTTTGCCATCGCAGTAAAAGTTAGACCTTTTGGGACGTATGCTTGGATGCCCAGAAAGAAACTGACTTCTGAAAGTCGTAACATGTTCCAGTAGGCTCAGGACAGTGATGACAGAGTGTCTAAATGCTTCATTCATCAATGAGGAGTGTTAGTTTTCCTCAGTGTCTTTGATAAGCCACGAGGCCTGATGCTAAGCCAAGCTCCATTTTACAGCACTACCTTGAAGTTTAATGATTTCCTCAAATGACTGGATCACGTTGCAGCGGGATGACCTGATCCCCACCCCGTATTTTCTACTCACAAGCCACTTGAAAAACTGATTTGCGCCTCGGTCTCGGAATGTATATTCTGCACTTGAATGGTTCAGACTTCAGACCCTATTCAAAGGGGAGGCAAATCTAAGACCTAAAAAAACCCACTAAGAAAACAATTCAATGACTCTCTGCTGCTCTAAAAGGAAATGAGAGAATCAACACAAACAGCGTAAATACTGAGTTCTGTGCAGCAATGCAGTGAGGTTTCACCTGTTGATCTTTATAGCATGCAGCCTTCATGTTACAGGTCTTGTAGCTTCCCTCTGATTTCCCTCCAGCGTAGATCAGGCATAATTCTGCTGCCATCACAGGAACCAAGCCTGTGGAAGAGACACTTTTAGCCATCTTTGTGTTTCCTATTACAGCACAAGCCCCATGTAATCCTTACACAGTAAAATCATAGCCATCTTTACTGCCATTTCCCATGTTATTTTAGAGTAATTTTCCAGCTCTATCATCTGAATTTGTGCCATAATATTTCCACCCTGAAAACATACTCATATTAACGTTTGAAGTATGGAAATAAATACAAGTCAAGTGCCTGGGTTTCTGATGACACTGCAGCTACAGAGGGTGCAGATCTGTATTTCAGAGCAATTTTAGGACAGTCAGGTTGTCACCGGGCTTAATTTCAAGACTTAATAAACTGCTACATTTGAGAAAAACTATTTATCTATGTCAATTATATTCTTACTTCTGAGGTTCAGAACTGTTTCATGGCAGTATGCTGAAAAAGGGACAGCTGTGTCTGTGTTGGAAAGCAATAAAATACTCATACAAATACACTGGTAAAAGAAGCAGTCACGTTAGAGGTAACAGAATGTCCATTTTTAGGTGGCAAGAGGAGTTTTTTATTATCTGTCAAGGATATCGAGGATATCCAGGCTCTATCAGGGATAAATATTTTTCCCAGATTTGTTGGTCAGTTTCTTGTTCAAAAATAAGGGTCATGGTTTACCGTAGCCTTTCTTTGCAGGCAAATGGGCTGGATAATAGCTACAGGCATTTTTCTGCGTGAGGGAATTGAATAAAGACTGTCCACGGCTCCACTCGAGAGTCAGGGGCCAGCCACAGAGCCAGCCTGTGTATTTTAACAACCTGCTGCACGCCGAAGCTGCAGCTACAGTTGGCATATAACAACTCGAGGGCAATCGTTCCAGAGTAAAACCTGATTTCTTCTTCGACAGTTTTACCCGATGCTAGGCTGTGGTTGGCATCGCCAAGGCATGGAAGACAGCTTACCTCGGGGCTGGTGCTTGTGTCCCGAGGAGTCCCCAGTAACCTCAGCCTGGAGCACTCTAGGCACCACCGGGCTTTTTTTTTTTTTTTTTTACGTTTTGTTTAAATCTGGGATTTCTGATCAAAAAGAGGCAGCAGCTTTCAGGTCAGTCCCAAAAGCAGCGTGTCTGCTGTGCTGACCCAAGAGCCCTGGCCAGGGCTGGGGGCGGCTCTGAGCCCCTCTCCAAGAGCCCGGCAGGGTTAGCTAGCGTCCCAGGCATTCACTGGCATTCTGCAAAAGTAAGGGTTGAAAGCCCCTGCAAAACAACAAGCCGACAAAAACCTGCCAGGAGGAAAAGGCTGTAATAAAGCAGCAGAGATTTGGGGATTTGGGGAGGAGCGGGGGGAGAGTTCAGATCGAGTGGGACTTCAGGATAGCAGGAGGCAGTAACGGCGTACGATCAATAATCATTCCGTGTGCATTCCTCTACTCGTTTAACATCAGCTAGGACCGTGCAAATACTGCAACTGAGTACTCAACGAGGAAATCAGCTGAGCGTGCGTTTAAACTATGCTAAATTATTAATATGAACAATTCTTTTCCATTAAATGTTTCATTTAATCCCCTGATGTCGACTTGTTTAGGAAGCTACATGTTTAGCTTCCAAAATGATAATGTGGGTGCAGACTTATTCTAGGGAATTTGATATCAGCCATATAATATCATTCGTGCGATGAATTATCGTCTTTTCTCTTCTTGCTTCGTCCTAGCCAGCTGAGGGAACGAACAATTTTTGGTATAGATATTTATGACATTTTTTAAGCGTTCAAAGGAAATTTGTCGGGGGGTCCCTCGAAGCACCGGGGAAAACCACGTCTCGGTGAAGAGGCGAGTCTTGGAAACGTGAGTTCAAAAAGAAAAGCAGCTCGCATTTCGAATAGTAACTTCCGAAGAAATGAACCGCGGCTGATACGTTCTCCTGCTGCCGCTCCTGATCTCTCTTGCCACGTCCCCGGCGGGTGCCCGCCACCCTTCGCAGCGGGTCTGGCCACCCCCTGGCACGGCCCCGGCCACCCCCTGGCACGGCCCCCGCTCCCTGCGCAGGCTGCGGCCGTGCGGCTGCCCGCCCGCTGCTTTCTGGGCTTCCCTTCCCCTGCCGCCTTCCCCTCCGGCAGCCCCCTCGGGTCCCGCTGTCGAAAAGGGTCCCTTGCAAACTGGGACCCTGACAAGCCCTTCTCTCCTTCTTTCCTTTCCTTCCTTCCTCCTTTTCTTCCTTCCTTCCTTCCTTCCTTCCGTCCTTCCTTCCTTCCTTCCAGCACTTCAGATTTGGAAGAGCGGCGGCGAGCTGAGGAAATGAAGAGCCCCGGTTTTTCAGTATATACGGCAATCAGCCCCTTTTCAGTGAGCCATCATATTTGTCCTTAATTTCGACTTTCCCCAGCACTGTTCTCATATTCCACTGTTTGAAATGTAGGAAGATTTAGCATAATTTGGAGGTCAGATTTCTAAATAAGCCTACTTTAAATAACAAGCCCACACGGGAGATTGTCAGTATCTCTATTTTGTATACAGTTTACACACTGGCACCGCTTTTTAAAACCCTATATGTGGGTTAAAACTCAATTTTACAACCCCCATTTATATGAGATGTAGGTTTGACATCTGTTTGCCAGAGTGTTTTGCACTTAGCCTAACACCCACTATTAAATGACAAAATTGTGGCAGGCTGTCAAAGCCAGCTGACTGACAGCTGCTCTACTTTACAAAAAAGCCCCATTCAAATATTTGCAGGGTTTGAAGCTTTCTGTAACGCTGTCGCCATTCTCCCCGTTATTTAGCATGTAAAATATAAGTCAAAGTTTTAAAGCTGCTTTCCAAAATGTTGCCATTTTTCCATATAAAAAGAGCGAGCGGTGGTTGCTGGCGGGGATCCAGCGCCAAACGCATTGGGTGGGTATTTCGCTGGGTCCCCGCGTTCCTCCTATCTGCAGAAACCCGATAAAACTGTCATTTAGCAGCGTTTCTTAATATTGCAGCTAATTAGAGCCGGCGTGTTATTGAAGTGAGAGCAAAAATCCACTTAAAAGAGAGGGGAGGAAAAAAAGAAAGGGGGGGGACACACACACATACACACGCTAAAACCTCTCCGCGCAGGCAGAGGAGCGCGCCCGGGCACGGCGCACGGCGAGACCCCCCGGGGAAACGGGCGGGCTCCGGGGGAGGGACACGGAGGACATCCCTGCACCCCCGTGGCGGTGCCCCTTCCTGCCCCCACCTCCAGGGGTGCCTCTGGGCATTGGCCAGCCCGGGGCAGCTCTGGAAGGGGGTGGAAGGGACGGCGCTGAACGAGGGCGAGGTGGCTCCCGCTTCCAGCCCCACTGATGAGGACGCAGGGTTGAATTCAGGCCGTTCATGCATGCCCATGCGTTCCCCTCTTCCCCCTCCAAGCGCGAGTACGAGTCTGTAAATGGCAACGGTGGTTTAAACTTGAAAGCCAATTGCTTTTTATTCCAAGATGTCTAATGACTGTGTGTGACTGAGCAACGCAAAATAGCTGGCGAGGTAACAACCTCTGCATGTTAAGAAGTCTTTGCAGCAATTGCTGCGGTTTATTTGAACCTCGGGTGCTTTCCGCAGCCTTTGCGAGACAAGCAGGGCTCTAGCTGTCGAGCGAATCTGAGGTTAATGTTGGGGGGGGGCGGTGTATTTATTAATTTATGGTTTTAGTGTGGACTAGGTCCACCCCCCCATAACAGAAGAAGGCACTCCGGCGGCAGGAATGCGACTGTCCCCAGTGTCCGTTCCAAGTGCTCTGGCCCCGGCGTGAGGAAGGGGAAGGGCAGGCAGGACCCGCCCGGCCGCTACCGCCGGCTCCGGCAGCGGGCAACAGCATGGCAAAAAGCGGGCACCCCCTTCTGCCCCCCCCCTCCCTCCCCGCCAGACACCTCCCTCCTCCCGGCACACACGGGCAGGCACACACCCTCACACAGCCAGAGCGGAACAGAAAACGGGTTACTCTCAGCTTTACCTGGAAATCTTTAGCTGATTTGTGTCCATTTTAATAACCTCTATCGACTGTCTTTCCTAGAGCGGTTGTCATGTTGATGGAAAGGGACTGGAAAAGAGTATTGGGGGGGGGGGGGCGCAGGAAGAAAACTAACGGCGCTGTCTGGGAAAGGGGCGGTTATGGCAGTGAGCGGTCCAGGGCGGAGAAGGTGCGGACCCTCCGCAGCGATGCCGGGCGGAGAGGGGGAGGCTGACAAAGCCCGGCTCCATCCCGGGGAGAGCGGGGGGAGGCAGGGAGAGAGGGGGAGCGAGAGGGCGGCGGGGGGCTCCGAGCTTCCCTGGGAAATCCAAGTTTATTGGCAACAAAGGAGGGTCTGGCCGGGCTCGGAGCCTCCGCCGTCCCGAGCTGCCGGGGACCGGCAGGGCACGGCGGGGGGACGGCGGCTGGGTCCCGGGGCGGCCGGGGCGGAGGCGGCGGGGGACGGGCGGAGGGGGGGAGCCCCGCGGCGGTGGCGGCGGCGCACAGGTGCGGGGAGCGGCACCTGGGGGGGCTCTTCCCTTCCCGGGGGCATCTCCCCCGGAGAAAGGGCCAGGGGAGAGTGGCCCAGCGGGAGCGGGGAGGGAGAAAGGCAGGGGTAGAGGAAAGAGTGCGTGTGAGCGAGGGAGAGGGGACGGGAAAGAGGAGGAAGGCTCCGGGCTCCACCTCCCCGCTCGGCGCGGCGCTCCAGCTGCTCTCAAACCAACTGCTCGGTTCTATTCACTGCCGCCACGGAACAAAAAAGTGGCTATTTATTAGAATACTTGTTTGGTATTGTTCGGTGCCACACAAAAGGCGTTTCATTATGTTGGGGTGGGGAGAAAAGCCCCTCTCCTTTTTTTTCCCCTTTTCTTTTCTTTTTTTTCCTTTTCTCTCCAGAGCGAAACAATAACTTGAAATTGTCTTTAAAGTCTTTTCTATCAATAATAAATTTCATTTTCTCCTCTCTCTCCCGCTCTCCCTGTCTCCCCCTCTCCCGTGCAGGGTGTGTGTGTGTGTGCGTGTGTGTGTGTGTGTGTGTGTGAGGGGGAGAGAGAGAGAGCGAGCGAGCGAGAGAGCGCGGATGGTGAGTGTGCGTGTGTCGCCGGGCACTCGTGGCTCGGGCACAGCCGCCTGGGAGCTGCGGCTGGGCGAGGGGCGAGGAGGAGTGCTCGCCGGCCCCGCCGCACCGCCGCGCTCGCCCGGGTCGCGCTGCCCTGCGCCTGCCCGGGCACGGCCGGAGGAAGGTGTGAGCTAGGCTAGAGGAGAGGAAAAAGCAAATAATAATAATAATCATAACCATCATAATCATCATAATAATAATAAGGCTGCCCCTTGAGCTGATATGTTGGGAGGAGGCTGGAGCTGGAAGAGCAACTGTAAGTGTGCCTCTAACTTTTGAGGGGGTCTTCACCCTGTCTTGGGAAGGGAGGAGGGGAAGCCGGCGAGGGGAGGGCTTCCGAGTTACTTTTGCTGCAAGGAGGGAAGAGCTGTTTGCAATCACTGGGTTATCGGCTGTGACACGGGTTGGGGGGGGACAGAGCGTTTTGGGCTGCCCCCCTCCGCCTTCCCAGGGAAGACGCCTCGCTGGGTTTTGAGGCGGGGGCGGGAAGCGGCGGCCGGGGCCGGGGACTGCGGGCGGGCCGGGGCGGGGAGGGCGCCGGGGGCGGCGGCTCGCTCCGGTTACACGATCAAAAATTAACATGTCGGTGCGCGGGTGCCATTTAGTGAAAGGTGTTTGGGGCAAAGAATCAATTTCGCCGTGACTGACCGACGGGCTTGGCTGTATTACTACTGCCAAAAAAAGGAAAATCAATAGGCAGAGCAGCCCTCAGCTATTACAACTAATGCCTGCTTAATCTCTGCCCCTCGGAGCGAGCATTCGCATGGGCTCTTAGCATTGCTAATGCGGCCGGGCTCAGCCCGGCTCCATCTTCCCAGGGAACGGGGGATCCCCGGATCCGGTCCCCTGTGAAGGTGACAGCTGCCGGGACCTTTCGGCGGGGAGGCTGTGCCCAGTCTCTCGAAGTCAAGTCCCGGCGAGAAGAAATTCCCAGGGGTTAGGGCTACCTGGGGCGGTCCGACCCTGGGTCTTGCCCTCCTGCCCCAGCTCCAAGGTGGCCGTACAGCTTCCCCCTATTGCCATAAAGTATCGGGGTGCTTAAAAGGTGAAATTGATTTTTTCCTTTCTTATTTGCCGGTGGTGTTTGGGGTCGATCAACAGGCAACGGAGCAAGGCTGTGCATCTATCGATCAGGGAAGGGACGGGTTTTGGCTGAATCTCTTTCCAGAAACAGGTGTTTAAACATGATAGCGGCTCCAGTCAATTAACCCATTAAAAACCCGTTTTATCGCATTGATTCCCGCAGGCTGCCATAAAAGGTTGTGGTTTGAAAGCCTCTTTGTTAAGGGGGGGGAGGTGTATATGGATGGATGGATGGATGGATGGGGGGGGGGGGGGTGCAAATTGTCCCCAAATGTACAGTATCGAGCAGGCGAGTAAGACGCCCAACTACCGTTTCTCGTTGCCTCCCCACCAAGCCAGGTTGCCCCGGCACCTCAGCGTGTCCCGCCTCAGCCCCGGGGCTGCTCACGGGCCCGGCTCCGCGGAGGGGCTGCGGGGCCGCTGCGGGCCCGAGGGGCTGCCGCCACCCCCCGCCCGCCGTGGGCCGCCCGGCTGCGCAGCCCCCGTGGCAAAAGCTGACACATTCCCCTCGGGAAAGGGGGCTCCCGTGGCGGGGGCGGCAGGGAGACGGGGAGGAGGGGTCGGGCCGGGGGCGGGGGGCTGCCGCCCTGCAGCGGCTGCGGGCCGGTGCGGGCGGGGGGTGCAGCTACACAGTAGCCCTAGAAAGTTGCAAGCGCTGTTTTTCCCTAAACAGGACGGTCTGCGAGCAGCCTGCCCCCCACACACACCCCAGCACCTTTTTCAGGTTGCCAGCCATAGCGCTGTCAACTATTTATTTGCTGAAGGCGTCAGCCGCCGTGTTGTTATCCCGCCCGGCGGTGACTGCCAGGGCATCCGTGTGAGGGTAACGTGAAGCATCAGTCAGGGATCTGGGGAAAGACAGGTCTGTGAACATCACCCCTTTTGCAAACGGCAAACAAGCGCTGGGCAAGTCGCCGGTGTCTCCAGTTGCCGGGAAGGAGACGGGTTTTCCTCGCCGCCCGAGTGCGGTGCGTTGTCCGCCTGCCCATGGCCAGAGTGCTGCGCTGGATGGAGCAAGAGGATCGTGTATTTGCTCTGGGTACCTTTAATTTCCAGGCTAGCGGTCTGAGGTTATTTAGGTGTTTCTAGTTTTCCCCTCGTTTGCTGTTTTCTGAAGTAAGCGCTGGATGCGACTGAAAAGGTTTGCAATCGTGTCAAAGTGATGTTTTAATCTCATTGAAAGGTGTATTAAAGGAGAAGATGTAATTTGTGGGGGATGTTTCGATGAAAGGAGAGATTGGAGTGGATGATACTTTTGCTCTCCTGTGAACCTCATGTCATGTTTATATTGAAGCCTGTGTAGCTAATCTAATTTGCAATAACAGGATGGCCTGCGAGAAAGAAGCTTCTATACGATTTCCTTTCTTGCTTGCCTCGTTTGTTTTTTACACAAATTCATTCTGACTTGCCCTGAATGATGCCTCTGTAATTTGGGGATAACTGGATAACTGAGGAGGATGCCAACCAGAAATCTGCCCTTTCTGGTGCTCTAAACCCCACTTCTCCAAGCGACGGGCCACAGCCCCGAACAGCCAGGTTGCCCTGCTGTAAAGGGGATGCCGCACTTTGGCTTGCGAAGCTCTTTTTTCGTGACTGACATGTCAACAGCGCAATTTTAAAGATTAACTTCGTAATAACTCCCGTGTCGTACCAGTCCGACGAGCTCTCCATCCCCGCGGCTCTTCTTTTTCCTTTGAGAAGTTTGCCGTCACAAAACTAGACTTTCACAATATTTTCCTGATGGCAGAAAGTAAATGGCTGGGTAGATATTTTTTGTCTACAGGGACTCTCGATTAACAAATCTTGTAAAAAGTAAAAGGTCTCCGGCCATCCCTTTAGGTGGAAAACCCAAACCCTAGAAAATAAGACAGTGCAAACCCTCATCTCCCGCGAGATGTTTTGCCATCTGATTAGCACAGATTCCCGGCGTGTGCCGTAGTAATAATAATAATAATAAAAAATTAAAAATCTGAACAGACTTGAAAATTACAACTTTTGTGTAATGTAAAAAGGTGTATTCAGCCTGTTAATTACAGGGGGTTGTGTCATTGGAATGTTATCAATGACCCGGTTAATTTTACTCCCAATTACTGACAAAATAAGACAAGGATAGATCACAATACAGAATACTCCGCTTTCGGAACAATATTGTGCTGGAAGTCGAGCCAATACGTAAGACAAACAAACATTTTAGAAAATGCTCCTGCTGGCAAAACTTCCTTAAGACCCGATTCTGCTTTCTCTACCGATTCGTAGCTCCCACCGCCCGAAGGATCGGGCCCGTTCCAAGGCGAGAGGGCACCCGGTGCATCCTGCCAGGGCGAGGGGGGGAGGAAATCTCCGCTGAGGCGGGGGCTGACCCTCCCGCCGTCCCACCGAGGTGTGCCTCGCCGTTCCTCCTGCGGTGTCGGCCCCGGCAGCCGTGCCGGCAGGTTGGGAGATGACCCCCCTGCCCCCGCCGGCCCGCCAGCCAGCCGGGACCCGCTGTCGCCTTGGGGCGGCCGCCGGCTGCAGCGGAGATCAAACGT
Organism: Mycteria americana; assembly: GCF_035582795.1. NCBI lineage: Eukaryota > Metazoa > Chordata > Aves > Ciconiiformes > Ciconiidae > Mycteria > Mycteria americana. The sequence continues at coordinate 156,072,893 of NC_134365.1, read as the reverse complement.
GCGGGAGATCGATACGACTTCTTTTAGGTGCAACGAAAATATAAAGCCCATTCTCCCAGCCAGTAAAAACTAGAAAGGAAGGAGCGAAAACAAAAAGGCTGGGGTACACAAACTCTTCGGAAAGGGGCGATTTATCGATACCGGGGGGGGGGGGGGGGGGCGAGGCAGAATTCCTTTAGAAAAATGGCTCCAGCCGTCCTTTTATCTGCCACAAGAAATAAATAAATGGAAGTCCCGACACGCAGCAGCCGGGAGCCCTCCGGACGCTTTGACTTTGTGCAGAGCAGGCTGGCCCTGAGCACACCCCCGCGCCCCGTGTCGCGCCCCCTCCCCAGCGCCCGCTCCCCGCGGGGCGGGCGGCTCCCGGCAGCCGAGCCCCGCCGCCAGCCCCGCCGGCCCCGGGCGCGGGGGGCACCTGCCTGCTGTCGCCAGGACTCCAGAAACCTCTCGGCCCCGTCTCTTACCCACCCTCGGTGTTTCCCCGCCGTGCCCCCCGCCTTTGCCCCAGGGCACCCCCCCAGGCCAGTCTCAGCGCCGGTGGCCCGGGCTGCCCCTTCCCCGCGTATTCCCAGCGCAGCGGTGGGCGACCCGTCGGTTGGGGGGGGAACTAACAGGGAAAACGGCCTGGGAGCCGAGCCGCCCCCCCCCGAGCCGCTCCGGGGAGCCGCAGCGAGGTCCCGCAGCGGGGCCGCCGCTCGGGTCGCGCTGCTGTCGCGACAGCCGGGGCTGGCCGGGAGCGGCGGCCGGGAGCGGGGCGCGCCGGGGCGGCGGCAGGACAGCCCTTACCCTCGTCACGCTTCCCGTTGGTTGGCACGGCTCTCCTGGGCGAAGGGGGGAGACATTTCTCGTCAGGGAATTTTAGCCCTTTCCTCCCCCCCCCCCCCCTTTCCTTTTTCCCCCCTTCCCTTTCATTCATAAACCTGGTGGCTATAGACGCAGCTTGAATATTGACGTCTCTTCCCCCAACTGCTCCTCCGTTAACCCAATTACAGAATTCATCAAGAACTGTGTTGAATTATCTCTTTCCATACAGTATCAGCATTAGCCTAATTAAAAGCTATAATGTCTGATATAATGATTAAATCGTTAGCTCTGCTGTAGGGAAGCAATATTTTGTTTTCCCTTCAATTAGAAGCTGATTGAGGTTTTCAGAGCAGGTCAGCTGTGAAATTTGAATTATATGTGTGAGTACCGTTCACAGGGTGAGCCCCTACTCGAAAGCTCCAGAGATTCTCCAAACGCTTTTACCCGGCGAGCTGCGAAAAGACAACAAAACACACAGAGAGCCTGGAGCTGCTTCGGGACTGGGGCTGTAGGATCCCCCGGAGCAGTTGTTAGTGCTGGGAAAGAAAAAGCGGGAGTTTATTTGGGCGCCCTTTTCCCTCCACCCCATCGCGGCTGGGTAGCAGTTGGCGCTCAAAACCGTGATCCCCGAGTCGCCAAGTCACCGAGCCAGGAAGGGGCTTCCCCTCTCTCCCTCGCCTGCCCTCCCGGTTGCTCGCTTTGGCCCAGGTAACGACGCCCCGGGGGCGAGGGAGCGGTTCGCATTTCGCGCTGGCCAGCGGGTTTTGCTGTACGGTGCCAAAGGAGCTGCAAGCGATCCCCCCCCCCCGCCCCGCGTTTCAGACGGGGCTGGCGAGAGATCAGCCGCCATCTCCCCCGAGCATCATCTCCCCATGGCATCTCCCCATGGCACCGCCCCGGCGCGGGCTGCCGCTCGCCGGCCCCGGCCCGGGGCGAGGGCGAGGGAGGCACGGCGGCAGCCAGCAGACGGCGATCGCCGCCTGCTCCGGGGCGCCCGGCTCGGCCCCGCCGCCCCCCTGCCCCCTCCTCGCCCTCGGGGCCGAGCACGGCGGGGGCAGCGCGGGCACAGCCCGGCCGGGCCCGCGGCGGGCGACCCCCGCCCCGAGGGGACGGCCCTCCCGCCGCAGCCGGTAGCGGGAGGAGGCGCCGCCCGCCGAGGCGCGTCCCGCCGCGCAGCGCGGACGCGGACGCGGGGGGGAGCGGTGGCCAGAGAGGCACCGGTCACTCCGGCCGGCCTGCGAGCTGGCCAGGCCGGCACCTGCCCTCTCCGCGGGCCCGGGGGGCGGCCAGGGCTGCTGCCGGACCTTCAGCCCTCCTCGGTCCTGCTGCCTGTGGAGGATCTCCTCCCCGCCGCCCCTCCGGCTTCCCTGCAGCTTTCACCCACGCACACACCGCTCCCCACCCACCCACCCCCGGGCGTCCCCTATCCCGCCGCCACCCGACTCCCGGCTGTTTGCAACTCCGCTTTCCTCCGGGGGAAGTCCAAGGACCTCTTATCTCTGGGCGCAGCCCCCGCCCGCGCCACCCCAACCCCCGCAGACCACTCCTGGCTTGCCGCCTCCGTCAAACGGCACTCGCAGAAGTGCTTGACCTCGTCCCTGTCCCGCGAGTCGGGATGTGCACCACCTTTACCACGGAAGAAAGGCCCCTGTCTGCCCCCCGAGCTGGTTTGGGTAAAAACCTCGCTCCCCGGTCGATATACAGCCCCCGGCCGCCGGGGAGCGAGGTGAGCCTGGGGCAGAGGCGAGGGGGCTCACGCCGACAGCATCTTCCCGCCCTCCGCTCCCTGTCCCACGTTTATCCACCCTAAAGGACCGTGTCCGTGCGATTTGGCTGCTTTTAGGGGAGGGAAGAGGCTCTCGGTGTTTGTTTGCCAGGAGGGAGGAGAGGGAAGCCCCACGCCGAGAGGAAACCCGGGAGGGGGCGGCCCCCGGGGGGCTGGGGACGAGGGTTGACCGCGGGGAAGGGCAGGGGAAGGGCAGGGCAGGGCAGGGCAGGGCAGGGCAGGGCAGGGCAGGGCAGGGCAGGGCAGGGCAGGGAAGGGAAGGGAAGGGAAGGGAAGGGAAGGGAAGGGAAGGGAAGGGAAGGGAAGGGAAGGGAAGGGAAGGGAAGGGAAGGGAAGGGAAGGGAAGGGAAGGGAAGGGAAGGGAAGGGAAGGGAAGGGTCAGCCTCGGCTGCCAGTTCTCTGTGTGAGGGGGAGGGAGGCAGGGATGTATCCTCAATTCCCAGGGATGAGCGTGTGTTCCCATGGGGTCCACCGGCCTGCACAGTGCATGGGACTCGTCTGGAAAAGGTTGCCCCTGTCCCATTCGTCCCATTAATTTGTCAGGAGGCCTTTGGGTACCTTTATATCAAATTTTGGGGTGACAAATACCACTAGGGCTTTGGGTGGATAATGGATAACTCCTCATATCTTCATCTGGCCGTCCAAGTGGAAATGCACCTTTCTGCAGGAACCTTCTCTCCCCTCCCCCGCCTCTCCTACCCCAACCAATTATATTTTTAATACATCATTTAGCAATCACAGTGGCCTCGCTTGTTTTGCCCCTGCAGATGTGGCAACCCATCAGCTCGGGAAAATATCAGCCAGAACAGCACAGGCCCGATCCCACACCACCTTCCCCCTGCTCTTTGCACCCTTAGGGCTGACTGGAAGGGAACAGAGCCCCCCCAGAAGCATCCCTGCCAGCCCACTGAGCCAACAGCAACACTCTGGCTGAGCTCAAGGGGCCCAGAAGAAGGCCGAGCCTTCAGCCATGAGAAATGAAGAGAGAGGCACTTTCCTCTCCTCGGCAGACCCAGATTATCATGATGAGATCAGTATTTCATGACGAGTCATTGAAAATGGGGGAAAAAAAAAAAAAAGTCTAATCCTAGGCCAGCGCCTAAGGCTGGTGCTTTGTGCACGGTGCCCGCTCCTCCCGCAGAAAACTTCTGGCGGTAATAGCAGTAATTGGGGGAGCTGCGGTGCGATTCCACCCCTTGGATGGGCACCAAGGTCAGGAAAATTAACGCTCACAGACCGGGAAAAGAGCAGGGATGCCGTGTGTCCCTTTCTCCACCTGGCGAAAGACAGTGGGGGTGGTGGTTTACGTGCGTGGGCGTTTGTGCGACGGACAGGCCATTCCTATGGCTGCAATTACGGATTACAGCGTGAATTTCAGCGCGGACCATTTTCTCCCCTCTATAAAATCACTATAATCTATCTCGCAGGACAGCCAGGGCACACAGGTAGTCTTTTAATATTTTCAGGGAAAATAAAGCCATACGCCTGTACTTACTTTATACAAATATAACATGTTTCCGTGTACCTTCATTAGTCTCGGATGCTTTTAACGCCCCTAGGACTCGGTGCATAACGACCCGTCCAGCCTCCGCCCTGCGCCCGGGCCTAGGCCCGGCAGCACTTTTAACGCTGGGGAGAGCCGTCCGCCCCCGCCCGCCTCGGCAGCTCCGGGGAAAGCTCCAGAACGGCTGAAGTCCTGGGCAAAAGCCGCGTGCAGGTGCCGCTCGCACCGGTGCGGTAGCGACGAGGGCTGCCCGGCCCGGGGCGGGACGGGACGGGACGGGACGGGCGGCCTGGGGAGCCGCAGCCTCCCCAAATTCCGCTCTACGGCCGTCTAAGTTTCGGGCGCGCCCGGCGGGGACGGGGCAGCCCGCGGCGCCAGCCCTCCCTCCGGCCATGCCCGGCGGGGCGGGGGTGGCCGGTGCGTGGGTGTCCCCCCTCGGCACCGCAGCGCGGGCGGGGCGGGGCGGGGCGGGCCGTGACCCCGCCGCCCGCCCCCCCGAGCCCCCCCCCAGCCCGGGCGCGGCGCGCCCCGCCGGACGTCACTGCTCAGCGCGCGCCATGCAAATCACCGCCCGCCGGCGCGCCCCCATTGGCCGCCGCCAGGCGATTTAAGGCGGGCTCGGCGCGCCCCGTATGGCTGCAGCGCCGCTCGCCCGCGCGCCCGGCGGCTCCTCCTCTGCGTCCCGTCCCGTCCCGTCCCGTCCCGTCCCGTCCCGTCCCGCCCGGGCCGCGGGAGGGAGACCACCGCCAGCACATCGCCGTGCCACCGCGCCGCGGCTGCCGGGCTCGGCGCGTGTTGTGGTTGGGTTCCTTCCCCCACCCACCCCCTCCCTCCCTCCCTCCTTCCCTCCCTCCCTCCCTCCCTCCCCCGATCCTCCTCCCGCTTTTTTTTTTTTTTTTAGTTAACGTTTGAATACTTTTTTTTTTTTTTTTGCCTCCTTTTCGCGTGGCGGTGGGTTCTCCTCTCTCTTCTGCTGCGTTCACCTGCGATCAGCGGATGCAAGTCACACACGCTCCCTCCCTTCCTCCCTCCCTCCCTTCCTCCCTCCCTCCCTCTCTCTCTCTCTCCAAGTTAGCAAAGAACAAAAAAAAATCGCTGGGTTAAGGATAAGAGCGGGAGCGGAGGGGTGTGCGCGCGTGTGCCGGGGAGCGCCGGGAGCGGAGGACACCGCCGACGGCTCCGCACACTCCTCCCTCCGCGCCAAGTGAAGCAGCAAGTTTGCCGTGCACCTGTTTGAGCAGCTCGCATCCCCCGTCGCCGCCGAGCCCCGAAAGTGATTTGCAAAAGGGAGAAAGTTTTCCGCCGGCGGGGTCGCCGATCGCTCTCCTCGCGGTCTTCTCCTCCTCCTCCTCCTCCTCTTCCTCCTCCTCCTCCTCCTCCTCCTTTCTTTTTTGCACGGCGGTCGCTACCTAGATACAAACGGGTTTTGCCTCGCTCGCTCCCCGTCCTCCCGGGCTCCTCTATGTTCGATTCTTTTTTCACGCCTGGCGCCGGTGGAAAATAAAAAAGCTACTTGAATGTACAGCATGATGATGGAGACGGACTTGCACTCCCCCGGCGGAGCCCAGGCCCCCACGAACCTCTCGGGGCAGACCGGAGCGGGAGGCGGCGGCGGCGGCGGCGGCGGCGGAGGCGGCGGCGGGGGGAACAAAGCGAACCAGGACCGGGTCAAGAGACCCATGAACGCCTTCATGGTGTGGTCGCGGGGCCAGCGGCGGAAGATGGCCCAGGAGAACCCCAAAATGCACAACTCGGAGATCAGCAAGCGCCTGGGGGCCGAGTGGAAAGTCATGTCGGAGGCCGAGAAGAGACCGTTCATCGACGAGGCGAAGCGGCTGCGGGCGCTGCACATGAAGGAGCACCCGGATTATAAATACCGGCCCCGGCGAAAGACCAAGACCCTGCTCAAGAAGGACAAGTACTCGCTGGCCGGGGGGCTGCTGAGCGCCGGCTCGGCCGGGGGAGGCCCGGCCGGCGTCGGCGTGGGCATGGGCGTCGGCGTCAGCCCCGGCGGCGTCGGGCAGCGGCTGGAGAGCCCCGGCGGCACGGCCAGCGGCGGCTACGCGCACATGAACGGCTGGGCCAACGGCGCCTACCCGGGCTCGGTGGCGGCGGCGGCGGCGGCGGCGGCGATGATGCAGGAGGCGCAGCTCGCCTACAGCCAGCACCCGGGCAGCGGGGGGCACCCGCACCACCCGCACCCCCACCACCCGCACCACCCGCACAACCCGCAGCCCATGCACCGCTACGACATGGGCGCTCTGCAGTACAGCCCCATCTCCAACTCGCAGGGCTACATGAGCGCCTCGCCCTCGGGCTACGGCGCCCTGCCCTACGGCTCCCAGCCCCACCAGAACTCGGCGGCGGCGGCGGCGGCGGCAGCGGCGGCGGCGGCCGCCTCCTCGGGGGCGCTGGGCGCCCTGGGCTCGCTGGTGAAGTCGGAGCCCAGCGTGAGCCCGCCCGTCACCTCGCACTCGCGGGCCCCGTGCCCCGGGGACCTGCGGGAGATGATCAGCATGTACTTACCGGCCGGGGAAGGCGGGGATCCGGCGGCCGCCGCCGCCCAGAGCCGGCTCCACTCCCTGCCCCAGCACTACCAGAGCGCCAGCACGGGGGTGAACGGCACCGTCCCCTTGACGCACATCTGAGCCCGCGCCGCCCGCCGGCACCGGCGCCGGGAGCGGCGGAGGCGGGCGCGGGCACCGGCACTGGCAGCGGCTCCGGCTCCGCCGCCGGCTCCGCCTCTGGCTCCGGCCGCGGCCCCGGGCCCGGGCCCGGGCCGCCCCGCAGGACTGCGCGCCCCGCCGCCGCCGCCGGCCGGCGCCGCTGCCACCGCACGATCGGCCCCCGCCGCCCGCCCGCGCCCCGGCCCCGGCCCCGGCCCCGGCCCCGGCCCCGCGCCGCTCCTGCCCCGCTCCCGCCTTCCCCCCTCTTATTTTTGCCTCTCGCTCCCCTTCCCTCCCGCCCTCCCCCGCCTCTCTTTTTTTTTCTTTTCTTCCTTCCTTCCTTCCTTCCTTCCTTCCTTCCTTTTTGTACAGAAAAGAAATGTTTTGATGTTCTTGTAATAATAATAATAAATAATAATAATAATAACGAGAGAGAAAAAAAGGTAACGGTTGCTTTACTTACCTTTTTTTTAGAAGGACTAGTTTATGAAACTAGTTTTAGACTGAACTTCTGTGTTTTATCGAGACCTTTTGTACAGTATTTATCATTCACCCAAGAGACATAGAGCGTTTATTTGCAAAAGAGGAGAGAGAGAGAGACAGAGAAAGAGAAAGGAGAAAAAAAAAACAAAAACAAAAACCGACGGCGAAAAGACAAAAAATATCAATAATAACCACACAAAGTTGTAGGCGATGCCAACTTTTATACGGCGCGGAACCGCTACGATTGCAGTCACGGATCGCTTCTTGCGAAGGCTTTTTATTGCCTAATTAACTCCAAGTTGATGGGGAAACAGTTCTCATTTATTACTCATGTACTACGGCAAATCCAAAACAACACTTAAAAGTTTTTTGTAGATGTTCTCGCGTTTTTGGGTTTTTTGTTGGTTGTTTTTTTTAATTTGTTTGTTTATTTATAAAACTTTTTTTTTCTTTTGGAGGCTGCAGTGGGTTTTTTTTTTTTCTCCCCTGGGTTTTGTAAAACTTTATCGTGTCTGGATATTTTTTTTGTGTGTTTGTTTTCTCTTTGGTTTCGTTTTCTTTTTTGTATCATTTCTTGTAAATGCATTGTGAAATAATTTTTATTTAGGCGTTACGAGGGAATTCAGATTGTGTATATAGTTTACTAAAAAGCCTTTCTGCTAAACAGAAATCCGAAGGATGCGTTCAATTTTGAGTTAAATAAATTTCAAAGCGGAAAAAGTCACCTGCTTTTTTTTTAAAAAAAAAAAGAAAAAACCCAAACTAACCGGAGAACACAGTAGCCTTTACCACGGCGTGCCTGGAAATTCAGCAGGTAAACCTAGGCTCTGGGGAGGCAGTTTGAAACCGGAGCGGCAAAGAGAACGGAGTGCGATCCCGCAGGAAATGGCGATGTCTCCTAATCCGTATAAATCAGGAGGGATGAAGGGAGATTTATTTTAATACTCGGTCCGTCTTGCGAGGAAAAGGCGACTTATTGAGTTACTCTTCCTAGCCCTGAACCTTCGTTTTGTGTATGTTATGACTGTCCGCACCTCGCCCGGGGCACCGACCTCCCCGGGGGACGCGAAGGCACCGGCGAGCTCGCCGCTTCCCCTCTAATTAACACCAGGAAAAGCGAAAGCGCTTCGGTTGGAGCGTCCCGAAAAGAAAAGCGTTCTCTCGACCCCAAGCCCGCAAAGCAGCCCCATCCATCCCTGCCCAGCATCCCGGGGGGCGAGCAGGGAGCGGCGGGGTCTCCGGCTGCCCACCCCGCCCGCCTGGGACGCCCGGGTCAGCCACCCGTGCGAAAGCTGTCGAGAGAGGCGGTGCGGGTCTGGTCATTGCGGGCTGTTGTTCGGTGCTTTGAAATTCCATTTTTTTTTTTTTTTCCCTAGCTGTTGATCGGTACCTTTCGATATGCCGGAACTAAAAGTTTGCTGTAAACTTCGTCTGATAGTAATAACAGCATCAAGCGTTGCATTTAAACATCTTACCGTAGCAAATAAATTTTTAAATTAGTCATAACCGCTTAAACGAAAGGAAGAAAAAAAATACTTTTAACTTCCAGGGCGGTCATGTCGGTGTCAGCAGGCTGTAGAGCTTTTTAAACCATCTTTTAGGGCTGGCGAATGAGTACTTCATCCACGCAGGAGTGGGGAAGCGTTGGCTGGCTCATGAGGAGCGGTGGCGGTCCGGGTTAGAGGTTGCACTTCACCTATAACGCTGGCATGTCAGTTGACGTAAATAACTCTTCGGAATCATTTTGATAATTTTGTTTAAATCATTCATTCGTTACAGTGAACGCAAAATTTGCATGGAAGCTGTCTGTTGATTTCAAACCCAAATCCCCCCCCCCCCCTTTTTTTTTTTAAACTGTTTGAGCCTGTGTTAAAGCGAGGTGTGTGCGGGCTCAGGCAGCCAGCAGGCTAGCTTGGGAAGTGCTCAGCGTGCAAACAGCGCGCACAGAAAGCGGGAACCTGGAAGAAACCTTCTGTGGCGTTGGTTACCTCCAGCCAAGCAGGGTCCTATATCTGTAATTTAAAACATTAATAGGCGTACCTTTAAATATGCAGACTAAGCTGAGTACCTGTTGAACTGTTTCTTGAAACGCGTTATCCATCGTGTGTGTACGTACTCGTACATATCTCTACACACTATAGATAGCATCACGACCGAAGAGAAGGGTATATGTGTGTGTGTGTGTACGTGTGCACATGCAGACGCATCTACCTCTGATGCAACCTTGTTACGTGCCTTTTCTTTAAGGGTCATAGCTATTGAAAATCACATTTACTGACGACGCGGAAGAGAAAAATCCCGGCGATACGATGCTGTGGGGCTGAGCACGGCTGATGGACCAGGCGGATTGGGGCGGTCAAGGGAGAAAAGCAAATAAAACATCTGTACGCGTCCGAACGACAGAAATACTAGGGGAAGTGCTTAAAAGAGAAATATTACGGCTCTCTAAATGAGCTCCTTTTAACGAGCCGTCCCTCCTCCCCTCACAATTTAGCGGCTCAATGGCGTTATGCCTAGAAGAATAGGAATACCTGCACTTTCCACACAAGGGGATTAAACAGACCCAATCTCGGCTATATTCAAATAAGCTTCTAATATTCTCAGCCCGCCTTTCAAAGAAACACAATCCCCTCTGCGAATGTCCACCCCCCCAAAAAAAAAAAAAAGAAACAACCCCCCCAAACACCCTAAGGGTAGAATTTTTTGCTGTTCGGTGTCTACTGTTTTGGCGGTTCAGCTTAATTTGAGTTAAACTTCACGTTTGGGTATACAAACAAAGTTCAAACAACTTTGCTAGGCAGATGAGTTGGGCTTAGGTACAGTAAAATAATTCGGTCTTCGGGCTTTTTTGCGGTGCGGGTTATATATAAGAGAATAATTGAATATGCAAAACTAAGAATAGGTTTAAGCGATTTACGGTTTAAGTACATTACATCTAAAACTGTATGAAATGTTCCTCCTATAACATGATTGACAGAGCTATTAAAATCACCTATGTAGAAGAATTAAAAAAAAAAAAAAGAGCTATCTCGTTTTCAGTAAAAGGAAGGAAAATCCAGGGAGTAAGGCAAAGGGGAGCGGGGCGGAGGTGCCCTCTCTGCCAGTGAGGCTGCATGTAGCGTAGGGGGCTTTTGGGGTCAGGGCCCTCGCGGGCCCGACCGCCCCCCCGGTCACGGCTCTGCCGGCGGGTCCCGCGGCCCCGGGAAGGGGGGGCGGCAGAGGAGCCAGGGGGACAGGAGGCACAGTGTGATAACAGGTTTGATCCGCGCCAAACTTGGAGCCAAACCGCAGACTTGGCCTGAACTCCACAGTTCTTTTCCCAACGATTCTCCCTCTTGTTTTTCTTTTTTTGTTTTTTCTTTTTTTCTTTTTCCCCTCCTTCCCCACCTCCCTCCTTTTTCCGTGCGTGGCTCGCTGAGCTCGTAGGAGTGGCGCTGGGCCCCGGGGAAAAGCCTTTCCCTCCAGCTCCACTCCTCCGCGCCTTCAACCGGAGTCACACCGCAGCAAGCCCGGGGGGGGGTGGGGGTGGGGGGTGGAGGGGGCATCGATGGGACGGCTCCGGGCCTCTGGGAGCAATGGCGCGGGGGAGGGGGGGGCACATGAAATTGCCCGTGAAGGTAAAAAGAGGGACGGCTCTAGAAATCTGCGCGGGGGGCCCTGAGGACGCAGCCCCAACGCGCTCGGGGGGCCACAGCGGGGCAAGAAGCCCCCCGAGATGCCTCTTGGCAGGACTGGGGGGGATGGGGAGGATCCTCCCTCCCAGCTGCGCCACATGCAGGCAGCATCAGGCCGGAGGCACCTGAACGCCTGGCGCGGTTACAGCTTTTTATTATCACGCGTAAACTGCCACAGAAGGAAAAAAAAAAATTAAAAAAAATAAAAACACAAAACAGCACCCCACACCGCCGAAAACCAAACCAAACAGCTAATCTGAACGTTGCTGTAGAGTAAAACGCAGCTAAAACGCGAGCTGGCAGCTGCCCGTGGGGTTGAGGCGTTAGCCGGAGGGGATGCGCTCCCGGCCAGGCGCCGACCCTCTCCCGCGCCCCGCGACGCCCCCGCCTGTCCCGGGGGCTCACCGGCCGCCCCGGGCCCTTTTCTGCCCCGTCCCCCCCCACACACTTTCTGCCCGCTCCCCCCGGCAGGCTCCGGCTCTCCCCTTCCCTCCCACGCTCAGCAACACGTGGGGGAGCGCCGGGAAGGGGCAGCCCCGTGGGGGCGGGCAGCGTCAGAGCGTGTCTGTCTGTCCGTGTGAGTCCGTGCGTCCGTGTGAGTGTGCAGGGGGCTGATCTTGCGGGAAGGCCCCTCCTCGCTAAGCAAGACCCCCGCGGCCATGGAGCAGTGGGCCTGCGGGGTGTTGTTCGCGGGGTGTGCGTGGGTCTCTGCGAGCTGCAGCCTCCCGAAGCGAGGTCCCCCCGGTGCCGTCGGAGGGGCCGCAGATGAATGATGCAAGAGGAAGACGGGGGGGTGAAGGGAGGGGGGAGAGAGGGAGGGAGAGCGCGGGGGGGAGGAGGGGGGCCGGTGTTTGGAGAGCGAGGGATTAGCGAGGAGAGTCCTGACCCCGAGATCAACGGCCAGTCAAACCCGTTTACAATCACCCAGCGGAACACCGACGGCTCCCGCTGCAAGCCAGCGGCCGGCCGGGCAGCCAGCGAAACCAGAGTCCCCAGCGGGGCGGGAGGCTGGAGGGGGAGGCCCCGGCCCGGCTCCGGGGAGAAGGGAGACGCCACAGCCTTTGCGGGGTGGGGGGGCTGGGAAGAGAGGTCCCAGCGGGAGGGCAGGGGGCTGCAGCGGGTGGCGGTGGGGAGGATGCTGCCGTGCGCCCCGTCTCCCGTCCGCAGCCTTCTGGCCCCTCACCGAGGAGCAGGCCGAAGGGAAGGGGGGATGAGGGGGTGAGAGGCGGGGAGGGGGGGCGGGCCGGGATAGCTGGGGAAAACGAGCGCGTTGCTGTCAGCCGGGAAAGGCCGCTCTTGAACTCCACACGGGACCCTCCCGGGCTGGGCCGCGGGGCTCCCGGCGACACCAAAGCCCGGCTCCAGTCATGCGTTCAGCGGCGGGCGGGCGCAGGCCGCCCTCCCGGACCGCTGGCCATCTGCTGCACGGCTACCGGGGCGGGGGGCGGGAGGGGAGCCGCCCCACGACGGGCCGCCGAGCGGGGCCGGCAGCGGCGGGTGTGGGCGCCTCGACCGCCGCCCCGAGCCCCGCGGGGCACCGGCGCCGCCGCTCCGCCGTGCCACTCGCACCCCACGCACACAGACACTGCACGGGGTGGGGGGAGGCGACACACAGTAACTTTTTTGGGGGGGGGAAAGCAAGCAGTCCCTCCACCTCGCGGTATTTTGACCCCTCCTCTTCCAGAAAACACCGCCCTCGCAAAGCGGGGATGCTCGGTGGCTCGGCGCTACCCCACGGCCAGCACCGATCACCTGTGGGCACGTCCTCCGAGCCAAAGGGGAGCTAAAGCAGATGGGCCCGGCCCGGCTCGGAGACGCTTCCCTCCGGGGAGGGCGGGTGCCCGGGGGCGGCAGGCGGGGACTGGGAGGTACGGGTCAAGATGAAGCGACTCTCCGTGGGTTCGTGCTGGGATGCTGCTTCCCGGGGGGGAAACTGAGGTCTGGGGCAAGTGGTTTCAGACGACTGAGGGGGAGAGGAGTCGGACAGCAAAGCGCTTGGCTTGGCTGGGCTGAAAAGTCACTTCTGGAGAGGCAAGGCCAAAAGAGAGGCAGAGGAGACGAAACAGAAAACGTGCCAGGACACCGTCTCGCAGAGCCCCGAGCCGGGCACGGAGGGGAGGGCTGGCGTGGACGCGGGCTGTTGCAGCGACGGGCGTGGGGGAGCGGTGGGACCGACCCCGCTGCCCTGGGGAAAGCAAAGATTATGCATATGGGGCGGGCAGGGCCTTGCCTGCCTGCCTGCCTGCCTGCTGGCTCCGGCTCCGCCGCGCCTCTGCGGAGCAATGTCAGCAGGAGCCGTGAGACAGGGGCGGCCCCGAAGGGGAGGGCGGCTGGCAAAGGAGCGGAGGCCCCGGGTGTGCAGGTACAGATGTAGCGGGAGGCTTTCGTTAGCAGAGGTTGAAGGAAAAGCACATTGACTTTTACATGGAGTGAGCCATTCTGCTGTTGGGGGGAACTTTGCGAAAGTGAGAATTAGCAAACCCAAGTTTGGAGACTCTCGTTGCTGTAACAGCAGTGTATGGAGATGGTAAGGGGTGCTAGCAGGCGACCTGGAAGTCCTTCCTAGTCCTCATGCCTAAAATTGGGACACCTCTGGCGAAGTCAGTAGGAGCTGGCTGAACTGAGTCACACTGCTGTATGTGCCGTCAAAAAGTCTGGAGGTACCAAAGGGAAAGGGCCAGAGAAAACCCCAGCCTTTAAACTGCCCAGAGCTGGTGTGGAGCAAGGAGCAGCCGCCCAGGGAAAGCATGCTAGTCCCTGGCTTTGGGGTGGAAGCGGTGGGGCCTTGCGACAAAGAAGCCCCCACGCCCTATTTACAAAGCCTTGGGGTGCCCCCGTGCAGTTTCATGCCTATCTTTCCTGGACGGTGTAATTCCCTGAAGGGAGGAGCCTTCAGAAAGGTCTCGTTTCAAGAAAGTCATTCAAGTGCTTTAGCATGGCCTGTCAGGACGGGTTTGGGGGTAATATGCTTCATGCTCGGTAAAATCCCATTGTCCACGCTTTCAGCCCGGGCACCTCTCATTGACTGGGAGAAGACGTGTGCCACGGTTAACTGCGGCTCTCAGACAGAGGGACTACCCTTCAGAAACCTTCAAAAAAAAAGGGGGACAATGAAACCGAGGAGAAGCAGGAGAGCATCTGGCGGTGGTCAAACAATTGGGCAAGTGCTAGCGGGCGAGCTGAGCTCCGAGGAGTGGGAAAACACGGCTTCAGCCCGGGGCAGACCAGCGTGGGCCGAGGAAGTGCAGCCGACTCGGGGGGGAAGGACCGGAGCTTGCAAAGTGTGCATTTAGGAAAAGAATAGCTTTCACCGGGAGGAGGTGAAATATAGTTTACCAAGGCGTAAAACTCTCCATAGCAACTAGGATCTAGTGGTGAACAAAGGCACCATACATTTTGGGCAGTATAATTTATCCGGGGGGGGTGGGGTGGGGTGAGGGTGCGGGAAGGGTGCGGGGGAAGTAGGGAGACGTTTATTTCCTACCCAAATGTTGTCTCGCACAAATTTCAGAAGTACTGAATTCAGCTCATTTATTTACTCCAATACAGAAAAAGCGTATAGGAAGATTGTCTTGCTAAAACTGTTGGACAGTGGCTGGTTCAATCCTAATCAGATTAGCAGAATGAGGTAACAGGCTCTTCAGGCTTGGAGCTGCAAACACAAGCTGCCCAAGGCAGGAGGAGAGACCTAAAACTTCCAGGCACGGGAGTTCAAAACGAAGGATCGTCAGGAAAACACAATTCCGACCCTATGCGGAAAGCTGGCGGCTCTGAAACCATCTGCGGTACCTCCGAGTTACATACACCCCAACCATGGGCTGCCCCTCCTGCCTTACACACAGGTTAATATCTTTATCTTTTAGAAAAATCTCGAGTAATCCCTTGATCAAGGGATCGGATTAGCTTTCCGCAATACCTTTCGTTTTACCTGTACATAGCAGAAGGCAGAAAGGGGCTTTGCTTTGGTTTAGGGTTTGTTTGCATTTTTTTCATCAGCAGTCCTATATAGTGCATTATCAGTCCTACCTTCGTCTAAATTGCTTTTCAGCCACAGGGTGGGTGGGGGCTGCGTGTTCCCCCCCCTTGATGTTAGATTGTTAGAAAATAATGCGAAAAACAAGATGCTTGTACAATCGAGTCACTGTGAACTCGTTTCTTTTCTACCTTGAAGGACAGGGAAAAAGAAAAGGAAACTTAGGTGGGAAAAGCCTTCTAAAATACACAGCTGTAGGGGAGATGAAGCCTGCATGTTTCAGGACGGAGAGGTCTGGAGGAGAACTGTGAATCTCAGGTTCCAGAAAATAGCTCAGGAAGATTAAAATTTGAAACAAAACAAAACAAAACAAAACAAAACAAAAAAAGAAATGCAGAGCCGAACAAGGGAAGCGTGGAGTTTAGCCTAACAAACTTCTCAGCGGTGTGTCTGGAACTGCCATAAGGGTGAAGAGGAAGGGATACAGGCATGCAGTGCATTTTCCAAACGGGGACTTCCCATGCTCTGCTGTCACATCATCACTTCTGTGTCTTGCGGAATAGCTGAAAGAACGAAGAAATGAGAGCAGAACATGCATTTCTCCCCCCCGAAGCACTTCACCTGGTAATGCTCCCCTCAGTTTCTAGCTTTCTAGCAAGGCTGAGGAAGTTTCTGCTAACCCTCCACCCGAAAGGTCCATTGCATATGTTATGACCAACTTTGGGGTCATAACACAGGGACAAGTAGTCTCCTAATCGTTTTGCTTTGGTTAGGCAGCTGCAGGGAAAAGCCCCGCATGATTTTCCTGAATATAGCAACACCTTCTCAGTTTTAGGAGCCGCAGACCAAAGCTCACTAGCTATGTGGGACAATCTCATCATGATAAAGGCGCCACAGATCCAGGTATTTAAGATAAAGAAAGCAACGAGATGGCGTTATTGCAAAAGACATCCTTGGGCGGCCAAACGAGCTGTTTGGTAGGAGCAATTGGTTGGAACAATTTGGTAGGAGCTTGCTATTTAGTTGTATTATTTAGTGGGTAGTTCCACGTAGAGAAACCAAATGTGTTCGTGCGTCTCAGACATGTTTGAAATGCTTCATAGCGCCTAAATCATGTGTTCATGTATTCACAGTTACGATGGGTTCCTATTTAGATGGCTGTATTTACCATCCATCTTAGAGTAGCCTTAGATGATGAATAAGAGAAGAAGATACCACAGTGGAAAGGTAAACTTATTTTCATGAGAAGGGCCAAACTCGGAGTCCCTTGTTCAAAACACGGTCTCTGCTCCTCAGGATGTTCTTGCTGACCAGCGATAGCTAATAGACATAAAAAAGAAAGTAATTCGTCTTTAATAAAAACCTGCCAGGGTGGGGATAGCAACTGCTTCATCAATATATGTCATGGCGTCATTTACGTGGGACCATCCCATCGTAATTTCCCGACGTTTGCTGGGGAATGCAAATCTCCGTATGCACACGGTTGCGCATCAGATACCGGTGTCATGTCACACCTTTTAGTTTTAATATCGCATGCCCCTTGCCTAGCAGGTAGAGGACTCGCTTCAGACGTGAAAATTGAATGATGAATAGGAGTATGGAGGCGGAAAATCAGAGCTAAAATTCACAGAGGAGAGGGTTTGGCTTTTTGTGTTACAAGGCATAATGATAAAAATTGGGAGAAAGGGCAGAAAACGTATTACAGAAGCTCCTGTTCCGTGAAACAGCTGGGCAACATCTGGAATGGAGTCCTTTCCCTCATCGGACATCATACAGTAAGCAAGCTCCACAAAACACTCGAAGGGGGAAACTTCGGTGTCCCCTCCGCCGGCGCGCACGCCTCGGTTAGCAAGAACACCCGGATTAGAGGGATTTCCAGCCTCTCTCTGGGGATGACGAACGGAACTGCGAAATGTTACTTTAAAAAAACTCGTCGAGTTTGCTGTGGAAGACGACTGCCTTTTCCCCACGAACAGGGAGAAAAGCTCTTTTGCCTGGAAAGCAGGGGCGAAGGCAGCTGGGGAGGAGCTGCCAGCCGTGCCCCCTCCACTGATTCAAACCGGCTCAGGCTTACCCTGAAAATCAACCTGACTAGCCTAACTAGTCGCCAAACGTCATGTAAATGAAGCCCAGGACTCCACCACCCTATGCGCCCAAATTGTTCCTTAGGGACAGCGGTGCCCGCGGCCCGCTCCCGCCCTGCTGTGGCACTGCCACCCGGGGGACAGCCGCCCCACGGCCGTGTTTCTTTCGCAGAGCGGATTCAGGTCTCCATCCCCACCTCCCCACACCCCCGCCCCGTGGGGCGGGGGGCGCTGCTGGGGACGGCCGGGGGGAGAGGGGGAGGCCGGGCGGTGGCCTCCCCCTCTCCCCCCGGCAGTCCCCAGCAGCCCCACGTCCCCGGGGAGCAGCGGAGGTAACCGCTTCTTGCCCCTGGAGAGGGGACACGGGGAGCAAAGCCGTGGGCAGGACCAGGGTGAGGGAACCGGCGGCAAGCCAGGCTGCCGGGACCTCCACGCTGCACTGCCCGGAGTGGGACAGGCGGGTCTGGCCCCTGGTTGATT